>NC_090267.1:172247959-172568375 GCF_040414725.1 Anabrus simplex
AGCTAACAGGTCACAATGAGCGGCTGTTGCCCAGCCAGAGACAAAAGATATACTGTACAACAAGACTGTACAACTATTAAATACCGTAGTATCTTTACTCATCCAGCTTCGTGCATGCACTTGTTTGTTCACTATTCTCGATAGTTCTGGCAGTACAGTGTTGGCTTTCTGATCTTAAGTTGGCGGGTTCGATGTCGACGCAGTCCATTGGCGTCTGAATGTATTCAAATACGTTAACTTCATGTCGGTAGATGTACTGGAACGTGAAAGAGCTCCTGTGGGGCAAAATTACAAAGATAGTAAAAATTGGTCGTTGACGGTACAATCATAAAGAATGTGTAAAGTTATCTAACTCCTCAGGTACTGTCGGCCAATATTTAGCCATGCCATCTATCGGAGATGAGTGGCAGCAGAAGAGACAAAACACATCACAACAATGGTCAATATAATGTTACTGTTGATCAGTTTTATGAGCTTTCGATATTGTAGAGCTTTATATTTAGCTTGCGTCCGACTCTGGGACTATCTAATATAAAGGCAGTCTTTCCTTCTTTCATGACTCCCTTTTGCCTTATTCTTCAAGCGATCGTTCCTTCACGATCTTTCCTCATATTTTATAATCATCTTCACATTTTCCTTGCCGATTCGGACCGATGACCACGCGAATTTATACATTAAGAAATGACAAAAACCATCGTGGTGGTAGTGGTGATTATTGTTTTAAGAGGAAGTACAACTAGGCAACCATCCTCTATATAAGATTAATCAAAGAGAAAAATGGAAGGGATCTGACACTTCAAAAAATAAGTGTATCGGCCAAATAAAGACAAGGGCCACGAAGGGCGTGAAAATGAAAAAAATCGCTAGACCTCGGGAACCTAATACCATCGGGGTCGGAAAAGAACAAGAGTTGACCAAGAGAGGTCGGATAGGATAGATGAAAGTGAGGAGCCTGGCACAAGTAAGTGTAAGCAATGCCAGGATTCAGCTAAGGGCGCGGTGGTCGCCAACCGACGCTCCCAAGTTCAGAGCCAACGGGGCCCCTTTTAGTCGCCTCTTACTTCAGGCAAAGATACCGTGAGTGTTATTCTAACGCCCCCACTCACAGGGGGACAAAAACCATCGCCAGTTAACACGATTAAACAATATTTCCATGTTAACAATGCTGGGTGTTGATATGGACTAAGTTACAAACGTCTAAATTCATTATTCTATTTATCATATTCGGTACGGTAAATCGGCATAAGACATAAATGATTGGAACTTTTATTCTCTATAACTCCTGTTACGGTATGTAATACTTTTCGATAGGATGAATAACATACGTATTTTGAAGAAAAAAAACCAATTTTAGGCACCTTCCGCTAAACTACCATTTCATCCAACGTGAATAAAAAGTATTTATACTTTATACACCGATTTTAATTAAATTCTTCACCCATTTTCTCGTAGCTCGGCGTTGATATGGACTCAGCAAAAAAAAAAAAAAAATTCAAGAATATCTCTGTTATCATAGCCATCATACCCGGTACGGTAAAAATGTATGAGATATATGATCGGATATTTAATTCTATATAACTTTGATTATGCAGTATTTATCGATAGGACCATTAATAAAAATATTTGAGAATTAAATTTGAAGCCTTCCCCTAAACTACCATTTCACTCAGCGTGAATACAATTATTTATAGCCTAGATTGTAGTGCATCATTCCCGACTTCATATACCGATTTTCATTAAATTCTCTTGAACCATTTTCTCGATGTGCCCGTACATACATACATACATACATACATACATACATACATACATACATACATACATACATACATACATACATACATACATACATACATACATACATACATACATACATACATACATACTGCGCCCGTAACTAGGTCTAGGCGGTGAACATGAGATACCCAGGGGTGCTCAGTCCGACAAGATTACTGACTGAATAAATACAAGTGGCACGATTTAACATGAGATTCGGAAATGAGAATAGTTGATAGTCAATGAATATAATAACATAATTTATTCAAAATAAAATAAAACATTTGCCATCCTGATAATCTATGATTATGGGAAATGATCGCTACGTTAAGTTAAATTACTGCTGATTCTTGACGTGACATAAAAATAAATCTAACAAATGGGGTGGTACACGTGACTTGTTTGCCCTACAATTCTAACAGAGTTATTTTCAGTATTTTACATGTTTCGTTTGTAATCATATAATTTAATTATTAAAATTTTGAATATTGAAAAATGAGGGTGATATATCAAATTCCTCGAACAATCTGAAAAGCACATTAAATTTTAATGGAGTGTATGAGATAAAAAATTATCAAAATTTACAAAGTCTATTTCTTTACGTATCAAAATGTTAGTGAAATTGCGTTCATTAAATATTTATTCTCATTAAATGTATCTTGAAATTGCTTTAAGTTCAGTAAAAATTAATTCGAGACGTCGAGTATATCTGCTCAAAGCCTTTCTCACTTATCTCCCCGTGAGAACTAAAATCTAACGTTATTTTTACGTGGTCATCTAAGGAATCGAAATTATTAATCCTCAAAGAAAATCATTAAATCAAAATAATTAAACGACGTAGGAATATTGTCAAAATTGCGAATTAAATGCCACTAAAATGTCACAGACTATCCCCTCTGTTAACACATCGATCTGTAATATACAAGATATAACTTATAACTAGAAAATTTGACTAATTCTACCAACTATCTACAGGAAAAATTTCTAAAGAAGAACTATTAACAATATCTACGTCACGTCCATGTGCAGATTAACACTATCACTCTCCATTAGGTCCATTTAGAAGTGTCATTGAAAATGCGAAGTTTCCACGTGAGCACGAATTCTGGCGATAAAAGTGAGCTCGCCTGGTATCGAACTACAATTAACAATCTGGATATTATTTGAGAATCTACTTCCAATTTAATGCCTTTTTCAGTAAGATTCACACATACATTCGAAACTATGAATTAATGACTTTCATGAGCTACAGCAGGATAAGCTTATTCCAAAATATGTCCGACTCGTTGGCTGAATGGTCAGCGTACTGGCCTTCGGTTCAGAGGGTCCCGGGTTCGATTCCCGGCCGGGTCGGGGATTTTAACCTTCATTGGTTAATCCCATTGGCCCGGGGGCTGGGTATTTGTGCTGTCCCCAACATCCCTGCAACTCACACACCACACATAACACTATCCTCCACCACAATAGCACGCAGTTACCTACACATGGCAGATGCCGCCCGCCCTCATCGGAGGGTCTGCCTTACAAGGGCTGCACTCGGCTAGAAATAGCCACACGAAATTAAATTAAATTAAATTCCAAAATATTAAGACAAAATCCTGGAGTACATCTCTCGACATATACTTGTCATCATCATCATCATCACATTGCGGACCGGGTGCCGTTCGCCCCATGCACAGCCCTGTTCCCGGCCACTTTCTAACTACCTCTAAGCTGGAGTGCATGCATACAAATAAACTGTCAGAACTTCAATAGCTTTTGAAGGACTATTGTGTATTTTTCTATTGGCCTTCCTGAATAGTTGTTGAAATGTAAGGTATTTCTTGAAATCTATTTCGGCTCATAGTTTTCGGAAATATTGGTCTTTTTATTAGGGGTTCGGTTGGCCAGTAACCTTTCAGACATGATTTCTTCACCTGCCGTATCAATATACACAGAGGATTATTTTTTTAATTTCCCTGCTAGTGACATCAGTCCACTTTAGTGTTTTAGGGGATAAGTTATGAGAATGTGATTTCTGCTCATAGTGTAAGTTTGTCTTTTCAGCTACATACTGAAAAAATTCCTCACCAAACATAAGTCCTGCTACTTGTCCTATGTTTCCAGATTCATTAGGCCATACCTTTATACCAGGAGCACCTTCAAAATCTTCTAACCTAGGTTCACTGTTGTCCATAACCCAGTCGTCAGAAAACACTGCATTATTTACAATATTTAGAATATTTACACCCGTAACACAAATATACGACTCGTTCTGCGCTACGTGAGTTCCACACCTTGCCTCGTCATCACTTGAAACATTTCCGTTAGAAGATATTTCATCGTCGAACTCTAAATACTCAGCATCACTTAATATTCGGAGCCTGTATCAGCACATAATTCGCGAATAATTTCATCTTTGTGTAAACACGTGCGATCGCTAGGCGCTGCCATCTTGCATGGCTCTTCGAACTTTGTAAACATGTTGTCAAGAAATGCAAAGAAAATCTACGATATGAAGAATACTCGAAAACAAATGCGACTATCGATTGTGTAGAACCATACGTAACAGAGTTCTATCATCCTCGACCTCCAAATAGTTCCCGTATATCTCAAAAGATAGCACTAAAGTTCAGTCTGCTGGGTCTGCTGCTAACACGAGATAACTCGGGACCGGTCCGCAACGCTCGGCTAGGCAAACACGAGTTTTCTCGGGACCGGTCCGCAATGTGTTAAGACAAAATCCTGGAGTACATCTCTCGACATATACTTGTCATCATCATCATCATCATCGAAGACTTTATCAATGTGACTACACCTTATATAATCTCGAAGAACCATTATCTATTTCTTTCCATGATCAACATCATGTTTTTTAAAAATATCGACGCACATACACGCGACAATTCACTATCAAAAGACTCATATCACATGTACTAATACACCATAAATTCCACGTACAATAACAACATTATAACGACGACTAATATTCATCACAACCGCATATCACAAATGTGTAATCAGAAAATTACGTAAGAACATGTTGTCATCCAAGAACAAGTCTTACTCCCATTAAATTCTTCTCGATGATTAAAAATACCATTAAGAATTATATATCACTGCTCACGTACTCGTAATAAATCCACAATCTCATTCCGGAATTAATATCCTGATGACATACTACAATTACCACGAGGTACGAATGTAAGTACAAATATCGTGAAAAATCGAAAGACATTGGGAAAATATTATCTCAATAAATTCCTACGACACAGATTAACTCACTAAAGCAATGAAATTTGTTAAATAAGAAAGGATGGTTACGATAACACATGTATAACTTCAACTGATCTATCATTTCAGAACTCAGTAACATGTGGTCAGGAATCTGAATCAAGTCTACGAATTAAACTCCAAGTTCTATCTCACATATTAGGGAACAATTACTGAAATACCATGAAAAATAAATCATATACAGGACTACAAGACCACACCAAAAGAAGAAGAGTAGAAATAAATTGCTACAAAAACAGATATAAATAAGACATTGTCGACTTAACTTATACTGCAGTCTTCATGTTGAGCTCCTGGAGTCCTCAATCGAATATTCTAGGGTTGAAATCCTTGCATCTTCCCGCTGTTGGCGACGGTCCGTTGATTTAGTAATTCATGATGGAATATGTGTAGAATCCGGCACGAAATCCCATCCCGTCTGCTGGTTGAACACTAATTGTTGTCGTATAGGCTGGCACAATTTAAGTAGAGGATTAACGCTGGAAATGCGTCCGCTATCCATGGTGATGACTGTATCTCCACTGACGTTCACGTAGATCGATGTCCCAAGTGTAGTCGAAGAATAATTGTAATGAAGTGAGAGCGAGCGTGTGTATGACTCGCTTTAAGTAAGGCAGTGCTCCACTCATCGTAGGAAGTACGAGTCAGTTCTAGTATTGAATTCCTGTCAGTTCCTTTAATTAAATTCACATTACTTTCTGCCAGTACACCATTCAAATTAAATATAAATTCAGTTGCTAATTATTGCAATTCACACGTGATATAACACTGTCCAGTATAATTTCACTTTTATACATTTTCATAAATACACATATCGCGCCATCGAAGTTATTAATAATCTTTTCATTACTTTTAATCCAGCACAACTACACGCGAACATATTATAGCTGTTTTCTTCTCTCATCCTCTTTTATTTCTATTTTTATTTTCTGAACCAGCTAGAGCTCCCCCTTCAGGTTGCAGACTGCTCGCCGCCTTGCCCAAGGACAAGCACGTGCGATGCCGACAAAGAACTAGACCCCTGACTCACTGCTCTATATTCAACCAGCTGACGCAAAGCATACGGTCACATCACATCACCTACAGACAGACAGACAGACAGACAGACAGACAGACAGACAGACAGACAGACAGACAGACAGACAGACAGACAGACAGACAGACAGACAGACAGACAGACAGACAGACAGACAGACAGACAGACAGACAGACAGACAGACAGACAGACATACCATTCTTATTAAATTTCGATCAATGTACAGACAAGATTCTTATTTTGTGTAAATATACTGTAGATGATATTAAAACAATAACATTATTATTAGTTGTACTATTTGAGGATGATTGATGCCTTAACGAATAAAACAACCAAATAGCCTGTTGCTGTTTCTCTGGAATTGGCTATACGTCGCACCAATAATAATAATAAAAAATAATAATAATAATAATAATAATAATAATAATAATAATAATAATAATATGTTTTATTTATTCTGGCAAAGTTAGGGATGTGTACTCCCTTTCTTACACTTAACAAGTCTTAACCTAGAAAACTGTTAATAATAACTACTGTTGACAATAGTATGATAACAATATTAACAATAATAGTATTAAAGTAATCACACGTAAAAACAAATCACATAATCTATATAATACACATTGTACACAGAGTACATTAAAATATATGAATAATGAGTACTATAACTACTACTTAAGAGAAAGTTTAGAAGATATACAGGGTGTTAGGTGTATACGTGCAGATATTAAGCTAGTCGGCAAAGAAAAAGACATCTCACAATATATGCTATGTACTTTTTATCTTGTCCTATTAGTTTGCCCATAACTGAGCCAAATATTTCAGGACCTAATGTGTTTTGAACGGCCGTAGCAGGATATGCCGGTTACGTCATTCAGTCCACGCGTAGTGGAAGTACAGTAGCAGAGTCGAGGGCTTGTTGAACCTGTTTCATATCGCAGGCCAACACATGTTGTTGTGCACTTCCCCTAAAGGCTTGGCAAGTAGGAGAGGATGACTCACGTGCCAGGCCACTTGCTGTACTCGAAAACCGGTCTAGGGTAATCTGTGTGAAATGTACACAGGATCCTTACAGTGACCTCGAAGATACGCACCAGCACATACGTGCGAATAAAGTATTGTGTAGTTGTGTGTGATTTATAAGACGTCAATGGCATTACCCAGTGATCCAAGCTGACAACATGAAAGGAAATAGTTAATAAGTAAATGAAAAATGAGCGCAACATTTCTGTGCTGTTATTGCGACAGTCTAGATGAATTTCTGACAATAGACAATGCGAGTTGTCTATGCTTATTCATAAACTTTTCAGGTCAATGAAAGGACGGTGGACACTGAAAGAAAAGGCTGTAAGTATTCAGTCATATTGTTATTAATGAGACAAATTTCAAAAACCGTAGTTGCAACCATCGTGAACATTGCTCGAAGGAAAAATAGCTACTGTGGATTTCTTTTGCTAGATGCTTTACGTCGCACCGACACAAATAGGTCTTATGGCGACGATGGGAAGGAAAGGGCTAGGAGTGGGAAGGAAGCGGCCGTGGCCTTAATTAAGGTACAGCCCCAGCATTTGCCTGGTGTGAAAATGGGAAACCACGGAAAATCATCTTCAGGGCCGCCGACAGTGGGGTTCGAACCTGCTATCTCCCGAATACTGGATACTGGCCGCAGTTAAGCGACTGCAGCTATCGTGCTCGGTCTACTGTGGAATTGCCGCCGGGCATTTCTAATAGAAGGCTTATTCTTCTTTTTCCTTATACGTTTACCTTCCAGGGTTGGTTTTCCCTCGGACTCAGCGAAGGATCCCACCTCTACTGCCTGAAGGGCAGTGTCCTGGAGCGTGAGACATTGGGTCGGGGGATACAACTGGGGAGAATGACCAGTACCTCGCCCAGGCTGCCTCACCTTCTATGCTGAACAGGGGTCTTGGGTAGGCCTTTCGGGGGAATGGGGAGATTGGAAGGGATAGACAAGGAAAAGGGAAGGAAGCGGCCGTGGCCTTAAGTTAGGTACCATCCCGGCATTTGCCTGGAGAAGTGCGAAACTACGGGAAACCACTTTCAGGATGGCTGAGGTGGGAATCGAACCACCTCTACCCATTTGACCTCCCGAGGCTTAGTGGACCCCGTTCCAGCCCTCGTACCACTTTTCAAATTTCGTGGCGGAGCTGGGAATGGAACACGGGCCTCCGGGGGTTGGCAGCTAATCACACTAACCACTATACCACAGAGGTGGACAGAAGGCTAATTACTGGACAGTAAGTGCCGATAGGTAATGTAACGGACCCGTTTAATTAAAACGTCCGTAATAATAATGTTACTACTACTACTACTACTATCTTTACGTTCCACTAACTAATTTTCACGGTTTTTGAAGACGCTGAAGTGCCAGAATTTTGTAAAGTAGTACTTTTTTAAATGCAAGCAAATCCACAGACACGAGACTGGCGTATTTCAGCACCTTCAAATACCACCGAACTGAGCCGCCACCGAACCTGCCAAGGTGGGATCAGAAGACCAGCGCTCTATCGTTCGAGCTACGCAGACCGGCATTGGAGCTTAGAGTAAGTTGATCGTGCGGTTAGGGGCGCGCAGCTGTGAGCTTGTATTCTGGTGATAGTGGGTTCGAACTCCACTGTCGGTAGCCGGGAAGATGGTTTTCCGTAATTTCCCATTTTCACATCAGGGAAATGCTGGAACTGTACCTTTATTAGACTTCGAACGCTTCCTTACCACTTGTATCCCTTTTTTCTCCCATCGTCTCCGTAAGACCTATTTGTGTCGGTGCGACGTAAAACAATTTGTAAGTACATGCTTCGGTAATTTCTGAGACATGTCTGCAATTATATTATTAATAATAATTCGGACCTGTTAAAAGTTCACAATTTTCTTTAGTGTTTTCTGACAGATTACGAGCTACGAAGTTTGAGCGGGGCGATTAACTTTTATTTTCATAATAGTCAGTAATAATAGACTAACACAGTTTTTTTAATAATATTGTTAGTGGCTTTTCTACGGATGCAAGCTAATCGCACGGCCAACTCGCCCAATAATAATAATAATAATAATAATAATAATAATAATAATAATAATAATAATAATAATAATAATAATAATAATAATAATAAATCTCCACGTGCCAATGGAGACGCGCGGTGTCGGAATTTTGCCCACAGGTATTCTTTAACGTGCCCGTAAATCTACCGATCAGAAGCGGTCGAATTTGAGCACCTTCAAATACCAGCGGACTGAGCCAGGATCGAGCCTGCTAAGTTCATGAAAGCAGTGCTTGAACCGTCTGAGCCACTCAGCCTGGCAACGTTTATTTTGATACGTTGAACAGGCACTGCAAAATCAGCAGTAAGCTAGAAGGTTCTCATTTACATTTAAACATGTTCTCTTCGGTTGGGAGCACGAAAGGAAGGTACGTTTAATTAATTTATGTTTATAACATGTCCCTTACTGGTATGAAGTAAAACGTTCGATGTGTTTTGACATTTCAATTCCGATACTACTCACTTTGAAATTCTATCCCATGCATTCTTTCGTTGACGTAATAAACTTTATTTACGTGCACGTCAACACGGGTTGTTTCTGCATACGGCGAGTTGGACTCCCAAAAGACCATGATATTGAAATCGCACTGTGGGAGAATATTCCACGTAAGCAGTTCGACAAAAGCATTAGACCTGTCACGTGCCAGTTGTCTGCTGTTCCTAGTGACCCCTACATGAAACCGGTCTGTCTGACCTTGACCTGAATAACAGCTGTCAGAGATGCGAATTATCGTCCGTACTAGTACGCGAGTTACTTCGTAGTAGTAGCATCAGTAGTAGTATTTGAATAATGCCAGTGTATGAATACCACGAATACCATTATATGCTGCTAGTGTATCGCGTGGCAGAACAGAACACGGGTCGCCCTTCATGAATCTATCGGGAAAGGCTTCCAACAATTTATATTTTGTTTCTTATTCCCTACGAGTTAAAACAGAGGACACTTTGCGTTTTTAAGGGCCGATGACATTAAGACAGCAATCATCATCATCATCATCATCATCATCATCATCATCATCATCATCGTCGTCGTCGTCGTCGTCGTCACGTATAAATATTCAATAAAATAACCGTTTTATATTCATCATTACTGAAATAGGAACTATAAGTTAACATTTAACTTAAGAAGATTGCCTAGAGTGTTTTGTTAATTTACAAAAGAAAGTTTAACATTTCTTTTAATGCAATCTGTATGATTTTGTTTTCTAAACTGTTGTACTGTAATGTTTAACATATGTACATTATGTTGTTCACAGGCGTTTTCGTGTACGTTCGTAAATCCGTACTTTTCTATTCGAGATAGTCTTGTTACCGTCCACCTGGAATTACGGAGCCCGTACTGTATGTTAGTTCATTATTTTTCTACAACAGAGTGTTACGAATGCGACTGTAGTTCCCGCGACCACGCCACTCTTATGTCTGTGTCACTAATGTGCACTTTGTTCAGCTGTGTGCTGCTTGACTATGTGGCTCTCGTTACCTTCTTCTTCTTCTTCTTCTACTGCAGCCTTATGTCTTAACAGGTGTACTGTATTCTACCGACATCATCTCAACACGCAGTAGCGTAATCTGCTGCGATTTACCGAGCTCGATAGCTGCAGTCGCTTAAGTCCGGCTCCATGGCTAAATGATTAGCGTGCTGGCCTTTGGTCACAGGGGTACCGTGTTCGATTCCCGGGAGGGTCGGAAATTTAACCTTAATTGGTTAAATTTGCTGGCACGGGAACTGGGTGTATATGCCATCTTCATCATCATTTCATCCTCATCATGACGCGCAGGTCGCCTACGGGAGTCAAATCAAAAGACCTGCATCTGGCGAGCCGAACTTGTCCTCGGACACTCCCGGCACTAAAAGCCATACGACATTTCATTTCAGTGTGGCCAGTATCCATTATTCGGGAGATAGTGGGTTCGAACCCCACTCTCGGCAGCCCAGAAGATGGTTTTCCGTGGTTTCCCATTCTCACATCAGGCAAATGCTGGTGCTGTACCTTAATTAAGGCCACGGCCGCTTCCTTCCCTGTCCTAGCCCGTTCCAGTCCCATCGTCGCCATAAGGCCTATCTGTGTAGGTGCGACGTAAAGCCAATAGCTGCTGCGATTTGTTATTAGCACTATCATAGTAAAATGTAATATAGTTGTGGCGGAATATTCTTAGATATGTTCAACATCTGTGGATTGTGTATAATTTGATAACTCATCTGTACTCATGAAAGCGACCGTCGGCCTGGCGTTCAGGTTAATAGCTACATGTCTCTAACGTGTAACCTTGTTTATGTTTCTTATATTTGTTGATATGTATGTTTGATGTTTATACATAATACGAGATTACAGCTGACTCATCCCCACGAGCTTGACCTGGTTCTCGTTTTACGCATAGTAATCTGTAGGTAACTACTGCGACCGATGCTAACTCACGTGACATACATTTCATCTTGTTTCCTCTTAAACCACGCATATTTTACTATTTTCTTCCACGTATTTAAGTTTTTAATGACCTAATAATAATAATAATAATAATAATAATAATAATAATAATAATAATAATAATAATAATAACGTTAAGTGCTTTACGTCCCACTAACTACTTCTACTGTTTTCTGAGACGCTGAGGTGCCCGAATTTAGTCCCGCACGAGTTCTTTTTATGTACCAGAAAATCTGCCGACACGAGGCTGACCTACAGTATATGAGCACCTTCAAATACCACCGGACTAGGCCAGGTTCGAACCTGTAAAGTTGGAGTCAAAAGGCCTGCACCTCAACCGTCTGAGCAACTCAGCCCGGAAGGAGGCACGAAATGTAGGTACGTTTAATTTATTTAGTTGTATAACATGTCCAATATTCCTTTGAAACTAAACGTTCGATGTGTTTCGATAATTCAATTCCGATGCTACTCATTTGGGCATCCCATGACTGTTTTCGTTGGCGTAAGGACCTGCCATCTTTCTTCTACCTTTACGCAATGCACAACGGGATCTACTGTATTTCACGTCCCGGCGCGCCTATCCCAACCAAAAATTATATCACACGCTCGTACAGGTCCCGCACCGATTCAGGTTTTCAGGTCATTTCCATACTCACTAGACCACGGGCCTGATGACGACACATATCCCAATCCCTTAAAGGACATAACAGCAAATGAACCAGTATTAACGCTGAGAATTCGGTACATCTCCAAGGTCCGAAACCGATGACCAGGGTTGTCTGAAGCCCCTAAGACGGAAACTGAATACTGACAACTACGAAACCAGTCTGGCGAGAATGTAACGTAACAAGGCATACGCTACTGTAGTAGCCACCTTCAGCTGTTATCGTAGCTCAGTTGCTCTTAAACATAAAACTAGTTTGACAAGTATGTTACGTAACATCTCGTGCATTGCATAGGTAGCGTTCAGCTGTTGCATGTAAACATAAACAGAAACCAGTTTGGCACGCATGGCGCGTGACTCGCCTGTTCTCAAAGGGAAGCTATTTATTCACAAGAACAAGGCATACTACCTATTCTAAAAACATCTTATCTCTTTCCTCTCGAAAATAACTTCCGAGAATTACTAAAAGTTTGATATATAGTGGTTCGTCACATCGTTCTCTATTGCTAGAAGAAATATCTGCAGGTACACACCTAACACTCTGTATACGTCTCTACAATATACTGTGATATTGCCTTCAATTGAGAGGTGAAGAGAAGGATTAAGAAGAAGAAGAAGAAGAATAAGACATCCGGAAGATAGTGGGTTCGAATCCCACTGTCGGCAGCCCTGGCGATGGTTTTTCGTGGTTTCCCATTTTCACACCAGGCTGTACCTTAATTAAGGCCACGGTCGCTTCCTCCAACTCATAGGCCTTTCCTATCCCATCGTCGCCCTCAGACCTATTTATATCGGTGCGACGTAAAGCCACTAGCAAAAAGGAATAAGAAGAAAATATGTGAAAGGAAGAGGAAAATAATAATGAAGAGGCGGTAGGGGGTGTTTTCAGGCCATAACTTGATGATTCATGCATGTTTACCTAGTATTTCGACACAGGCCTGTTTAAAAGTTGAGCTGCTGGACATGCTTCTAACGTCCATTGTCGGGCTGCGGTAACTGTGAATGATTTCGTGTAGATTGCTGTTCTGTGTACAGGAAGGGATAAACACATGGCGCTGCAGGATCGGGTATTTTTGTTATGGTCTGTGGAGAGGGGCTAGATGCGATCACGGATATAGGCTGGTTGAGAAGTTTTAAGAACATTATGCAAAAAGCAAAGAGTAAGAAGTGTGCGTCGTTCTTGCAGGCGAAGCCACCTGTGCCGTGTGTAAGACGGTGTGACAGGGTCAGCGTAACGAAATCCACAGACAAATCTTACACAAGCATTCTGAGCACACTGAAATTTCCTTCTCCAGCCTATTCCTAGGTTGTTGTAAACTATATTGCAATAATCAAAATGAGGTAATGCGAGTGATTCAACAAGAATTTTCTTTAGTTTAAAAGGGAAAGTGAATTTGAATTTACTGAGACAGTATAGCGTTCCGTATATTTTTATACACACAGATATAGTTTGGGCAGACCGGGACAGATGTTTGTCAAATATTATACCAAGATTTCTTACATTTAGCTATAATGTATGGGAGTGCCACTTATGGACAACTGTGGTAAAGCTGTTCGATTGAGTATGCAAATTAATTTATGGTAACCAATAACTATTGCCTGGGATTTTAATGGGTTTAATTTTAATCCGTGATTATTTGCCCATATATCTATGTTCATCAAGTCTTCATTCAGGTGAAGTGTTTCTGAGTGTAGGTTTTCGGTTTGCTGCGTATGTATGTATCTGTAAGTCATCTACGTATAAGTGGTATTTACAGTGTTTTAATCCGGAAGCTATACAAAGAGAAAAATAGGGGGCCCATTACAGATCCTTTTTGTATTCCTACGTCAACCGTACGTCAATTTGAATACACACTGCCGGCGATCGGTGAGATAGGATCTGATCCACTGAGTGCACTCGCGGAGAAATTTAATCTATTTAATTTGGATATAACCCTCTCATGCACGAATTTTGAAAAGGATTTTTTTAAATCTCATGTTTCTAGTCAGGAAATACAATAAATAATACCATCTAACACAAATTTCAACAAATTGACTCTTACAACTGTCCAAAAATGAGAGGCCTCATATGGGGCTTAAGTGCACCAATGACGTCTTTTTGATTACTAGCAGTATAGATAAATGCATTGCAACAGGTATCTAGAAAACATGGGTTAGCCATCTTATAGTAATGGTTATTCAAATATAACTTCATCCATATACTAGTAAGTAGTAATAATAATAATAATAATAATAATAATAATAATAATAATAATAATAATAATAATAATACATAAATAGCACAGAAAAATAATTTTCATTCCAAATCAATTTGTACTGCACAGATGAAACTTTATATCTAAGGGATGTACATACTGTATGTATAGGGGAGCTATCGAGTTCGGGGGCTTCTATTATAACAGAAGGCTCACTCTGCAACTGCCATTCACAATAGATATGGAGAGTTTTCATTACAAAGGCACCTCTTTTCCTAGTGCCACCCATGATCGAGTTGGAGAGATTTGATTGTAATAAAAAAATTAAGCGCATTCTAACGTCCAAGAATCGATATACGACAATAAGTCATAGGACCAAAGTTGAAGATCTCTCCAAATTGAACAGCGACTGTTGACTGTGCGTCAGAACGGGTAGATACCTCACCCAGGCGGCCTCACCTGCTGTACTGAACAGGGACCTTGTGGGGGGATGGGAAGATCGAAAGGGATAGACAAAGAAGAGGGAAGGAAGCGGCCGTGGCCTTAAATTAGGTACCATCCCGGCATTTGCCTGGAGGAGAAGTGAAAAACCACGGAAAACCACTTCCAGCATGGCTGAGGTGGGAATCGAACCCACCTCTATTCAGTTGACCTCCCGAGGCTAAGTGAACCCGTTCCAGCCCTCGTACCACTTTTCAAATTTCGTGGCAGAGGCGGGAATCGAACCCGGACCTCCGAGGGTGGCAGCTATTCACACTAACTACCACCCATTTAACATTGAATATTAATGGATATTTTACAGCAGCGCGCGAAAAGGACAAGGACAGCAGTCAAGGTTTCTGCACTACTTGACAACTGTATTAGTACAATATGTGTTGGAAAGAGAAACTGGACGCCCATTAAACTGCATTCTGTAGTCTAAGGTTGCGCTACGTCTGCAGTACCATATGTGTCTCAATGTCACACTTCCCGTCAGCGTCTCGGAATAGTTTGGCAATGTCCACTCTGGGGCGAAACGCTGGTAATTTCTAGTCTCAAAAGGACTGGTGAGCTAGAATACTTCATTATATAGTAATTATAATTGCCGTCTAGGCAAGTGCCTTAAAGAACATTGTTTCTATGTCAGCGTACTCGTATTTTATTAAAAAGACTCTTGAGATGTTCAGTCTTGAATATTGCAGGAATTTGAGACATTAAACATCATATTCACTTCAAGGAAAGTGTCCAATCTGCTGTTAGGACACATTTAAGGCAGTGTAGAGGGCTATACATTGTGTAAATATCCGGATACCTTAATAACGTGCCTGATACAAAGGTGTACTTTTCTCCTAGTCTCCGTATGTATAGCTTTAATCTTGTCACACTCAAGCATAAGATGCCTTTGTATGAACTTAATTGGGGTCTTTGATGTGTAGTTACAGTGAGTTAGTCTTAACGAAACTTCAGAGATTCTCAAGCGTGTTGGCTCAGGTAGCTTTACAAGTCGTTAGATCCTGGCTGTGCGGTCGTGGATTAAAGGAACGGAGGGAACATCAAATATATCATCGTGCAGGTAGTTTTACTCCTCATTTCCCTCCTCCACTTCACGTAGCGCCATCCCTCTTCTTCTTTTCACTCACCCAAATCCTTTCAGTACAGCCAGGTCTAATCTACAAGGGAGCAGTACATCTATAGCTAGGTCTATCTTGTTTACTCGTTTATATTCCTGATATTGTCTTGGTCAGAGGCCAAAACATTCAGTGTTGCATAATTTAATATTAAAACAAACACTTAGGGTTTTCAGTTTATCAACACGTGACTGCTACTATTTCTTTTGCCCCTTTTACCATACCTTGATTGGCTAGTTGTTGTGAACTGCATCAGACTTTTGAATTTGGCCCTGTTTTACGGCCGGATACCGTTACGAAGGGATGTATTCAATAGTCCGTGCTTCTGTGGTGGTTGGCAGTGTAATGTGTTGTGTATATGTGACGAGTTGGGCTTGGATTTTAATGACCTATAAACTCTTGCAAAATGCGTGCATGTTTGATCTAAAATTACCAAAATATGTCATAAAATCCTGAAAATATGACCTAAAAATTGAAACTAAAAGCAAAATCAAAGTCATCTCCGTACAGGCTATGAAGGCTCTTGGAGGGGTGGAAGGTAAGGGCTTCCACTAACCGTAACCTCGGCACTTGATGGGGTAGAGTGGTTAGCTCTACGCCCGGCCGCCTTTGCCCCCAGGAATTAACCTGGTACGCATTTTGGTATAGGATGAGTGAACCTCAGGGCCATGTGCACCTCCGGAAATGGAAATCTCATTTCTTAAATTTTACGACTTCCTGACGGGGATTCGAACCCACGTCCTTCCGGGCGAACCGAGCACGCCTTTACCGCCTCGGCCAGGCGGTCCCTAAAAATTGAAACTATAAACGAAAAATGTGAATTTACTTTTAACAGTGAGTTACAGATTAAATAATTCATACGTCTTTTAGATTTCATTTTCAGTACTATCTCCGTCTGACGAGAAGTTGCGGCAGCTTGTAGGTACGATACGAGTAACAGATACTACTACAATCTTAGCTACAAACATCAGTCGTGATAGACAATGCAGGTTGTATCAGTGCATATTCATTATCAAACTGTCCATTATCCAATGCATACAGTAAATGTGTAACTGAGGTACAATTGCACTACCACTTTGAAACTTCACTGCAGCGCGTCAATTCGCAAGAGTCGCCGCGGATGGAGCAGATGTTTATTGTCAGGCCTTGAGACTTGAGATAGGCACATGCGCGGCAGCCTTGTTTATCCCTCGCTCCTCTTATTCCACATCCATGCGACTTCTCGTTAGACGACCAAAGTAGAGTTGCACTGGATGACTACATTCAGTTTCAGATAGTCAAACTTCTGCTTGTCAGCAAGTAGAGCATTGGACTAGGAGAAACTTCCTTCTACATCGCACGACGTATCAAGCTCATGTTAGCTACTTCGCCCTGTTGTCCCTTTCAGTTTCCTTCACCCTCTTTAATGCATCATTTTTTTTTTTGCTAGGGGCTTTACGTCGCACCGACACAGATAGGTCTTATGGCGACGATGGGATGGGAAAGGCCTAGAAGTTGGAAGGAAGCGGCCGTGGCCTTAATTAAGGTACAGCCCCAGCATTTGCCTGGTGTGAAAATGGGAAACCACGGAAAACCATATTCAGGGCTGCCGATAGTGGGATTCGAACCTACTATCTCCCGGATGCAAGCTCACAGCCGCGCGCCTCTACGCGCACGGCCAACTCGCCCGGTCTTTAACGCATCACACAATTGCATGCGCACTTTCTCAAGGCGAGTGATGGATTTCGATATCATAGGCTAAATTTCTTGACACTAGGTGGGTGTCCCAAATAAGTCCAGCGATTGTTTTTCCAAACGGTTCAAGAAAAAATTAACAGATGACAGCACCTTCTTGACACTCGATACAGGAGCGTTTATTAGTACCGTCGCCTACGTAACACCATAGCGCGTAGAAGGAAGAAGTGTGATTACTCTACAATCTACAGTCTATTGACCGCTTACAAAGACGAAGTTATTGTGCCCGTCGCGACTGTAAATTTTATAATCTTGTGAACTGTATGTAGGAAGTTGAACAATAGCCAAGCGAGCCTAGGCATATGTCTCAGTGCTGTGCATAAATTAAGTAGGTCGCTAGAAACATTTGTGTAAATGAATAGCGGGAGTCGGCTGCGAACCATGTCAGCATAAATTAGTACGCACTATCAGTAAATAAGTGGTATCTAATTCGGAGCAGGTGGGAGAATAGCGTCGACAGGACAATCCGCTATTCAGAATCCGGGTTTCCCAAGCCTTATGAGTCACCCGACTCACTCTGTGAATGCGTGCAGCCCGTGATTAGAGTGACCCGCCTACATAAGGGAAAATGTGTAAATTCTATGTGTGTGTCGTTGTAGACAAAGGAAACGTGTGAAGAGTTCTGGAGCTGATACTAATTGGATTACCGCAAGAGATGTAGCAGTTGAACGAGCCAACCAGGATGATGGACTGTTGCAGTTCAATTTCGAAGGCTGACACTCTCGTCTATAGCGCCGAGAAGATGGACGAGTAGAACTCTACCATGGGTTTCCAGTAGAAGGTACAACGACCACCATACAGATGAGTTGATGTTATTTTACTTCTTAGCACGATAAACCATACCTGGATTAATAAAATATACGTTTTCTTTTGTTAATACATAAATGTTGTAAATAATGCATGTCTTAATATGGAATTTTTTTGTCATGGCAACGTAAATTTAAGGGAGCTAACTCTCAGGAAAAACCATTTCTTTCTTTTTGATTAGTCTTTCGTGAGGAATAGTTTATTGTCAGTTATGACAACACAAGTATGAGGAGAAAGGATAGAAGACTATTTTGAGTTCCCCTAAGGCGAGTTGGAAACTGCAGTGAATGATGAAAAACAGATACCATGTCCAAAAGTTGCT
Organism: Anabrus simplex; assembly: GCF_040414725.1. NCBI lineage: Eukaryota > Metazoa > Arthropoda > Insecta > Orthoptera > Tettigoniidae > Anabrus > Anabrus simplex. The sequence continues at coordinate 172,266,853 of NC_090267.1, forward strand.
TTTAATGTCCAATATGGGTGTCACAGGAGCCGGAGAGGTCACGGGTCATTTATACATTGCATGCTTAACTGTTACGTACAATTAAGGCATGAACATCAAGAGAGAAGTATCCTGACTGAGGGAGATACAAACTGTGTTATTTAGGTAAATTATGTTTGGGACACTATGCAAATTTCCCTTGATTGCTGATTATTTTACCAGAATCTTATTTTTGTCCCTAACCAGTGTGAAGTGCGGAGGTGCCGGATGTGGAAAGAGTGGTCAGAATATTTATACGGTGAGCATGGAGAAATATTAAGTTTTGAGAAAGGAATAATTATGGCCTATGCCCAAGGAACTAGGATACGAGGTATGAGAAGTAATGAGAGGGCCGAACGCCCAAAATAGTCTACGATGGGATGTGAAATGAGGAATTCGAATGTTACATTGCCCCAAGAAAATCGACTTGAAGGATGAGAGAATAGAGAAAAAATGTATAATATTTGTTGGGAATTCTGCGGTAATATGAAAGAAATGAAATAAAATGAATTGGGTGATAATAAGTGTACCCTTGGAGGAGAAATGGCCGCTGTAATTCTGAAGGGTCGTGGGCCCTTTGCAGCCATTGAATGGGAAGGACCGTCCTGCTGACCGAGTCGCGTGCAGTAGAAGAGTAACCTCCCCTTTCATTTTCTCTTCCCTATGTGCAGAATGGCACACCATGTTATTGAAGTTAAAAGCTATGAACCGTGGAACTCACACTGTGTTTTTTTATCAATGGTTCGAGTTAAGAACACTTGTGTTAACTGATAATATCACCATGATTTAGCTGGTAGTTAATAAATAATTGTATATCCACCCAATATGCTGTAGTATGACACCATTGATGTTTAGGGATTTTTAGATATGTATCTCTCAGTCAGAAGGAGCCCGGTTCGAGCCCAGGTCAGAATGAGCCGGCCTGCGCAAGCTTGCCTTAAGCTTTCGCCGGGGGGCAGAAGGAAGTGATATCCCTGTTTTGCTTTCAGGAATGACCCCATTTATACATAAAGTGTACATATGATTGTGGTCAGTATTTAGTGTGTATTTCTTTGAGTTCAAAAACAGAACCGATGTTCAATGTTGTCTGTCTTGGTGCCAGGCTATTATCCCTGCGAGAGAATAGAGAATCGTCCGGAGAGTCTTGCTCAGTGTTGTGTGTTTTTTGTTATGTAAATATTTTTCTCATGTATTAATTATGTAACGTAGGGACCGGTTAATTACGTGCTAAGAATATAATGTATTATGTAGGGGACGTTTTCTCAAATTACATGGTGTGATCAACCGAAGCAGTACATTAACGATGGAAAGGTAGATGATGTTAATCGCCAGACCTCGATTATATCTCATTGCTACATGAAGCTTGTGCTGAGAGAGGTCAGTGAACGTTTTCCAGGCGAGTCAATGTAATGCGCTTATTTCCTTTCTTCTTTCCTCCGTGTGCGGAGAGTTTGTTGTAATAGTGTTGATCATCTTTTGTCACAATTCAGGATAAATTAGTGTTCGTGACCCCATTACATGATTCTTGTCGTTTCTAGCAGTGCTAAGCAGTATCCAGTAGATAGATAAACCCAGAAGTCCTACTTTCACATTCGATAAGACTCCATCTTAAGTACTTTTCTTCTTCTGTTTTTCTTTTGAAAGTAACCACCCCCTTGTGTTCGAGTTGCCAAGGGTAGCACATAAAGTAGGAAGAGGGCGGTTCGAGGCCCGTGTTAGCTGTTCGGGCCGCAATTCGGTTTAATCTAATCCGTGGTTGTTTATCAGGTTACGCTGATGCATTATTATGCTTGAGTCTCCCATCCGAAGCCCGGTAGGGCACATATTACCGGTATGCAGTATGCCATTTTATTTTTGTAGGTTATGTAGTATATTATTATACTTTATGTATAGGCGAATCAGTTCGGTTTTTTAGGGTCGGAATTATGTTAAGATTTCATGCTATTACTAGTTCATTTACAGTACTGGTTAAGTGTAAGACAGGGACAAGTTTGCCTAATTTTTCCAGGTAAAATAAATCGTATATCTGTCTATCTATCCATCTACCTATCTACCGACATCCATACAGCCATCCTCTCTTAACACTAATTAAAAATAGAAGTAAAGAAATCGGGTCTTCCAAAGGAGGAGGGTATCAGCAAAAGAAAAGGAAAGGTCTGCGAAGGACTCCCTAGACCTCGAAAAATTAATACTGTTGAAATCAGAAAACAATAGTTATTCAAGGAAGGTCGGAGAGGAAAAATTGAAATGGAGAAGGTTGGCACAAGATAAGTTGAAACAATGCCAGATTCATCTGGAAGCGTCGTGGTCTCCAATCTACGATCCCGATTATTTCGTATGGTCGCCGTCAGCTTTTAAATAATGTATTATATTATTGATGATGATAATGATGCTTGTTGTTTAAAGGGGCCTAACATCTAATGTCATCGACCCAGATTACATTATTAAATAGAACCGTAATTTTAAATGATCTTTCCTTTGAGGTGAGTTTGAAAGGCAAAAATGTGAAGTTTTTGACATTTTTCAAAATAAGTCCTACAATATTATTTAGTGTTTCATGAATAAAATGGTATACACTTTATTTCTGTGTGGCTGCTAGAAGTATTTTATTTTTAATTTTATAACATTGCTTGCATATCCGTCGGGCTGGTTGATTTTGGACATGCATCTCTTCATTTACGAATATCTCTGAAACTACTGCACGTAGAAAGCTGTGGTTTTCGCCTATCGATAGAGAATACTCGGCGCTCAACTTTCGTTACTCTTCTGTTTCAAATATGTCTGCCGCTATGCTTGTTTTTGTGTAAGGAATGTTGAATTTCGTGTGAATTAGTGCCTCTGGAAGTGCTTCCGTTTAGTTTGATTGCACTTATTTTGGTAAACAAATTATAAATATGCCTAGTGCTGGTCTATTTTGGAAACGTAAGTTTTATGGCAACCAGCATACTAAAAACACAAGAACATGTGGTTCACATGAGGTAGAATCCGCCAACAGTGTAGAAACAGATTGTCAAAAATGTGACACCAAACAAGAAGACAGACACGCCCCCTACCAGTGCAAGTGAATCTAAATTAGGTAAACATTTTGAAGAACTGGATCCGGAAGGCTGAATAATTCTATACCTGAAGCAGTTATGAAAGCTATCAAGCTATTCTACAGAGACCTGGCTCATCCAGACCTTCTCAGAAAGTGTCTACATAGGCGCACTCAGAATTCCAACGAGTCTTTCAACAATATTACCTGGACTCGAGTGCCCAAAAATGTATTAATTTGTGGGGTTAAGAAGTTTTTAATGGGGAGTCAGTGATGCTGTATTAACATTTAATGGTGGGAACATGGGAAGAGTAAGAGTGTTATTGGATCTCAACATCAACCCTGGCAGTCATACTATGAAGTGCCTGCAACATTTAGACAAATTAAGAACTGCCAAGGCACAGCGTGCAGCAGTGTTCAACACCAAAGCAGCAAGGTCATCGCGAAGGAAAAGTTTTTAGAGAGAAGGGGTTCCAGGAAGAGGTTACTGGCTATGATGCGGGGTGCTTTTGAGCCTTAATTCAAAAATCTGAGCGAGTTCTTATAGTTTCATGTTTTAAACCTGATTTTCTCAAAATAACTTTTTTTTTTACAATTAATGTTCCTGTATCTGAAAAACTACTTGTGATATATACATGAAGCTTTGTGAGATGCTTTATTATATCTTACTGTCCTTATTGAAGCAGAATCATAGCACAGGTTTCCATGGACATGAAGTAAGGGGTGTCCATCTACTTCAGTCCACATAAATAATATAGAAATGTTAGCTGTAAAACATTCAGAGTCGTATCTTCATTGGTTCCAAAAATATAGGAATATAATCTTGGCTTATTTAACATTGGCAGGATATGCCTTTCAAACTCCCCTAACAATTTCAACATTTATTTTGAACTGTCAATTCATGTACCTAACAGTAAAACATACCCAGGCAATGGAATTAAGATATAACTATGGAAACAATTTCTACCGATACCAGCTGCAAAATATGTAAAACTTTACAATCACCATTCTACGTCGAGGGTAACTTGGCAGGAACTTTTCTCAACAACAGCCTGTATATGGGCGAATAATTACTATCTGTGAGTCGAATATACGATTCTAAATGTTTATCAGTTAACTTACTTCTGTACTTACTTTATTGAAGTTCATTCTTGAAAATAAGGATTCACAAACGCACGTTGAAACAAACAAGGTCTGCAGCGTCAGCCAGTAAAAGATAATTCTTTTTTTGCAGAAACACAGACCTACAGCATGACGAATATAAGGCCATGTGTGAGGACTCGGCCATTATAGCATGGTGGTTTGTGGTCCCGCCACTGCAAGCACTCCAAGCGATTATATCCAACACTTGCTCCAGTAGTTCCGACAAGCCGGCTATAGAAAAGTGCGGGAGACGTTACTGTGCGAGATATTTCGGTGAATGAGTTCAGTTACTCAGTTCATTGTGTGTTGTGTACTTCAGGCATGTATCTTACGTGGCTTGATTAATTTAATAGTTCAGCATGCCGTACTGTTTTGTGCCTGGCTGTAAGTCAAGCTGTGGTAGAATAGTTGATGATGTGCTATTGTTTTCACCATCGAAGGATAGGAGTAAATTTTTAAAAAATGCGCCAGAGCTATTCCACGGAAGGATACTGAGTTAACGCGTAGCAGGATTTGTCGTGCTCATTTCTCTGATGATTTTTGTAGTGAATGGTGAAAAAGTGGATATCTTTCATGTGAGATGGAAATTACGTCCAGGAGCAGTGCCTCACATTTTTCCTAACTTTCCGAAATACCTTTCAAGTGAAATTATGTCCCGTGAAACTTCCAACAGGAAAAAGAACCTAGAGACCATCAGGAAAAGAAGAAAGAAGATTTAAGACGAGAGTGCAGCAGCGAATGGGGAATTAAAAGGTCAGTCTTATGAAGGTCAAAATTAGGGTCATTCTAGTGTACATTATGATGCCGAAAAGATAATATTATCGCTTAAGGTGCCTAAAATCTAAAATGCTAATCGGAATATAATTTGATCAACTCACCAAAATTGAGAATTAATTTCCTGAAAAGCAGGTTTAAAATTCACAGGCATTTGATTATAGAGATAATGAACAGCTTAGCAAGAAGGAAAATATGATAATCGATACCGACAAATTGAGTTGGTAAGTAGTCCATAGTCCATGGGTGTTTATTTTAATATGCTGGGGATTATGTGCTATTTGTATGTATGTGTAGAATGCAGTAACCTGTGCTTTCCGCAACATGTGGTGAAGGCCGTAGTTCTTATTTCCATATCTGATTTTTTCCATTGTACTCTGCCGTGGTATTTTAATTATAATCTCTCATTTTTTCAAAAAACTATGTATATACCAGTTACGGAGTAATACGTTTCTCTGCCATCATTTTCAAGACCAGCTGATCGGTACTGTGGAGCTTGCCCGCTCTAGCACTGCCTGGCGGGGAGCGCTTGAACTCAAAGAGTCCTCACACTTGTTCTTATATTCGTCATGCCTACAGTATATTTCTCAGGTTATGCAACACTTTACATTCACAGAATGGAATGTATGGCTTCCTCTTAGTTTCACCTCATCCCCAATCCCGTATCAGGAAACGGGACAAAGGGGTAGATATATTCGCAGAATGAAATGCAACAATACAATTATTTTCCTTGCCTTGCATGGGAATGTAAAGCAGGGGATTTGGATCTTGTTTGCAAATATATTTTCTCTCTTTACACCTCACGATTTACTAAATGTGTTCCGACAATTTACTGGTAGATCGCGACTGTCGCGAATGACGTGTTGCCGGCCCCTGCTCTACTTGTCTCATTTTGTTTACCGTCGTCCATCTCATCCCTTTGTCAGCCTTGTCCTTGGTTCGATACTCTCTAAGCCACCGACCATTTAGAAATCATTAGGCATACCATCGACCATTGACCAACCGTGACTGGGCATACCATGAAGCCATACATAATGCTCAGATTGTTCTTAACTGCAGTGATTTTGGTAAATTTAATCGAAGCAAGCCAAGCTGTGGAAACGGAAACTGCAACTGAGGTACTGGCATGATTAGTTGTCGTGTTCATTTTTAGGACCGTAAAATTTCCCTATGTACTTCCTAGTTGATTCTTTGAATGTGATCACCGAGCGAGATGGCCGTGTGGTTAGCTGTGAGCTTGCATTCGGGAGACAGTGGGTTCGAAACCCACTGTCGGCAGACCTGAAGATGGTTTTCCGTGGTTTCCCATTTTCACACCAGGCAAATTCTGTACTGTGGCTGTACGTTAATTAAGGCCATGGCCGCTTCCTTCCCAATCCTAGCCCTTTCCTATTCCATCGTCGCCATAAGACCTATCCGTGGCGGTGCGACGTAAAGCAACGTGTAAAAAAATATCGTGTCCTGTAACCTTACTATATATGATACATAATTTAATCCGGTGCTGTGTGGACACCACTTGTCTCAGATATTATGAATTTTGTTGCAGTTGTGTCGTGGTTGTTTCGAATGCAACCCAAGCAACAACTCCTGTTGATGTGACTGATAATTAACGCGCCTAATATCTGCTACTTGTCGACCGCACGTGTAGCGCAATGCTGCATAAATTGCAGGCGCTTGGAGATTTCCGCCTCTAGGACTATTTCACTACCGTTAGCAAAATGGTTCTCGACTTATCCAATCCACTATCAGCGCATCTGTATGGCAGAGGTGGTCTCTCAGGCGCATGCGGAGGTTGTGGCCGCCGAACTGTCAAGAAATATCTACTCAGGTATAATGGAATTTCTTCATGAACAGTATTGAGTGAAGTTGTATACGGGAGTTGTACTTTCACGTCTATGGATCTGCGAACTCTTAAGAAAGCTACATATACTTGTCCATGGCTTAACACGGGAATGGAGAGATTTAACCGAACTGTATGTAAAGTTTGATTATGAATAAGACGGCTAAATTTAGAGAAAATTACCCCGTTTGAGAACGAATGATATGTCATGATATCCAAAACAATTCTTGGAATAATGCACGTTCTACCTGAAGCTGAAGCCCATCAGAATTTGTGCATGAACAATATTTTTATCTAGCTTTATATCTCAGCCAGCCGACCCCGCGGTGTAGGGGTAGCGTGCCTGCCTTTTACCCGGAGGCGCCGGCTTCGTTTCCTGGCCAGGTCAGGGATTTTCACCTGGATCTTAGGGCTGGTTCGAGGTCCACTCAGCCTGCGTGATTAAAATTGAGGAGCCATCTGATTGTGAGATGGCGGCTTCGGTATAGAAAACCAAGAAAGAGAGTATTCGTCGTGCTGACCACACGACACCTCATAATCTGCAGGCCTTCGGGCTGAACAGCGGTCTTTTCGTAGACCATGGCCCTGCGGGGCTGTTGTATGAACCAGCATTAGTATTTCGATTGGAAATAGTAATATTAAGACGTGTCCAAATTTTACGTCCAATTTGTGAGGTGACATGCCTGAAAGATATACATTTAAAATCTCTGTCATCACTACCTTCTTCTTCTTCTTAATATGCTTACCCTCCAGGGTTGGCTTTTCCCTCGGACTCAGCGAGGGATCGCACCTCTACCGCCTCAAGGGCAGTGTCCTGGAGCGAGAGACATTGGGCCGGGGGATACAACTGGGGAGGATGATCAGTACCTCGTCCAGGCGGCCTCACCTGCTATGCTGAACAGGGGCCTTGTTGGTGAATGGGAAGATTGGAAGGGATAGACAAGGATGTGGGAAGGAAGCGGCCGTGGCCTTAAGTTAGGTACCATCCCCGCATTTGCCTGGAGGAGAAGTGGGAAATCAAGGAAAACCAATCCCAGGATGGCTGAGGTGGGAATCGAATCCACCTCTACTCAGTTGACCTCCCGAGGCTGAGTGGACCCCGTTTCAGCTCTCGTACCACTTTTTAAATTTCGTGGCAGAGCTGGGAATCGAACCCGGACCTCCAGGGGTGGCAGCTAATCACACTAACCATTACACCACAGAGGCGGACCCTGTCCATCTTTCACAGCGATATTGAGAAAACGACAACGATTCAACATCTTAAATTGACACCAGATACAGATTGCTACCTACCCTTTACAAAGTAATATACAATAGTACTCTCAAAACCAGGGGCTGTCTGGCTGAGGCGGCAAAGGCGTGCTCGGTTCACCCGGAAGGAGGTGATTTCGAATCCCCATCAGGAAATCGTAAAATTTTAGAAATGAGATTTCCACTTCCGGAGGTGCACATGGCCCTGAGGTTCACTCAGCTTACACCAACAATGAGTACCAGGTTAATTCCTGGGGGCAAAGGCGGTCAGGCGTAGAGTTAACCACTCTACCCCATCAAGTGCCGAGGTTACGGATAGTGGAAGCCTTTACCTTCCACCCCTCCATGGGCCTTCATGGCCTGTACGGAGATGAATTTGATTTGCTTTTGCTTTTACTCACAAAACCACTAATTGTGAACTTTTAAAAGAAAATTACATTTCTTTGAGTGAAGTCGTTTTGCCACATTGGCCATGTTGACGTGCACATCTTCACCTAATGGCATGGAGTCGAACTATGTCCATCCACAGTTTATTTTACATGGAAGGTACGTGGCCTTCTCTTCGGTACTCGTGGAACCTATGTGGACGTCGCACCGACACAGATAGGTCTTGTGGCGACGATGGGATAGGAAAGGCCTAGGAGTGGGAAGGAAGCTGCCGTGGCCTTAATTAAGGTACATCCCCAGCATTTGCCTGGTGTGAAAATGGAAAACCACGGAAAACCATCCTCAGGGCTGCCGACAGTGGGATTCGAACCCACTATCTCCCGGATGCAAGCTCACAGCTGCGCGACTCTAACCGCACGGCCAATTCGCCCGGTGATTATTGTTTTAAGGGGAACAACGACCAGGCAACCATCCTATATATAACACTAATCAGAGAGAAAAATGGAAGGGATCCGACATTTCGAAAAATGAATGTATCGGCCAAAGAAACGCAAGGACCACGAAGGGCGTGAACATGAAAGACTCCCTAGGCCTCGAACACTTTAATACCATCGGGGTCGTAAGAGTACAAGAGTTGGCTAAGGGAGGTCGGATAGGATAGATGAAAGTGATGAGCCTGACCCAATTAAATGGAAGCAATGACAGGGCTCGGCTAAGGGCCCCGTGTTCGCCAACCCACGCTCCAAAGTTCAGACACCCTGGGGCCCCTTTTAGTCACCTATTATGACAGGCAGGGGATACCGTGAGACCCCACCCACAGGGGGTTATAAACAACGAGTTAGATTATAACAGTTTACTCTCTACTCTTGTTAAATTAACGTCGTTTAAAGCAATTACGGGAATTCCGTCTTATGATTTTAGTTTATCGAGATGTTTAAAGGAGTTGCAACAAAACATGCACTTTGGTAAATAAATCATAAATCTACATATAAATGGTAAGAAATTGAAAACGACAATCAGATTAGCTGCAGATGTTTTGAATCTCTTCAAATGACTTCAAATGTCATTGCCAGCAGGATTTTATATCCTCGCTCTTTCTGATCCCTGTTCAATCAGTTTGAAAATATTCAACTTTCTGGCCCAAAATGATTTTAAAACTAAAAAAAGGGGTCTGATGGAGGCCCCAACTATATTAAAAGGTTCTAAAGCTCAGCAATGACTAAAATTTTATTCGAAATTGTATTATTGAAATATCACTAAACCAGATTTCAAAACATATTGTACAAATTTGCTTGGGTTTTCTTCACATCGTAATGAGAATTCAATTCTTCTTCTGAAAGTAGCAGAAGTTAACGTCATTAAGCAACAGGTTCTCAACATTTTGAAGGTAATAATATAACGTACTGTCGCAAGAAAAAGGAATGAGTACAGGGTGTTGAGCTCATCGCAGTTATTTTCTTTTAAGAACGATTGAACAGTGTCGTTATCCCCAGGATTTGTATCTACATAAGAGGTGAATTAAATTTTGATAAACCGGGCGAGTTGGCCGTGCGTGTAGAGGCGCGCGGCTGTGAGCTTGCATCCGGGAGATAGTAGGTTCGAATCCCACTATCGGCAGCCCTGAAAATCGTTTTCCGTGGTTTCCCATTTTCACACCAGGCAAATGCTGGGGCTTTACCTTAATTAAGGCCACGGCCGCTTCCTTTCAACTCCTAGGCCTTTCCTATTCCATCGTCGCCATAAGACCTATCTGTGTCGGTGCGAAGTAAAGCCCCTAGCAAAAAAAATATTGATAATAATTCAAATTAAGTCTGATAAAATATTAAAGGTGAGGAACATACAAAACCGTGCGCTCATTTGTCATTTTGTGTGTGTGGGAGGGGCGGATTATGACTATACATTAGAAATGACTTCATAGAATATGTAACATTGTCAATCTACCTCCGCCGTATTCGTCGTTTTCCGCTGCTTTCTTCCCGGCGTTACCTCCGCACACTGCCACAGCTACGGAAACACTGTCAACCGATTATACCTGCGTCAAACTTGGATAACGTCATCGGCTCTAGAGTTTACACTCTTCATGGATGTTCTCGGCGTTTCTAGTACTGTGTGTCATGATTTTCCCTGTACCTCTCCTTTCCAACTTTGCCTATATAAGTTGTTCTCTTTGCCTGCTACTTCGAGGCGTTCTTCGGCTGTTGGAGAGAGGGCAACATCTTTGTGCTACACTGGTATATATTTTCACCTCAGCATGGGACTTAATTCTTCGACTATGAGGTATTGTAAACTTTGCATGACTATGTTATCGAGTGGTTGTACTGGATTAGGTATCGGTACGGGAGCAGGCGGATCTCTAATTCCCGTGTATGGAAAGCTGTTGGAATTTATGTGAAAATTAACTTTCTATTTTTGTCAATAACCCCAAAAAATTCTTGTACTTCAAAGTTTATTTACGTTCTTCTATTACGTAATACTCTTATCTTGAACTTGTTTACGTTTATCCTCTTGATCTATATTCATCTGTGTTACATCCAGTGTTTTCTAGAACTTCTTGTATGAATATAATGCACTATTTTCTAGTCAGGACAATTTTTACGGTATGCCCAGACTTCGCAATTTAAAATGATATTTCATTCAATCTCCTACTCTATTGTTCTTCCTATCTTCCCTAACGTTTTTAATTACTGTAAATGTTATTCGGATGAAATCCAAATTGTCGCTATCACCGATCTTTGTAATATTTCCTTTGTAATTTGTTGTGAAATGAGTTCTATCTTTCTATATTTTTGGTGCTGTACTATTGTGTCTCGCATTTGAATAAATCTATCTTGTTCATCCGAAGTTGGCAATTCTTGTTCATCCCCTAGTGTCCTTGTATTTTCCTGACTGCTTGTACATTGCTATTTATATCTTCCTCCTTTGTACCATCCGCAGCATACCTCTCGTTGCCCAGCACTTGAATGTGTCTCTTCCACAATTAATTTTTATCTTTCATAAATAATTATACGAGCCTACCCGCCACATTCGGTATCGGAGATAAAGTGAACACTTCAAATACGACGATATTTCTGGACTTCCTTCATCTTTCAGATAGGCCACCTCAAAAGTTAAACATAAAAGTTGGTTTCGTGGTCATCATCAGTGTTCTGCCATACGGCAGGTCTTCACATGGCAGCTCTCCACGCAATCCTGTCTCTTGCCACCCTCTTTGTTTCCTCATACTTGTAATCTATCCTGATACTGTCCAGCATCTGATATCTTCTCCGTCCTCTTTGTCTTTTTCCATTTACCGTTCCTTCTGTAGCATCTATAAGCAAGCAATCTCTCCTCATCCAATGACCAATCCAATTGTGCTTTCTTTTCTTGATTACTTTTAATATATTTCTCTCTTCCCCAACTCTTCTCAAGACTTCTTCATTCTTTACCTTTTCTGTCCATTGTATACTTTCCATTTTCCTCCAAATCCACATCTCAAATGCTTCCAGTCTTCTTTCGTCTTCTTTTCTCAATGTCCAAGTCTCAGCTACATACAGTGCCACGCTCCATACAAAGCACTTCACGAATCGCTTCCTCAAGTCACTATCCATGCCTCCACAAAAAAGTCTGCTCTTGTTATTAAATGCTTCCTTCGCAATCGCAATACGAGTTTTCACCTCTCGACTGCACATCATGTCCTCTGTTATTACACTTCCCAAGTATTTGAAAGCATCCACCTGTTCTATTATTTCCTGCCCTAACTTTATAGTTGTCAGTAGTATAATTGGATGGTTCGGCCGCCACCGCCACCTCCGGCTCCCAGTGGCCACCTCCACCTCAGCCAGTGGCCTCTTCCAGTACTGCCAACTTAACCTAACTAGCGCGACAGTACTGCCAACTTAACCTAACTAGCGCGAAATTTGAATTTGTAAACAAAGCCACGTGCTTTTTGACAGCTGTCATCGACAACAACGCATCGCTAACCTCAGTACTGCCATCTTGACGGGCCTAAACCTCAGTAGTGCCAACTTAACCTAACTAGCATGAGGTAAACAAAGCCACGTGCTTTTTGACAACCACGTGCTTTTTGACAGATTTGTAAACAAAGCCACGTGCTTTTTGACAGACAACAACGCATCGCAAACCTCAGTACTGCCATCTTGACGGGCCTAAACCTCAGTAGTGCCAACTTAACCTAACTAGCATGAGGTAAACAAAGCCACGTGTTTTTTGACAGCCACGTGCTTTTTGACAGATTTGTAAACAAAGCCACGTGCTTTTTGACAGACAACAACGCATCGCTAACCTCAGTACTGCCATCTTGACGGACCTAAACCTTAGTGATACCAACTTAACCTAACTAGCGCGAGGTAAACAAAGCCACGTGCTTTTTGACAGCCACGTGCTTTTTTGACAGCTGTCATCCGCCATCTTTGAGCACTGTGCTGCCCTCTATATCGCAGTAGCTGCAAAATTCGTCACCTGTCATCGGCAGTGCTGCCATCTTGACGGGTCTAAACCTTAGTGCTACCAACTTAACCTCACTAGCGTGAGATAAACAAAGCCACGTGCAGCTGTCATCCACCATCTTTGAGCATCGTGCTGCCCTCTTTAGCTACTTACCTTTGAAATGTGGTACGTTATCCGCCATCTTGCATCCGAAACCTCAGTGCTGCGCTCTATGTAGTGGCGGCAAATTCCATGTGCTCTTGTTTGGAAACAAAGCCACGTGCAGCTGTCATCCACCATCTTTGAGCATCGTGCTGCCCTCTTTAGCTACTTACCTTTGAAATGTGGTACGTTATCCGCCATCTTGCATCCGAAACCTCAGTGCTGCGCTCTATGTAGTGGCGGCAAATTCCATGTGCTCTTGTTTGGAAACAAAGCCACGTGCAGCTGTCATCCACCATCTTTAATCACCGTGCTGCCCTCTTTAGCTACTTACCTTTGACAGTTGTCATCCGCCATCCTGCATCGCCAACCTCAGTGCCGCACTCTATGTAGTGGCGGCAAATTCCACGTGCTCTTGTTTGGAAACAAATTCACGTGCAGCTGTCATCCGCCATCTTTGAGCACCGTGCTGCTATCATGCGGGCAATTTCGTTAGCTGTCATCCGCCATCTTTAATCCAGAGAGAACAGTGCTGCACTCTATGTGGTGGCGGTAAATTCCATGTGCTTTACAAACCTATGTGCTTTTCTGACGGCTGTCATCCGCCATCTTTAATCACCGTGCTGCCATCTATGTGGTGGCGGTAAATTCCACATGCTTTACAAACCTATATGCTTTTCTGACAGCCCTCATCCGCCATCTTTAATCCAGAGAGAACAGTGCTGCCCTCTATGTGGTGGCGGCAAATTCCACGTGCTCTTGTTTGGAAACAAAGCCATGTGCAGCTGTCATCCGCCATCTTTGAGCACCGTGCTGCGAGCAATTTCGTCAGTTGTCATCCGCCATCTTTAATCTACAGAACACCGTGCTGCCCTCTTTATGGCTACTACCTTAAGCACGTAGTAGCGGGCAATTTGAAAAGTTCTGTTAGCTATCATCCGCCATCTTTAATCACCGTGCTGCCATCTTTAGCTAGATACCTTTGAAATGTGGCGGCGGATAATTTGAAAAATGCTTTCTGACAGCAGCTATCTTTGAGCACCGTGCTACCCTCTATGTGGTGGCGGCAAATTCTACATGCTTTACAAACCCACGCGCTTTTTTTTTGACAGCCATCTTTAAGCAACAGAGTACAGTGCTGCCCTCTTTGTTGTGGCGGCAAATTCCACGTGCTCTTGTTTGGAAACAAAGCCACATGCTCTTTTTGACGGCTGTCACCCGCCATCTTTAACCAACAGAGCACTATGCTGCGGGCAATTTCGTTAGCTGTCATCCGACATCTTTAATCAACAGAGCACCGTGCTGCCCTCATGCGGGGTAATTTCGTTAGCTGCCATCCGCCATCTTTAAACACCGTGCTGCCCTCTTTATGACTACTACCTTAAGCACGTAGTAGCGGGCAATTTCGTTAGCTGTCATCCGCTGTCTTTGAGCACCGTGCTGCTCTCTGTAGTAGCGGGTAATTTGAAAAGTTCTGTTAGCTGTCATCCGCCATCTTTGAGCACCGTGCTGCCATCTATGTGGTGGCGGCAAATTTCACATGCTTTACAAACTCACGCGCAGCTGTCATCCACCATCTTACATCGCAAACCTCAGTGCTACACTCTATGTGGTAGCGGATAATTTTAAAAAGAAAAATTCTACAGCAGCCATCTCTCGACGCTAATTGCACAAGATGGTAGCTATACATGACTCCTTAAAGGTGCTCATGCAAGATGATCGCTATACATAGACGCCCTTGGGATGCTTGCGCAAGATGGCGGTTATACAAGGCTCCTTATGAGGGATGCTTGCGCGAGATGGTGGTTGCTCTTATGAGGCGGCTCAAGGATCCATGGCTAGAGACGCCCTAAGGATGCTTGCGCAAGATGGCGGATGCAAGATGGCGGCTATACATAGCTCCTTATGAGACAGCCAGTACAACATGTGATCAGAACATTGATTGATGTGTTCAGAACATAAAATAAGTAGAATCGAACACTGTACTCGATACAACATGTGATTAAAACATTGTGTGGTGTGTTCAGAACACTAATCGAACGCTGTATTAGGGGATACCTTTGTTTAGATTGAAACATAACAAGACTAGAATTGATGTGTTCAGAACACAAAATAAGTAGAATCGAACACTGTACTCGATGTCGTTAACTTCAACATGTGATTAAAACATTGGCTGGTGTGTTCAGAACACTACATAAGTAGAATCGAACGCTGTATTAGGGGATACCTTTGTTTAGATTGAAACATAACAAGACTAGAATTGAACACTGCACTCGATGTCGGAAGATCAGATTGAAAACATAACAAGACTAGAATTGAACACTGTACATTGATTGATGTGTTCAGAACACAAAATAAGTAGAATCGAACACTGTACTCGATGTCGTTAACTTCAACATGTGATTAAAACATTGTCTGGTGTGTTCAGAACACTACATAAGTAGAATCGAACGCTGTACTCGATGTCGTTACATGTGACCCGATACAACATGTTAGGGGATACCTTTATCCTAAGAACCGAACACTGTACAACATGTTAGGGGATACCTTTGTTTAGATTGAAACTAACAAGACTAGAATCGAACACTGCACTCGATGTCGTTACATGTGATCCGATACAACATGTTAGGGGATACCTTTGTTTAGATTGAAACATAGCAAGCCTAGAATCGAACATTGTTTGATGTGTTCAGTACAACTTCAATGATTAACATACACACTGTGCACATATCGCATAGCTAAAAACACACTGTGCACATATCGCATACCTAACACTTCAAATGATTTGCTTAGTACGAAAATAAAAATAAAAAATCTATACCGCGTAGCTAACTCGTTCATCACACTGCTAAGACGCTTAGTAATTGTGAATACACTCATACGAAAATCAAGAAAGCACACTGCGTAGCCAACTCGCTCGGCACGAAAAAATCTATACCGCGTAGCTAACTCGTTCATCACACTGCTAAGACGCTTAGTAATTGTGAATACACTCATACGAAAATCAAGAAAGCACACTGCGTAGCCAACTCGCTCGGCTCACTCGCTTAGTAATTGCAACACACACGGATAAGAATGTTCCGAGATACTTACATGTTTTTTAAGGGGGGGTGAAAGATCATAAATTATATGTACACACATGTTGTCTCCTCCAAGTTGTAAGATGAAATAGACGCAGTACTGCGAGTTTCCACTCTAGCTGGCGAACGGAAGTAGCATGATATCTCAGCAAAAAATAAAAATACGCGTGAGCTTGCAAGTCAGACACAATGATGGATACCGCGATTCAAATCCTAGTAACTTATGCCGTCGGGAAGGGCATCCGGTGAGCATCTAGCTGTAAATCCCCGATTCTCGACAGATTCTTAATCCGAGTTCTTTGACGTCAGGAAGGGCAGCCGGTTAACAACAATTATCGAACACGCATCGCGAAGGCAGGAGTGTGCAGCGATATGCATGTTTAGACTTGCAGATTACGAAAGAAACATAACAAGACTTGAGTCTTAAAACAAAATTCTTGCGATTTAAAATCTTAGTCGGGAAGGGCATCCGGCAGTAAAACAATAGTTCGTGATTTAAAATCTAAGAAGAGCATCTAGCTGAAAACCCCCCGATTCTCGACAGATTCTTAATCCGAGTTCTTTGACGTCAGGAAGGGCAGCCGGTTAACAACAATTATCGAACACGCATCGCGAAGGCAGGAGTGTGCAGCGATATGCATGTTTAGACTTGCAGATTACGAAAGAAACATAACAAGACTTGAGTCTTAAAACAAAATTCTTGCGATTTAAAATCTTAGTCGGGAAGGGCATCCGGCAGTAAAACAATAGTTCGTGATTTAAAATAAGAAGAGCATCTAGCTGAAAAACCCCCCGATTCTCGACAGATTCTTAATCCGAGTTCTTTGACGTCAGGAAGGGCAGCCGGTTAACAACAATTATCGAACACGCATCGCGAAGGCAGGAGTGTGCAGTGATATGCATGTTTAGACTTGCAGATTACGAAAGAAACATAACAAGACTTGAGTCTTAAAACAAAATTCTTGCGATTTAAAATCTTAGTCGGGAAGGGCATCCGGCAGTAAAACAATAGTTCGTGATTTAAAATCTAAGAAGAGCATCTAGCTGAAAAACACCCCGATTCTCGACAGATTCTTAATCCGAGTTCTTTGACGTCAGGAAGGGCAGCCGGTTAACAACAATTATCGAACACGCATCGCGAAGGCAGGAGGGTGCAGCGATATGCATGTTTAGACTTGCAGATTACGAAAGAAACATAACAAGACTTGAGTCTTAAAACAAAATTCTTGCGATTTAAAATCTTAGTCGGGAAGGGCATCCGGCAGTAAAACAATAGTTCGTGATTTAAAATCTAAGAAGAGCATCTAGCTGAAACCCCCCCCCCCGATTCTCGACAGATTCTTAATCCGAGTTCTTTGACGTCAGGAAGGGTAGCCGGTTAACAACAATTATCGAACACGCATCGCGAAGGCAGGAGTGTGCAGCGATATGCATGTTTAGACTTGCAGATTACGAAAGAAACATAACAAGACTTGAGTCTTAAAACAAAATTCTTGCGATTTAAAATCTTAGTCGGGAAGGGCATCCGGCAGTAAAACAATAGTTCGTGATTTAAAATCTAAGAAGAGCATCTAGCTGAAAAACCCCCCGATTCTCGACAGATTCTTAATCCGAGTTCTTTGACGTCAGGAAGGGCAGCCGGTTAACAACAATAGCGTATGATGTAAGAGCTTAGATTCTACCAGTTTTGCGTCAGGAAGGACAACTAGTCTTAAAACAAAACAGATTCTTAATCCGAGTTCTTTGACGTCAGGAAGGGCAGCCGGTTAACAACAATAGCGTATGATGTAAGAGCTTAGATACTACCAGTTTTGCGTCAGGAAGGACAACTAGTCTTAAAACAAAACAGATTCTTAATCCGAGTTGTCAGGAAGGGCAACCGGTTAAAAAACTATAGTGTATGAGGTTAGATACTGCTAGTTTTACGTTAGGAAGGACAACTCAACACATTCATGTGATTTAAACACATTTTTATTCCCAAGAGAATCGAACCCGAGACTACCGGGTGAGAGGCATGCATACTGTAGGCTATGGGTTTGTTCTACAGTCCTTGAAGTATCGGCACAGTCATTCTGAGCGAGTTGTGTGGAATGCATGTGTTAGCTGAAATTGTACACGTATCTTCCGGCTCAACCTTGAGCGAGGACACTGATAAGCGACTTGTAACTCGCGAACGTCTTCTTAGCTGAGTGTAAGCTCTTAAAACACAGTACTAATTAAGGTTGTAAAATATTCTGAAATAGTCCTCCTCTGTAGTGCAGTAGTTAGCTGCTACCCTCGGAGGTCCGAGTTCGATTCCTGGCTCTGCCACGGAATGTGTAGCATTTAGCCTATGTAAGTTCCTAACGTAAACTATCATGATTGTACGGAGAGGTTAAAACACACACAGTGCCTACTCCTATCGAAAGAACCTGCACGGTACCGGCATGTAGGCTTCTCCTGGTGAAGGAGCTTGCACATGGTTTAACGCCTCCTATCGACAGCCCTTACTTAATGCTGGCTTTTTTGCACACCCCGCCTCACACCATAGTTTTATACGACCGGCTGCCCTTCCTGACTAGGATTTTAAATCGCAGTATACGCGATAAATTTGTTGTAGCGGGTTTTATAACTAGATATCCCGGTACCGATACATAGCCTACTCCACTGAAGAAGCCTGCACAAGGCTTATTGCCTCCATCCGACAAATGAATCAGCATCAACACACTTGTACTCAAAAAATAATTTTCGAAGGAGTCTGCACAAGGTTTAACGTCCCCATCAACAGCCCTTACTTATTGCTAGCTTTTTTTGCACACCCCGCCTCACACCATAGTTTTATACGACCGGCTGCCCTTCCTGACTAGGATTTTAAATCGCAGTATACGTGATAAATTTGTTGTAGCGGGTTTTATAACTAGATATCCCGGTACCGATACATAGCCTACTCGACTGAAGAAGCCTGCACAAGGCTTATTGCCTCCATCCGACAAATGCATCAGCATCAACACTCTTGTACTCAAAAAATCATTTTCGAAGGAGTCTGCACAAGGTTTAACGTCCCCATCAACAGCCCTTACTTATTGCTAGCTTTTTTGCACACCCCGCCTCACACCATAGTTTTATACGACCGGCTGCCCTTCCTGACTAGGATTTTAAATCGCAGTATACGTGATAAATTTGTTGTAGCGGGTTTTATAACTAGATATCCCGGTACCGATACATAGCCTACTCGACTGAAGAAGCCTGCACAAGGCTTTTTGCCTCCATCCGACAAATAAATCAGCATCAACACACTTGTACTCAAAAAATAATTTTCGAAGGAGTCTGCACAAGGTTTAACGTCCCCATCAACAGCCCTTACTTATTGCTAGCTTTTTTGCACACCCCGCCTCACACCATAGTTTTACGACCGGCTGCCCTTCCTGACTAGGATTTTAAATCGATATCCCGACATAGCCTACTCCTACCGAAGAAGGCAGCTTAACGCCTCCATCCAACAAATGAATCACACTAAAACACTCTTCAATCATTCTCGCTACTTCGGATGATAGCGGGTTCGAACTGGAAGCTGTAAATGCTAGGCGTGGGACCTGTGCGATCATCATTACATGATCTAGCCGGATACCCTTCCCGACGGCATAAGTTACCAGGATTTGAATCGCGGTATCCATCATTGTGTCTGACTTGCAAGCTCACGCGTATTTTTATTTTTTGCTGAGATATCATGCTACTTCCGTTCGCCAGCTAGAGTGGAAACTCGCAGTACTGCGTCTATTTCATCTTACAACTTGGAGGAGACAACATGTGTACATATAATTTATGATCTTTCACCCTCCCCTTAAAAAACATGTAAGTATCTCACAACATTCTTATCCGTGTGTGTTGCAATTACTAAGCGAGTGAGTCGAGCGAGTTGGCTACGCAGTGTGCTTTCTTGATTTTCGTATGAGTGTATTCACAATTACTAAGCGTCTTAGCAGTGTGATGAACGAGTTAGCTACGCGGTATAGATTTTTTTCGTACTAAGTAAATCATTTGAAGTGTTAGCTATGCGATATGTGCACAGTGTGTGTGTGTGTGTGTGTTAATCATTGAAGTTGTACTGAACACATCAAACAATGTTCGATTCTAGGCTTGCTATGTTTCAATCTAAACAAAGGTATCCCCTAACATGTTGTATCGGATCACATGTAACGACATCGAGTGCAGTGTTCGATTCTAGTCTTGTTAGTTTCAATCTAAACAAAGGTATCCCCTAACATGTTGTACAGTGTTCGGTTCTTAGGATAAAGGTATCCCCTAACATGTTGTATCGGGTCACATGTAGCGACATCGAGTACAGCGTTCGATTCTACTTATGTAGTGTTCTGAACACACCAGACAATGTTTTAATCACATGTTGAAGTTAACGACATCGAGTACAGTGTTCGATTCTACTTATTTTGTGTTCTGAACACATCAATCAATGTACAGTGTTCAATTCTAGTCTTGTTATGTTTCAATCTGATCTTCCGACATCGAGTGCAGTGTTCAATTCTAGTCTTGTTATGTT
Organism: Anabrus simplex; assembly: GCF_040414725.1. Lineage (NCBI taxonomy): Eukaryota > Metazoa > Arthropoda > Insecta > Orthoptera > Tettigoniidae > Anabrus > Anabrus simplex. The sequence goes on from NC_090267.1 coordinate 172,287,501, forward strand.
TCAATCTAAACAAAGGTATCCCCTAATACAGCGTTCGATTCTACTTATGTAGTGTTCTGAACACACCAGCCAATGTTTTAATCACATGTTGAAGTTAACGACATCGAGTACAGTGTTCGATTCTACTTATTTTGTGTTCTGAACACATCAATCAATGTGCAGTGTTCAATTCTAGTCTTGTTATGTTTCAATCTAAACAAAGGTATCCCCTAATACAGCGTTCGATTAGTGTTCTGAACACACCAGACAATGTTTTAATCACATGTTGTATCGAGTACAGTGTTCGATTCTACTTATTTTGTGTTCTGAACACATCAATCAATGTTCTGATCACATGTTGTACTGGCTGTCTCATAAGGAGCTATGTATAGCCGCCATCTTGCATCCGCCATCTTGCGCAAGCATCCTTAGGGCGTCTCTAGCCATGGATCCTTAAGCCGCCTCATAAGAGCAACCACCATCTCGCGCAAGCATCCCTCATAAGGAGCCTTCTATAACCGCCATCTTGCGCAAGCATCCCAAGGGCGTCTATGTATAGCGATCATCTTGCATGAGCACCTTTAAGGAGTCATGTATAGCCACCATCTTGTGCAATTAGCGTCGAGAGATGGCTGCTGTAGAATTTTTCTTTTTAAAATTATCCGCTACCACATAGAGTGTAGCACTGAGGTTTGCGATGTAAGATGGCGGATGACAGCTGACAAAAAAGCGCGTGAGTTTGTTTACTAAACAAGAGCGCGTGGAATTTTTCAATTTGCCACCACCACATTTTCAAAGGTATCTAGCTAAAGAGGGCAGCACGGTGCTCAAAGACGGCGGATGACAGCTAACAGAACTTTTCAAATTGCCCGCTACTACATGTCATAAAGAGGGCAACACGGTGCACTGTAGATTAAAGATGGCGGATGACAGCTGACGAAATTGTCCGCAGCGCAGTGCTCTATTGATTAAAGATGGTGATTGACAGCTGTCAAAAAAAAGCACGTGGCTTTGTTTACTTAACAAGAGCACGTGGAATTTGCCGCCACCACAGTTCGAAGGTATCTAGCTAAAGAGGGCAGCACGGTGCTCAAAGATGGCGAATGATAGCTAACAGAACTTTTCAAATTGCCCGCTACTACAGAGGGGCAGCACGGTGTTTAAAGATGGCGGATGACAGCTAACGAAATTGCCCGCAGCACGATGCTCTGTTGATTAAAGATGGCGGATGACAGCTAACGAAATTGCCCGCAGCATAGTGCTCAAAGATGGCGGGTGACAGCTGTCAAAAGAGCATGTAGCTTTGTAGAGCACGTGGAATTTGCCGTCACAACAAAGAGGGCAGCACTGTACTCTGTTGCTTAAAGATAGCTGTCAAAAAAGCGCGTGGGTTTGTAAAGCATGTAGAATTTGCCGCCACCACATAGAGGGTAGCACGGGGCTCAAAGATAGCTGCTGTCAAAAAAGCATTTTTCAAATTATCCGCCACCACATTTCAACTAAAGATGGCAGCACGGCGCTCAAAGATGACGGATGATAGCTAACAGAACTTTTCAAATTGCCCGCTACTACGTGCTTAAGGTAGTAGCCATAAAGAGGGCAGCACTGTTCTCTCTGGATTAAAGATGGCGGATGATAGCTGTCAGAAAATCACATGGGTTTGTAAAGCACGTGGAATTTACCGCCACCACAAAGAGGGCAGCACGGTGATTAAAGATGGCTGCTGTCAAAAAAGCACGTGGCTTTGTTTCCAAACAAGAGCACGTGGAATTTGCCGCCACCGGGTAGCACTGTTCTCTCTGGATTAAAGATGGCGGATGACAGCTGTCAGAAAAGCACATGGGTTTGTAAAGCATGTAGAATTTACCACCACCACATAGAGGGCAGCACGGTGCTCTCTAGATTAAAGATGGCGGATGATAGCTGACAAAAAAGCGCATAGGTTTGTTTCCAAACAAGAGCACGTGGAATTTGTCGTCACTACATAGAGTGCAGCACTGAGGTTTGCGATGCAAGATGGCGGATGACGTACCACATTTCAAAGGTAAGTAGCTAAAGAGGGCAGCACGGTGCTCAAAGATGGCGGATGACAGCTGCACGTGGCTTTGTTTCCAAACAAGAGCACGTGGAATTTACCGTCACTACATAGAGTGCAGCACTGAGGTTTCGGATGCAAGATGGCGGATGACAGCTGTGACGTACCACATTTCAAAGGTAAGTAGCTAAAGAGGGCAGCACTGTGCTCTATAGATTAAAGATGGCGGATGACGGCTGTCAAAAAACACGTGGCTTTGTTTACCTCGCGCTAGTTAGGTTAAGTTGGTAGCACTAAGGTTTAGACCCGTCAAGATGGCAGCACTGCCGATGACAGGTGACGAAAGAGGGCAGCACGGTGCTCTCTGGATTAAAGATGGCGGATGACAGCTGTCAAAAATGCACGTGGCTGTCAAAAAACACGTGGCTGTCAAAAAGCACGTGGCTTTGTTTACCTCGCGCTAGTTAGGTTAAGTTGGTACCACTAAGGTTTAGGTCCGTCAAGATGGCAGTACTGAGGTTAGCGATGCGTTGTTGTCTGTCAAAAAGCACGTGGCTTTGTTTACAAATCTGTTGAAAAGCACGTGGCTGTCAAAAAGCACGTGGCTTTGTTTACCTCATGCTAGTTAGGTTAAGTTGGTACTATTAAGGTTTAGGCCCGTCATGATGGCAGTACTGAGGTTTGCGATGCGTTGTTGTCGATGACAGCTGTCAAAAAGCACGTGGCTGTCAAAAAACACGTGGGTTTGTTTACCTCACGCTAGTTAGGTTAAGTTGGCACTAGTGAGGTTTAGGCCCGTCAAGATGGCAGTACTGAGGTTAGCGATGCGTTGTTGTCGATGACAGCTGTCAAAAAGCACGTGGCTTTGTTTACAAATTCAAATTTCGCGCTAGTTAGGTTAAGTTGGCAGTACTGTCGCGCTAGTTAGGTTAAGTTGGCAGTACTGGAAGAGGCCACTGGCTGAGGTGGAGGCGGCCACTGGGAGCCGGAGGTGGCGGTGGCCGCCGAACCATCCAATTATACTACTGTTGTCTTCACTTTTCTTCTGATTATCACCATACATTTTGTCTTTTTCTTATTAATTCTCATTCTAAATTCTTCACAGACAGCATTTAGATCTGTTAGCATCGATATCATTGTTCGTTCACTCTCTGCCATTATGACCATGTCATCAGCAAATCTAATACATTCTATTCTCCTACCACCAACTTTCACTCCTCTTTCTCCATTCATGCATTTCTGGATAATCTCTTCCAAATACATGTTAAAAAGTATGGGCGAGAGACAGCAGCCTTGTCTTACTCCCCTTCTAATTGTAGTTTCCTCTGTCATCTCATTCCCTATCTGCACTCTTATCTTCTGCTGTAGATACAGATTCTTGATCAGCCTTCTCTCCTTCCAGTCGACTCCATTCCTGCTTAAAATGTCCATTAACTTCTTCCACTGTACTCTGTCAAAAGCTTTTTCAAGGTCAATGAACACAGCACATATTTGTCTTCCTCTTTCAATATATCTCTCTCCTAATATTCTTAATATTTTTTTTTTTTACAATCTAAATATTGATGCTGATTTTTACAACAGAATGAGATTGTCTGAGGAAAAGCTAGACAAAGTAGAAATTCTGATGGACATTACTTCAGTAAGAACGTATTTTATTCCAAGGGCTAGCTGTAGTATCGGGCTCTGCTCGGTCACTTTCTTTGATTGTTCAATTTTGGGGTTTTGCTAACTATTTCAAGTGATGTTTTGCATATTTCTTTATCGTGACGTTAACTGACAGTTTACGAATCTTTTGTAAATTTAGAGTTATTGTTATGTGTTTAATGTTAATATTTTCTTTGAGATCATTATATTGCGTTAAACAACTTCCCTGTGGCGGCCAGATTGTCAGGAGTGAAATATAAAAGTAATGGAGAACGACCAATAGTAATCCATATCCCGTAGTTTTCGAGGTCGCAGAGATGAATAGTGGCACTCTGATGTCGTGTAAGTCCAAGTTAAACCACCGTTGGCATGGAGGGTGAGAAGGTATGAAAAAAGGAAATGTCCAAAATCATCGAGATTATGGATGTACAATATGTGTGTATGTTCGAGCATACTCTCAACCAAACTTGGTACACACATGACTTACTATCTGGAAAAGAGTATTGTTGGGGTAAGACACCACTAGCACCCCTAGGGGAGGGGCTGATATGCAAAATTAAGTGAAAACGATCGATATTTATGTCGAATCCATGGCTTTCGGGGTCGCTGAGATGAAGTGTGACAATCTGGATGCTGTTTTATGTCGAAGTTCAGCTTCCATGGGCATGGGGATTGAGAAGGGGTGAACGAGCATATGTCGTCCAATACGACAGATATTTGTGTTGAGTCCACGGTTTTTGGGGTCCCTAGCTGAATGGTGACAGTCCCAGTGATAGTTGGAATGGTGTGCATCATATCTATTGTGCGAGGCGTAAATACATACAGTTATCAGTTACTTTTATTATTGGTTAGGAAGGATCAGCTACTTGCCTGACATATGTGGAAATGAAAGACTTCTTAGGCCTCGCAGACCTAACAACGTCTGGGTCGGAAGAGAACAAAAGTTGGCCAAGGAAGGTCAGATAGGAAAGATTTAAAAACAAGAAGCAACGAGGATCCAGACACAAGTAAGCGAAAGCAATGCCACACTCACCTAAAGAGCCTGTGGTCGTCAATTCGCGGTTCCAAGTTCACAGTCCCTCCGGTTTCCCCTTTTAGACTCGCAAAACAATGCATCTGTCCAACCGAATAAGTTGGTCGCACTTTACGGATCTTGGTGGTGTAAGCTTACATGCGGGAGACAGTAAATTAGAATCCTAATGTTCGCAGGCCTCTAGATGGTTATCTTTTCACACCAGGCAAATGTCAAGGTTGGCCGCTATAATTCCAGTTCTACCCTTCCTCATTTCTGCGTCACTGGAAAATTTAATTGTGTGAGTGTGCTGTTGAACATCTAGTAAAAATATTATGTCCGACCAGCTTCACTCGAAGTAATAAATCTGTTACTGGTTTATGTTGTAGGTTGAGCGACTCTAGGGCTAGAAGTGGTAGGTGGTAGTGATTACTATTTTAAGAGGAAGTACATGAGGGCGCGAAGATGAAAGGCTCCATAGGTTTCGCAAACTTAATACTGTCGGCGTCGGAAGAGAACAAGTATTTACCAAGGGAGATCGAACAGGTAAGATAAAAACGAGGAGTCTGACACAAGAAAGTGAAAGCATTGCCCGACTCAGCGTTTGGCTTCGTGGTTGTCAACTCACGCTCCCAAACTGAGGGCCTTTGGGATCCCTTTTTAGTTGCCTCATACGACAGGCCAGGGATACCGTACCATTCCCAACCACAGGGGGATAGAAGTGGCGGTCGCAGTTCTTAATTTATGCTATACCTGATGATTTTATCTGACTCCTTATTCGTCTTGGCAAGGCGCTCATTACTTTCTCCAGTATCCAACATTGTACCTGCTTTTCCCCAGCCGGTTCAATCTACTCTTCATTGCACTTTCCAAGTACCTGAATAAAAGCCCCTCCCTCCTATGTTATGTACTTCATTCTTTAAATTCTCTCCTCACCCTTGTCAGATTTCACTCTTTCCCTTTCTCCCATTTTAATCGCTTGTTAAAAAGTCTCTAGTGACGTGCTAGAGTTACTAATTACTTTGAAAACTTGGCCTTAAATGAAAGTAGAGCCAAACAAAGGGGCGGGAAATATCATCAAGGTATACAGTGAGAGATACAGAACTTCAGCAAGCTGAAAGAAGGAAAGAAGAAAAGTAAAATGCAAGTTCGACGAATAACACGGTAATTGCTTGCAGTTCCGCCTTCAACTGTTTTGTATTTCTCGACCTTTTAAAATAAAGAATACGTTTCCTTTCAGAAGCAGCATGAGGCAGAATTTAACGAGGAAAAAAGGAACATTAAGCATCTCCGTATAAAAATCGAGTCCCAGACTAGTTTCTGACAGCCGTGCCGGCACTAAAATATCTCATTAAACGTCACTTGTACGTCCTTCATTGCTAGGGGTCTGCAAATAAGAGTAATACACTTTGTTAGACTGATACATACAAGTCAATGAAAATTGTTCATGTATAATGGTGCTGCGTCTTATATCGGCTTATACAGAACTGTACTTTGTTTGTGGCTTCCGAGGAATAATAGTGGTTTAACTTTTGGTGCTAAATGTGTGTTAGTGTTATCTTGTGATTTTGTTCTTGTATAATGTTGTTTTGGGGGTAATATTTAATATGAATTTCGTGCTATAAATATCCGCCATCCTGGTAATTGCGACAATTATTCCATAGATAACACTATCTAGAGGTCACTCCGTATATCTGAATAACACTTTTGGCCTAACTGCCCCCTTTTTGGTTTCCTTTGTCATTATTTCCATAGAAACCTCGAATAAGATATGCACTATTCCTTATATTCTCGGCGTTACCTACAGTAAGTCACACAGCCGGCCACTATTGTCAGCCATCTTTAAGACCGGAAATGCAACACTTCTGTACTGGACAGCATACTACATTATTACCTGGTCAGTTCACGTGGGGGTTTGGTTCCGAACAAAGTACGATCCAAGCATAACCCTGCGTGAGACACTGGGATGGGGCTCTCAACCCCGAACACGGCGCGTCCCAATGGCTAATAGGGGAAGTTTACTGTAGATATGCAGGACAGGTGTGAATAAGACCTAGTCAAATAAGCACTCGCGGATCAACTGAGGTGAATAGAACTATGGTCAACGGCTTCGATGGCAGAAGAGGACTTATGTCTCAATGACAGAGAGGCCGGAAGAACCAAACTGAATCCACTTCGCGTCTGGCTTGGATCGAACGGCAAAGTGCTCAGCGTCTGTTTACCTAGTAGGTACGGTTGTACAAATTACGTTACAGGAACTAGCAATCCCTGGTCCTAAACTCTCACTGGAAACACTGGACTAATCCTTGATTACAAGCAATTATGATTCGTGAGAGTAATTACAGAATGACCCCAGGTGGTAACCAATCCACCCGTCCATGGACGGCAACCAGGTTTTCGGATACTGGGGAACCTGGGCTACCACGATCACAGAGAAAGTCGGAGTTCTCTGGCAAACTACCATCAAAGAAACCCACATACTTCGGGACCTTCAACATTAACACGTTACTACAACCAGGCAAACTACACACCTTAACATCAGAACTAGATCGACAAAGGATGCAGGTACTAGCTCTTCAGGAAACACGCCTTACAGATGAAAACACACTAGACTATGGTAATTATTGAATTTTCAAAAGTAAAACAGACAAACGAATAGGAAGAGGTGGCACCTCTCTTTTGGGTATGGCTTTTGTAGTTCACAAAAGCATAGTTGATTCGATAAAAGAAGTCACTCCCATAAGTAATAGAGTAATGACTATGCGCGTACAATGTGCGAACAAAAATATACAATAATTAATGTACATGCCCCCACGAACATTGAAAATAAGACTTGCAGAAAGTAGAACAATTCTGGTCTAATCTCGAAAAAATCTTGGCAGCAGTCCCCAGAGAAAATACAAAGATATTGCTAGGTGATTTCAATGCACAGATTGGTAGGGAAAAGGAATACCGAAAGACCGTAGGAAAATACCCAGCTTATAAATTCACCAACAAGAATGGCATGAGACTTATTGAGCTGTGTCAACAGAACAACCTGAACGTAATGTCCACCTCTCTCAGGAAGCACCCTCGAAAACAGAAGACCTGGAGATCACCTTTACAATCTCTTGGAGAATATCAGATCGACCATGTAGCCATCACACATCCTTTACAGAAAGAAATTCATGATGTGCAAGTTCGAAGTGGAGCTAATATTGATTCTGACCACTATTTAGTGCGTATCAAAGTGAAATTTACCCCGAAAAGAATCCACTACAAGAAATCTCATCTTCAGAAGTTCGACACGTAAAAGATAAAGGAAACTAACATAAGAGAAGAATGGGAAAAGGCGGACATCTGGCAACAGTTCCATGACAAGATCATTACAAGAACTAAAGAGACGATTCCATTAAAGAAGAATACGAAACACCCTTGGTGGGACTCTGCATGTGAAGAGGCACTGGAAAAGCGGAAGTGAGCCTTTCAGAAATATAACTGTAAGAAGTCACTCGAGACTCAACAACACTATCTTCAGACAAGGAAGGAAGTGTCAAAAGTAATCAGGCAAACGAAGAGGAGATACATGAAGGACCAACTGGAATCTATGGAAAAAGATTTCCGAGATCACAATATGCGAGACTTCTACAGGACATTCGAAGGAAGAATCCGAGGATATACCCCACAGAATTTATGCTTCCGAAAATAAGACGGAAAGCTCGCGTTGTCTAACCAGGATAATGGTAAGGAGTTGGCTCGATATTTCTCTGAATTACTCAATTGCCGGGAGCCAACATTACGAAGGCCAAAAGAAAATCCTGTACACGTAAATCCTGAATCTCCACCACCTACCAATGGAGAAATCCAGAGACACATCTTCAAACTCAAAAATAACAGGGCGTGTGGAGAAGACGGAATAGTTGCAGAACTCTTAAAGAATATAGGCCCAAATACACTTGAGGAGCTCACACTAATAATCATGGTCATCTGGGAAAGAGAAAAGTTACCTGAAGAATGGAAATGTACACTTATCCATCCGGTACACAAGAAAGTTGACAAAACCGATGTAAATAACTATAGAGGGATTTCTCTCGTTCAAGTCACCTACAAGAGTCTCTCCGCGTGTCTTCTTCAAAGAGTGAAAGAGTAGCTTGAACACAAAATCGGAGAATATCAAGTCGGTTTTCGACCAGGGCGGTTCTGTGTTGAACAAATTTTTGAAGACGATATTGAAATATAGAGCAACCCGAAGTTCTCCGATTATTTGTAGTTTCGTCGACTTCAAGAAAGGGTACGATTCGGTCGATAGACAGTCTCTTTCTAACATCTTAGAAGAACAAGGGCTTGACCCAAAGACATTAAGACTCATCAAGGAAACACTCACAGACACGAAGTCAAAAGTGAAATTCATGGGTGAAGTATCGAAGCCCTTTGCCATTAAGACCGGCGTGCGACAGGGTGACGGATTGTCACCACTGCTTCTCAACCTTGTTCTAGACAAAGTCATTCAAGAATGGGAGAAGGAATTGAAAGTTCAGAAGCACTGAAAACACATTCAACTTGGCCGAAAGAACGATGACATGAAGATCAGTTGTTTAGCTTTTCGCAGACGGGCCTCAGGGGCTCTGAATTTTGGAGCGTGGGTTGGCGACCACGGGGCCCTAAGCTGAGTTCTGGCATTGCTTCCACATACTTGTGCCAGGCTCCTCACTTTCATATATCCTATCCGACCTCTCTTGGTCAACTCTTGTTCTTTTCCGACCCCGACGCTTATTAGGTTTGCGAGGGCTAGGGAGTCTTTCATTTTCACGCCCTTCGTGGCCCTTGTCTTTCTTTGACCGATATCTTCATTTTTCGAAGTGTCGGTGCCCTTCCATTTTTCCCTCTGATTAGTGTTATATAGAGAATGGTTGCCTAGTTGTACTTCCTCTTAAAACAATAATCACCACCACCACCACTTTCGCAGATGACCTAGCGATACTAACAGACAGTGATATTTCAGCGATCAAACATATTTGAAGTCCTCAAGGAATGCGCTGAGAAAACTGGACTACAAATCTCATTCGAGAAGACCAAGTTTATTGCACTAAATTCGACATTCAGGAATTACAAACAAAATATGGGCAGATCAAACGAGTTCCATACTTTAAATATCTCGATGAGATCCTAGAACCAACAGGGTTGGAAAAGGAAGCACAGAAAGTTCGATTACAAGAACTCAAAAGAGCTTATTGGAGAACCTGTGATATCTAAAACAAGAAATGCATGTCCATACACACAAAAATCAAACATTATAATACTGTGATACCTGAAGTGCTGTATGCAAGTGAAATCTTGGTACTTAATAATAAAGGTGATCTGGAAAACATCTTGAAGGAGGAAAGGAAGATCTTGAGGAAAATTCTGGGCCCAGAGAGAAAAGAAGAAAGGTATAGACTCAAATCATGAAAAGCTACGGAAAGACTGTCCAACCTTGCCGCAGACGTCAGGAAACGAAGACTGAAATTCTATGGACACGTTCAAAGACTGTCGTCTTCAAGGCTAACCCATAAGATTTTAACATATACTGAAAAACTGAAGAACGCACCATGGATACAAGATGTTAATAATGATCTGGAAAAGGCCCAGATAGAACCATCAGAAATAATGGACAGAAACATTTACCGTCACAAGATAAATAGTAGGGTAGTAAAGCCAGAGAATGAAGTCCCTAAAAGATCGGGGACTAAGTGGTCAGAAGAAAGAAAACAGGCACACAGTGAAAGAATGAAAGCAATATGGTCTGTTAAAAAGGCGAATCATAAATGTAATGCGTAATCCAACAGGGTCCATACTCAAATAATAATAATAATAATAATAATAATAATAATAATAATAATAATAATAATAATAATAATAATAATAATAATAATAATAATAATAATAATAATAATAATATATTATACATTATATATTAATATATTATATATATATATATATATATTATACATTATATATTATTATTATTATTATTATTATTATTATTATTATTATTATTATTATTATTATTATTATTCCAATAACGAACATAACATTTATTCGGTGGTATTTGAAGGTGCTAGATACGTCAGCCTCGTGTATGTAGATTTATTGGCACGTAAAGGAACTTCTGCGAGACAAAATTCCGGAACCTCGGCGTCTCCGAAAACCGTCAAAAGTAGTTAGTGGGACGTAAACAACAATACCATATTTCGTTTTATTAAAATCATGAATGAGAAGTTTCATTTCCAACAAAGACGAGAAGGTGCTATTTTATGGCTGTTGGGAAGCAGCGAAGAGGCAGGAACGTTCAACATATTGTTGTTAAGATGTTCATAAAACTGGTTGTTTCTAATTACTCCACTACCATAAATTCGGCCATTTGTACCAACATCAGCAACTAGCATAAGATATTCGGCCATTTGTACGAAAGCCAGCAAGTAGCATCATCTATTCGGCCATTTGTACCAATGCCAGCAAGAAGCATCAGATATTCGGCCTTTTGTACCAACGTCAGCAAGTAGCATCAGATATTCGGCCATTTGTACCAACGTCAGCAAGTAGAACTTCGCAATTAGCGTTAACGATTGCCAGCAACACAACACTAAATGTCCTATTGTAGTATCGTGGCCCAGAACCATGAGGTTTCCTTATCTGAATATGTTTCCCAACTACAACTCCAAGCCAGTTCGGAATTTGCCACTTGTTGTTAAAATCAGCAGCGATATCCTTCCATTTGCCTTCATTACTAGGGATCTCAAAACAAAAATAATGCACTTTATCAGACTGATATCCGAACATACGTACAGATACAAGTCAACGAAAATTGTTAAAAATAATAACGATCATTCCAATAATGAACATAATATTTTTGTTGCTATCATTACAGCACACTTACGAGCACGTTCTATTTTGTTTCATTTCAGGACCGAGCTCGATAGCTGCAGTCGCTTAAGTGCGTCCAGTATCCAGTATTCGGGAGATAGTGGGTTCGGACCCCACTGTCGGCAGCGCTGAAGATGGTTTACCGTGGTTTCCCATTATCACACCAGGCAAATGCTGGGAATGTACCTTAATTAAGGCCACGGCCGCTCCCTCCGACTCCTAGCCCTTCCCTGCCCCATCGTCGCCATAAGACCTATCTGTGTCGGTGCGACGTAAAGCAACTTGTAAAATATATGTATTTCAGGAGAGGTTGGTCATTCTAACACTTTTTTAGGAACTAGTGCAACTGGAAATGAATTCTTTTCTAAGCCTCCTCGAATAAAAAGCATGGGGTAAACTGATACTTCAGTAGAAAAACTAATTTCTCTTGCAACATTGGTTGTACAAATGACGATTTTCTCATAATGGCAAAGGGTTAGGCCTATACTGTTAAAATAAGGAAGCTTAGCCCACAACAACTACTTTTTGCTAGAGAGTTATTACAGAAACACTGTTGGACGCACAAATGGGAAAGCTAACTAGATGGACATCCCTCTCTCACGAAGATACGAAGGCTATTTTTAAGTATTGTCCGTTTGTCAATAGAAACAAAAGTAATAATGATATTGCCAAAACCCTTTTATTATGTCCTCTTTGCACATTTAACTATTATCCTACATAGTTGCCGTGTTTGTTTGAACATTTATCATAGCGTTCCACCAATTTTTGTATCCCCGCTCGCAGATCTCTGCCGCCTGTGACTGAAGCCAAACTTCAACTACTGTTTGCACTTCTTTGTCGATGTAAGACCGCTGACCGTCGAGGAATTGCTTCAGGTAGCGGAACAGATGATAATCGTTCGGCGCAAGGTCCGGGCTGTACCGTGCGTGCTCCGTTTGGCCCCATCCAAAAGACTGGATTAACTCTTCAGTTTGAGCTGCAGAGTAAGGTCGTGCATTGTCATGCAGCAACAAAACTCCAGATTACGATAGGTCACGTCGCTTATTCTGTACAGCATGCCAATGAATGTTTGTTCGCGGCTGACACGTTTTTTGCTGTAAAACGTCGAATCAGAGACCTTATTTCACAAACGGTGGGACGTTCACTTATCAGAAACATTTCAACTGCCCACACCGAACCATACGCAATGATGTTACGACTGCAAATGAAACAGCACGCGATCGAATTTCGATAGGCGCTCCAAATTAACAAAGCTACAGCCGATCGGTTATTAGTTAAAAACTAACCCTCGTACGTATATTTCACCCGCTTCTTCGGGTTCTGGAAATTAAAACTACAGCAACTACACCGTTGCACGCAGGCCACCCGATCCGTCGACTTCTGACTCCCCTTGTAATGCTAGAAATATATTTGAAACTTTTATGTATGAAAAGAATGATTCTACCACAACTCCAGAATACCAGCGACAACTACTCCCAGATATACAGGCTGTATTGAAATAACACTATTCTCCATTACCTTCTGCTTTAATCGCGTAAGTGGGACTTATATTCTGAATACTCGTTACTCACTAATAATATTCAATTATTAATATTCATTATCGTTACTACTTGGCATTTTTATAAAGAAACATTTTATAAATAAACATTCCCTTACCTCAATGTAATCCTTCAGTCCGTTTATTATGGCCTCGCAAGTTTCCATTACGATCCCTCCAATTGCTTGGAGTGAAATTCTCATGGAAAATTTTAGGCACTCGAAATTTCGGCCGGCCACCAGAAGTCTAAGAATAACAATGTCTCCACCTAAGTGATATTGTCTGTCTCAAAACCGTGTATTTTCTTTTCAGTATGAACGGTAACACGATATGTAGCAAGTCGTTAAATGTTGCTGTAAGTTTCAATTTTATATGTATTTTGATTCAAATTTAATCAGCTGAGCCCTACAGTTTAATTCAAAATCTTCATTTTTAAAGTGAATACAGCACTTGTGCCCCTGTTGAATATGTCATTCCTTTTCAATGCAATAATTCATTTATTATGTTCTTCTTCTTTCTATTATGGGAACTAGGACAAATAACCAGTGCGCTCCTTTGACCTGGCATATCTTTCACTGGTAATTGGTACTGAAGCAATATATTGCAAAAAGAACGGAGATTAAACTACAACTATGTCTTTAAAAAACCGGTTTTATTTTTATGGTAAATTTAAAGCATCGCGTTCTGGGCAGAAATTGCGTTACATATGGAAACTACTGACGTCATTTTCCGCCCTTCGCAGCACTCGACTATGGCTTAATATCCAGTTTTTGAGGTGACCTATTTACTCTATTAACCTTGTTGGCAGGCAGACAATGTATTTTGAAATGGAGTAGCTGGTAATCCTACTTACTGTTTTGTTCTGTTAGTTGAAACTGAAGGATACCATGTGATTGATATCGCAAAAAATATGAGTATTCATTATTTAAATATGCCTGTCGAATGAGTAGCAATTCCTAACAACGTGGTATTTATCAGGAGAAATGGTAGTTGTCTTTTCTCCTTGCTTTCTAATTTTATATACTGCATAGACAAGCGTAGTCAAAATAGAACGTATCTTCTAACATGTAGGTTCCAGCCACATTCTTTTTTACCGGTCGGTGATTCTAGTGAGATCAAGATCGATTATTTGGTCTAACACGTTCGGTACCACTTGCGAGCGGATGACGGTCGGCGAGTTGTTTCTTTGTGAGTTTCATTAACAAACGGAACCTTTGTGCGATGAACGGGTAACTGCGTTAGTATATACGCCTCAAAAAGGTATGAAATATTGCAGGATTATGCACGTTCTGTAGTAGTGCGAGTGTGGACCTGTTGTAAGTGGTAGAGAGAACTATATACATACAATTAATCCAATTGTATGCATGTCCAATACTTATCCCGTGGTCACATGCAAGCAGCAGTATATCACGTATCGTATGGTTTACCAAAGGTGCAGTACCAAAAACGTGGAAAAGGTATCGTTTCACAGTGATGTGACTGACAGACTGAGGGAAGTTCGACAAAGGGTGACAAGGTTACGTCAAGATCGGCATATCCGCACAACAGCACCAGTGCAGAGGTGACCAACTTCGACTGTTCACCAATTACGAGATGACTTCTTGTCGGAAACCGGGGTCTGCACACACTGTACGTAATCTGCTGCATGGTGCCCAATTAAGGTCACTTCGACCGATGCGACGTGTTCCACTAAAGAATCGTCATCGTCTTGAGAGAAGAACATCTTAACTGCGGGTTGTATGAACGGCGTAATGTCATGTTTGCAGATGAAGCACGATTTCACTTAAGCCAGGTGCACGAGGGCGAAGTGTGTGGCGACGTAAAGGACATGGTGGAAAATACCAGCATGTTCAAGAGGTGCCTGCATTTGGAGGCGGTGATGTAATGTTTTGGGTTGGAATTATGCATGGCCGTCGAACACCTCTGACACCAATTCGAGGAATGTTAACTGCCTAGCGGTATATCAACGAAGTTCTTCGATCATTTGCAAAACCCTTTAGGGATGAATATCGTGCTGAACTAATTTTTATCCACGATAGTGCTCGCTTTCATCGTGGTGCACCAGTGAGGAATTTCATGAGAGAGGCGGATATCAACCATATGAATTGGCCAACTAATTCACCGGACATCAATTGCATTGAACTTGCATGGGACAGATTGAAGACTTCTGGTTTTGTTCGTTCACAACCTCCACAGACAACTCATTACTCATGACAGTTGCCCAGATAGAGTAGGACATCCTTCCTCAAGAGGACGTCAATGTACTGATCGCAAGCATGTCACAACTTGTCAGAGACCTGAACAATGCCAGAGGAGGCCATACACGGCACTAAGGCAGAATGAAGAAGGGACAACCTTCATTAAAAGAAAAAAACCCACCCAAACACACACACACACACACACACACACACACACACACACACACACACACACACACACACACACACACACACACACACATTGTAGCATTTTCATTGCTGCTTTTTATTTTCGTTAGATATTGGAAGAAATATATTCGAGTTTGTAAAAGCTTGCATTTCCAAATTGTACGTATGTCTCTGTGATATTTCACACTTTCTTTGCGGTGTATACGTATGAAGAGCAGCTAGCCATTCCTCCCCTCTACAGTCAGAAAAGTTTCACCCACTAACTACTAACTATTGTTATATCTTTCAGCGTTCAGTCTGAAAACCTCTGTGAATCAACTGAGTGTCTCCACAATTCTATATTTACAACTATATCTGTTGCCTTACTTACTTACTTACTTACTTACCATTAAATAATTGAAAACTCAGTCTGATCATAGTAGCTTAGGCCTCTCTCTACCTTGCTTACACTCCATGACCAAGTCCATTATTGATCTCCATTCGCCTCACATGACCTCATCACCCAAACCGGTTGACACGTACAGCTTCTTCCATCGACTTTATTCCCAATTTAGCCTTTATTTCCACATTTCAAGTACCTTGCCGCCATTGTTCCTACCTAATTTTACCAGTTATCATTTCCACTACTTTCATACCTCGAGCTTCTAACTAATGAATAAACAGATTTCACTCCCGTAAAACTAAATCGGTCTGAAAACAGGCCGATGTAAAGATAGTTTCGTCTGGGAACTCACGTCTTTCTTACAGAATACCACTGATCACAACTCCGAACTTACTCCAATAGCTTCGCTGTAATTTGATTCAATTTCATTTACTATACAGTACTATTCTGGGAGAATACAGATCCTGTTCCAGTTTTGTGTTCCCTACCGTGACACTCAAGCCTCTTAGATTTCTTTCACCCACCTGTGGGATGGATCGGTAGGATACATAAGAGGCGACTAAAAGGGGGACCACGGGCTCTGAAATTCTGTGCATGGATTGGCAACCATGGTTCTTCTAGCTGATTTTGGCATCGTATTCATTTACTTGTGCCAGGATCCTCGCTTTCATCTTTTCCATCCAACTCCCGACCCCGAAGTTATTAGGTTTACGAGGCCAACGGTGTCTTACTTTCATTCCCGTCTTTTAATGACACATTCATTCTTCGAAGTGTCGACACTCACCTCTTTTCCCTCTGACTAGCGTTAATAGAGGATAGTTGCCTACTTATAGTTGCTGTTAATTCCGTCGCCATGGCTAAATGGTTAGCGTGTTGGCTTTTGTTCACAGGGGTTCCTGGCATTACTTGCTCTTAAAACAATAATCACCACCATTGCCCCCTAAGTTTTCATACTGACGTTACATTAGTATTCAAAATGCTCATTTTCACAAAATAATCTAGGCTCCTAGATATTATATTACAGGTCTTCAGCATAGTCTGTCGTCATAACAAAGTCGTCGGCATAGACCAAACTGCTTATTGTATTTTCACCTAACAGAATGCTTCTCTCCCTAATTGTATATGTTTCAGTAAATGATCCAGAACAACAAAGGTGAAATATAACAGCCCTGTCTAACCCCTGTAACTACTTTGACCACAGAACTCATTCTGCCTCGAATTTTCACTGCAGCTTGACTGTTAATACGAATGATTTGATTGCCTATAATAACCTACACCTTATGGCATAATCCCTCAGAACAGCTAATATATGTTTAATGTAGACAATATTTCTTAGCACAAAAAGTAGGGATCCCGATACCACGAAAAACGTAAAATTAAGTAATTTCCTCAATTTTGCCTAGAGTTGAAGGGCTAAAGGGCCCGGAAAGGTTTACAATTTTGAGTCTTGGATAGCTCTATTAAACTACAAAAACAAATTTCGAAAATCACTTCCAGCCTAAATGAAGTTCTCGAAAAACTGCCTAAAATCGCTTGTTTCTTTACTCGTTTTCGTTTTTATTCAAACCCTAGCCAAATTAACCTTTTTACATAATTCTTTCTGTAATGTGTTCGTTGATTCAATATCCTGAGGAGTTTTTTGATTTTTTGAAAAATACCTACACCGAGTGTAGTTATAAGGGCTTAAGAGAAACTATGCATTGACTCACGTTAGAGCTCATAGTGGTGCTTAAGTGAAACAATTCATTGACTCACATTAGCGCTCATAGTGGTGCTTAAGTGAAACAATTCATTGACTCACATTAGCTCTCATAGTGGTGCTTGAAACAATGCATTGACTCACATTAGCGCTCATAGTGGTGCTTAAGTGAAACAATGCATTGACTCACATTAGCGCTCATAGTGGTGCTTGAAACAATGCATTGACTCACATTAGCTCTCATAGTAGTGCTTAAGTGAACAATGCATTGACTCACATTAGCGCTCATAGTGGTGCTTAAGTGAAACAATGCATTGACTCACATTAGCGCTCATAGTGGTGCTTAAGTGAAACAATGCATTGACTCACATTAGCGCTCATAGTGGTGCTTCAGTGAAACAATGCATTGACTCACATTAGCGCTCGTAGGGGTAGAAAAAGTCAAACTGCTACTCTAATCGACCGGATAACGATCATTAAGAAAGGGATTGTAATTTTTAGGGATAAATAAAGGATAGTTTCTTCTAATTGTTAACTAAAATTCGTAGCTCATGTCCCTAGGATGTTTTCAACATTGAGTTGCTTGCATGAAGGGTTCTAGAACTGTGCATATGTTATGGTAATTTGTCGTATACCTTCTCTAGATTTAGGAAAGTCGTCTATTACTCTCGTAACATCTTTCAATTATATTCAATATATATGTACGACTGAAAATAGAAACCCAAAATTTAACTGCATGTACAGACATTGCAATCATACACACGCCAATATGACAAACACCTTAAACACTAAAGACACCAGTCTGTTGACCGCGATATTCTAAGGACCTTAAAGAAAGTGGCAGTAGGAACATCAACAACATCAACATAATTATGAGGACCACGACGAGTAGTAGGTTTGATTGGCAGCAGAAAAGTTTTGTAAAACGAATAATTTATTAAAATCCAATTGTCTATGCAAAACGGATAGCGGGGCAATGGTGTTATCAGTTATCAGCTTGTCAAGAGGAAAAATAGAACTATCTGTGAACCACACATACTCAGTACAAAGGGAGCGAAATTATATTTGTAACTCATTTGTCGCTGAACACAATTACAGGGTTCCATAGAGGATTACGTAATATAAGAGGTTAATTTTATTGAGGTTACTGGGAAAGGTTTATCGTCACAAAGGAAAATGGGAATCAATATTATACTACATTGAAATACATATGTTACAAGAACAATGCAATGATGACAGTCGTACCTGAACAGTTGAGTAAAAAAGTATATATAAAAAAAACACTTTTCTCTTTGCGAAAAACAAATGATCATTAATATGTCTCTCGGTCACGGCCATCCGTCGATGATTGCTAATTTTAGATTACCACCAGTCATAAGACATAGCCTACGCGGTTGCTAGGTAACACTGCTGGCCATCAATCCATCCATACCTTGCATCACAGTCTGCAGGGGTGTTAGGGTTACACTTCCGTCACACAAACTTCCGTAACGAAAATTTTCAGATGACCACTAGCCGGAATATATATTTGTGTCAAAATTAATATTTCTTCGCACGGGAATTTGCAATAGATTACATGTTTCCATCAAAAATGTATGCGAAGTTACATGGCTCTATGTACATGTTTAATACGACATGTTAAACTGATATTTTTCTCCGAAAGCGCTTAGCCAGTAACGTGAATTACGATAAAGCTGAACAAAGTCAAGACAGAACGAGCACGATTTTTGAATTTATTGTACGGCACAGTTCTTTGTCCGAAGTTGTGCAAAATTCTCCCCGCTTCTCAGTTGCATATTGTTGATTCTCTGAACACTGGCGTGGCGCTGTGACTGAAGACTCTCGACACCCATCGTTGATGATACCTCCCTTATTATCTGCCCTATCGAGAAAGAGTAGAATAGTTCTTTAGTTCTTCCCGTTAACCCACCTTAAAGTAACATGCACCAAATGTCCCACGAGATTTGGGACAAAAAATCCAGATTTTCGTAAGCATCTCTGTTATTATCCGTAATACGACAAGTGCGTACATAGTATAAACGAAAGAAAATAACATATTCTTAAACCTTGTTATATGTAGTCTTTTGATAGACCTAGACAAAGATAATTATTTCAGAACAATCTTCCTAAAATCCGTAACTCCATGTGATGACCTTGACATCATATGACAACGCAATCTTGAATGAGTAGATTCCAAATACGTAGTTTGGTTGAAATATGTCCAGCAGTTTTCCAGTTTTAGGAACACAAACAGATATATAAATAGACAACAGATTGGCACCAAAAAGAAAAATCCTTGAGATAGCCAGTACCACGTACGAAACAAATAATTATAAGGGCATTTTGCTCATTTAATGAATGCACAGGACTTACGATTTTTGTATGTAGATTATTATTATTATTATTATTATTATTATTATTATTATTATTATTATTATTATTATTATTATTATTATTATTATTATTATTATTATTATCAGCATCCAGGTATTCTCATGTTTCTGCGGTGTTCAGTTATATTAGGCGGGATTGATATCCAAGCCGAGCGAAATATTATTATGCATTCTCTGATTTTCTCTCGTTATGGATTTTCAAATCACTATTCAGCACTTTCCTCAAAATACTGCAAGTTTCAAAAACCGCTATCTTCTGCAGTTCAACAGTAGGCGATTATATTAACCCTCGGAAAGGTTATTAGTCCTCAAAAGTCACTGAAGTACCGAATCGTATTGGTTCTATCGTTTTGCTGGATATCGAAAAGGAATTGCTTGTTGGCGCCCCCTTGTTCTTCTTCTGTGGATGTGAGTAATTTCAAAATATTCACCGATTGGAAGGAATTCCTGTGGATCATGAGGGAAAGTTTTGAAAGTATTCCGATTGGGGCACAAACGCACAGATAATATTTTCTCTCAATTTTATTTATTATTATCATGGAAAGTATACGTTTCCAGACAGCGTAGCTGAAATAGATATACATTTAGAACATGTCATGAAGATGCTGAAGAGAGAAGCCATCCGGATCATTGAAGACCCCTCTGTTGATGGACTCCTAACGCCGGTCAGAATTCTATCCATCACCCCCATGTATGCCCAGTTGATCAAAACTCATGAATATCATTTTTAACATCGCTCGCCACTTCAGAGAACCCCATAGTCCATGCACTGCAGTGTGACTTTTAACAAAGCTGGAAAGCTCTGTGTCATAGTTTTTTTTGACAGTTCAACACTAATGACCTTATAAATATCGGCAGTTAGTATGCTAGTCACGGTCCATAACAATACAGGCAAACTCGCATCTGCCACTCAACCGAAGACATGAACAAGAGAGTTTGTCGAAATATTTGACTTTAGCAAGTCCATGAAAGCTTTCAATTTAAGTGAATGTTGTAACGATCATTGGGTGACTGACCATTTAAACAAAAAATATATTCTCACTTCGGGTTCATTGTACTTGTAGTAGAAATATCGGTTCAGGAATATTTACAAATGTGATATATTGAGTTAATTCATGTACTCGTATATATCAATTACATTCTTTGAAACTACTTGAAAAGAAAGCTCTTTTACCCTGACTTATGATATCTTTAAGGTGAAGGTATCTCTCGGCCCTTTTCGTGAGTTCTCTGACCTTAGAATCTCTTTCCAGATTTGATCAGACAGCTGACGAAATAAAATGCAAATAGTTCATCTCGCCTTGCCTTAACAGAATTTGAAAATAATAGAAAGGGACAGACATTTTTCTTTAGAGGAGTCTTTTGTTTCCTGGAAAGCTTTGCTTGTCACATTCCTCTCACGCCAGTAACGCGACTACCTTGTCGGTTGTCGACTGATTACAGCAGCATCAATGACAATCTTGTGGATTCTGCATGGCTTCTAGTCATCCTCAGATCCTTCACATGCAGGCAGCCAGTTTTAAATGTATAATTAATTATTGCAGTTTCTCACAGACGGAATGAAATATTCAAAGTTAGCATGTGTCCCATTTGGCAGATACATTTGAGATTCTGATGAATAAAGCATGGATCCAATTAATTCTTCCATAGGAATTCGAAATTCCTTCTGATTCGTGCTTTCATTTGAGATCTACTTCGAGTTGCTCAATTTTATCGATGAAAGGGTTATATGCTTATGCATTTCATTGCCATTTACTTCATGGAACAGTAAGATATCTAGCTTCAGTTCAGGTTGGGCTTAATTTTCTAACAATTGCAATTCATCTTGTATTGCGAGTTTGTGACTTACATCAGTTGTTTCTTATCTGTGTTACTGAGTTCGCCGTCTTTCCCATTTCTGCCAAATAATCTGTATTTCGCTTGACTTTGCTTTACTTTATAGGTTATTCATTGTTCTGCTAACGCATGCAAATATTCCTCAGTGGTTGAGTTTTCTCGTCTAAATGAAATGACCTCTCTACCAGGTTCATTGGGTGAATGAAGAGGAGGAGTCCTTTTGTCCTTTTACCATCTGATAAGACGGTAGCCCTGGGTTGCATTCCCTATCACGGTATTGCACGATTGTTTTTTCGGTTCTGCATTTACACGTACCTTTTTCATTTTGCACTTTTGCCAGGTGAATGAGAGGAGGAGGAAGAGCCCTTTTTGCCCTATTATGAATACTCTTCCCCTTCTTTTGATTTAGGTCTATAAAGGAAAGCGAAGAAAACGAATGTCGTACGTTACAAGGTTTATTAGGTGGAGGAGGAGAAAAAATAGTATTGTTTAAATTACGTTACACTTACCTTTTTTCATTTTCAGTCCTTCATATCAGGGACATAATCTTTCGTAACCTATGTGCAAACGTGCTTAGATGCAATTTTCATCACATAATATTAAAAACATAATTAGAGGAATAAAAGAAGAGGAATAGAATTGTGATGATTGTCAGAAATAAAGAACTATTATAGAAAAATAAAAACAATAAAGCTTTCTTCTTTTTGTATTAAACATCATCATTGTCGTCGTCAACATCAACAGAGATTTTTGTATATTGAAATCAAATATAGAAATGTTATAATTTTTAATTTTTTTACATATATATTCAATATTTGAGAAATAAAACAGAACAATGTTACATTTTTCAATACTTGAATGAAAATGTAACTTAAAAGTAGTTGATGTAATATCGTCAACATCATCAGTGATTTTGTATAATCCATTCAAATATATTTAATATAGAAATATTAAGAATCAATTTCTTTTGTATCTACTGTATATTCATCTATGTGTATGTTGGGTATTCAGCCTGAAGGCTGGTTGGATCCTCAACAGATTCACCATTAGCCTGTCATAGATGGCCTAGGTGTCACTGAAGGGGCGTACTAGGGAAATGAGGAGTGAGGTAGTTTCCCGTTGCTTTCCTCACCGAGCCAGAAGTTGCTATTGCACATCAATCTGCCAAGCCCACTGAAATGTGTGTACCAACCGACCCTATGAGCGACATTTTCACACCATTCATAGCAGGGACTGGCTGCATAAGGAATGGCATCACTAGCGTCACTCATGCCTCAGCCACTTCATATTGTCAAAGCTAAGTTTAAGACTGAGACAGGTCAATGAAAGTAACAATTTTATTCTAGCCCATACCAGAAGACACAGCGCACTGTAAACACTACATCTTGCCAGCAAAAGCCTACATTCATATATATATATAATACGAGTTTTGTCTGTACATTGCTCAGAATTTGAAAAGAATGGTATTTCTGTATCGGTCATGTCCACAGTAACAAGGAAATGCAATTTTTAGTTTTCCGTAATTTCTGTCTGTATGTTTGTACACGCATCACGAGAAAACGGCTGAAGAGAATTTCATGAAAATCAGTATGTTAAGTCGGGGGGATGAGCGACTACAATCTAGGCTATAAATCATTTTATTCACGCTGAGTGAAATGGTTTAGGGGAAGGCCTAAAATTCAAGTCTCAAATATTTCTATGATTAGTGGTCCTATCGATAAATACTACATAACTCAAGTTACATAGAATTAAATTTCCGATCATTTATGTCTCATAAATTTTTACTGTGCCGGCTATGATAACACAGATAATCACGAATTTCGATTTTTGTTGTTCAGTCCACATCAACGCCGAGCCACGAGAAAATGGGTGAACAGAATTTAATAAAAATTGGTATATAGATTCGGGGAAGAAGAAACTATAGTCTAAGCTATAAACAATTTTACAGACCCTGGATGAAATGGTAGTTTAGGGGTAGGCGATTCAAAAAATTATGTTTTAAATACCTATGTTATTAGTCCTATAGAAAAGTACTACATAACAAAAGTTGTAGAGAATACAATTTCCGATCATTTATGTTTTATTCAGTTTTACCGTACCATGGTGTTTCAGAGTCGTAAGAAAACTAAATGCGAAGGCCTACAATATCGAAAGCGCATAACATTGATCAACAATAACATTACATTGACCAATGTTGTGATGTTCTTTGCTTCTTTTGGTGCCCTCAACTCCGGTAGACGGGATTTGGTCTATTGTTGCGCACCGAGAATAACAGCCTGACTGAATATTGGCGGGAAATAGCTGGGGAGTTGGAAAACAATTTTCTTTAGCATGCCATTCCTCTGGTTCATACATTGTCTGATACTGCTGGTACGTAATAAACTGGTTCATTATTGTATTCCAGCTATTCGATCCCTACTCTGATGCGCTGTTTTGAATGACTAGTGTACACATTTGACAGAGGCTCACTTAGTAATAGTACGGTAGTATGACATGGTCTAGAATTACAATTTAGGCCAACTCCAAATTATAGCAGCACAATTCAAATAATAATAATAAAAAATTCAACCCTGAAAAGAGGCGTTTCTTAAGAAAAGCGTATACTTCTTCACTTTTATTAAATTCTACATCCATTTAATTCCAAATTAGCAGTGAAGAGGGGTTTTCTCCTTTGGCTTGGAGGAAAAATTTGCCTCCAAGTCAGATTTTTCCGTCGCCAGTGTAGTGAAATGAGGTTTTCCGACTCATCGGGTACTCCCAGGAAACAGATTAGTGAAAGAGCATAGATTTGCCCTGGGACTATCCACTATTCGAACCCCCCCCCCGCCGCCGAAAAAGACGAAGAGTGGTCATGGATCACGGCCGTCTGCGGCTTGGACATTCCAGCTCTGGAACTTTGGACTGTTAGATCGGTAGCATAGTACAGTTCGTTAAAATTGAGAAAATGCGTGGTTTTTCTTTGGATCGAGTATTTCATATTGTTTTTAATGGTGCCATTCCTACTGATGTCATTGTAATGACCTATGTTCAGTTCACCTGGGAAAACCATTAAGACAGTCATTGTGAGGATGTAAAGAGCAGGTGGAGAGTGAGTGTCTGCCATTATAATGAAAACTCCCCAACCTGATTGTGAATGATGGTAGGCAACTGGGCCTACCATCACAATAAAAATTCCCTAACCCAGCTTTCATATGAGAAAATACGTTTGGTGACTTCCCCGTCGCGTTTCTGGGGTAACGTTAAGAGCTGTACAGTATAATACAATCTTGCTCACAAGGTGTATACTACCTAACCTAGAATTCTGTATGTAATGTAGAATTACGTAGCGAAGCACGGGTACATCAGCTGGTTAAAAAGATAAAGCAGATAAATGTGATAAAAATTTAGAGAATATTATATTCCACATAATGCTACATCTTCAATACAGATATGAAAATAGAATTTAAAATGAATAATGATGCAATAATATTTTTTGATTTCTTGTATTACCAAACACTATCAATATTTTAGATTATCTTATTCCTTCTACACTTAATCATCATATTTTCAACAATGAAAGCTTCCTCAATAAAAATGTATTACAACGTCGTAAACTACAATAACTTATTGTATTTTGTTTATTTACAAAAAATCATGACATGACAAACAGCTATATGTTTTGTATCCCCAAGGGACACTTGTAAGATTGTCACTTTCCACTGTCGTTTATTATGAAATGGAACATTTATTCTGTTCAATGTTAAAAATATGGTGTCTGAGTGAAAGTATTCTCATCAGTCTACAAAAATCAGCATTTTTAGAAGCAAATACATTACGATAGTGTTGTACATGTAAATGTCTAACTCCACTTGAAACGCACACCTTTTGCCTTTCGCATATATTGTGAATTTTCCGTCTCACATGCATACATTTTTGGTGCTAAACCAATAAACTTAGTCATAATATTCATACTACATTCATCTTTCGTAAAACCTATTACTTTCTTATTAAGTGGCTTCATGTCAAATTGATTAGATGGTGAAAAATGTGTGTCGAAGTATTCTAAATGGTTGCGCATTACATCGCAGACGTTTGTATTCCAAATATCATATATAAAACTATCTGTATCCATATACAAAAGTGAAAGATCTGTAAACTGCTACATTGCAAAACCATAATGAAAATAATCCGTTCTTTGGCTTTGCACAAACTATCCAGTTTTTTATTTCAACGGTAATAAGGTCCAGATCAATGACATCATAGGATTTAAAATTCAGTTTAGAAATGTACTTGCGTGCACAATACCCTCCACCCCATTGAGAAATTAAATTAATGTCACGATGTTTCCGAACATTTTCCATACTTTTTCCATAGATAGAATATGAAAAACGTACTTTCTAAAGTTGAAGTAGCACATTAACGACGCTTTGTATTTAAATACATGTACAGTTTAAGCCATGCTTCCTGCTTAAATGCGATAATACGGTGAATACACTCTAAATGTAAACCGTATTCTAGACATTCAGCAAGACATTGAATGCGAATAACATACCGCTTTTTCGTAAACGAGTAGCTAGCAGTTTAACGCTTTGATGTATTATCAGGTGGAAACTTTTTTCAACCCAAAGAAAGGTCAGAATGTGAATTATGCAGATTAGAAGGGTAAGGTTCTTTGGCAGCAACATAAACATCAAAATGTTCAATTTCATTTTCTGCTAGCCATACAAAATCTTTATTTATGGCAAAGCCTGTGACATGGCATACCCGTGCAGATTATTAACATCAAAATGCATAAGATAAGAATCTTCTTTCTCTGAATCATAATTGTTGAGGTATGGATTATTTGCAATGGCATGTCTTTTAACAAGCGAAATAAGTCCACCGCGAATTCCGCGTTCAAGAAACAAAAGCTTACCAACATCAGTAAGAAGAACAAGTCTGACACCTGTATGCTTTAACATTGCACCCCACGAAAGACCACGAAACCTGTCATAATAGCAAGGGTCTAATCCATGGCCTCTCAAACGTCCAGAATCTCACGCGTGCAGACAGTTGCTCAGAATTCCTGTGCACAGTGCATCGGTCCCACTCGGCTCGACTCGGACCAACGTTTCGTCTCTGGGCTACTCGGCTAAGCTCAGCTCAATTCGGCTCAACTCGGCTCGGATTTGGAGCGCTACGGAGCAAGTGAGGAAGAGGGGGGCATGGGGAGAGAGCGAGACGGGCGTGGGGAAAGAGAGAGACAGCGCTATTGCTCTAAACCGAGGAGTGGGTGTATGCACTCTGGTCAACCAAGCGAAGTCGTCTTTTGCACCGTGCACAGTGCATATACCGGGTGTATGCACCCTGAGAGGCCTTGGTCTAATCCATAAATAGTTAAACACATTTTACGGAACTTTTCAAACACATCACAGGGTAAGTGTGTGTCTACTTTTAAACACGAGTCAGCATATTCACCTAGAGATTTTATATTAAATGTTAAACACACATTACGTGCATGCAAGTAGTCCTCATTTGAAATGGATATTGTACGCTTATCAAATCAAATCAAAATCTCTTTATTTGCAAATGAGGTGTCTACCTCGGTGGCAAATGGTACACTAAAATACATTATTGTCAAGCAGTAAATTTTAAATTAACAAGAGAAGAAAAATAAAAAATTTCTAGAATACAATAATATACCATTTATGCTAACAATTTTTTTCTATTAAACAAACAGATCATCCTTAATAAATTTATATTGTTTACAAAATTCTACTTATAATATCTCTTATACTTACAAACATAGTCAACTCATATACAGTATGTGGAATTACTTCAAATAATACTATGCAATTGGTATAAGATTAAAATTTACATTGCATTTATTTACTTTTTTAAAATCCATTTTGGAACCTAAGTAGCATAACGACCTGCTGCATCTTAACCAGAGCCTCCTCTTGCCACCACTTTTCAGAATTCTTGAAGGGCCTTCACAGCTACCGTAGCGGTCCCAGGGCCCTCGAAGTCCCCACTGTACTTCACCCCTACAGGCAGTCCCCTACTTTGGCTGTCCAAACTCCATGGACCAGGGGATGTTATTAATTTTTTAACACACATTTTTTTATTTACAATAGCCTGCACTGGTCGAATGCCCTCTAACATTTAATTTATTTTTCCTGTTGCTATTTATTCTCTTCTTGAATACCTGTACAGATTTTGGAAAAGGATCAAACACTACCCCTGGTAAACTGTTCCACTCCTTCATACCCTTCCCAATGAATGAAAATTTACCCCAATCGCTTCTGCTAAAATTCCTTCTAATTTTATACTTGTGATCAGTTCTGCTAATATAATTATTTTCCAACTGAAGCCTCTCACGGATTTCTCCCCATGCTTCTTCTCCTGTATAGGCTCTACATAATCCTATAAGTCTAGTTTTCTCCCTTCTCTTACTTAAAGTTTCCCACCGAAGTTCCTCTAACATTTCTGATACACTACTGTTTCTCCTGAAATCCCCTATTACAAATCTTGCTGCTTTCCTCTGCACACTATCTATTTCTTTTATTAGGTATTCTTGGTGAGGATCCCAAACACTGCAACATAAAATGGTGTATGCTTCTGAGTATAATGAATATATGGTTCTGTCAAATTTGGTTGACAAAGAAGAAAAGGTGTTGTAAAACATTCAAAATCTGCATTAATAGTAAACGGAACAGGTTCCTGACGATAATAATTCTCAAATTTCATTTCTGCTATATCACTATTAGGAAAAATAAGCATTACAGCTGGGTGCGTTGTACAGTCAACTAAGTGTGTAGCTAACATGCATTCTGATGAAAATTATTACAAGCATCTGTCACATATAAACTTCTTTTCTGTGTGTGATGAAACGTGAAAGTGTAGTTAAAAGACAGTAGTGGCTTGTGTTTTCATCACCAACATACAAAAGATGAATATGACGTCGTTTAGGTGAAGAAGCTGCATAAAGTAGTCCTATAGTCTCTCCCTTTATACCGTACAAATAAAATGAAAATCAGGATTGTTTTTCTTAAATTTGGAAATGTTTGTTATGTCCATTGGAAAAGTAACATTGTCAGAATTTAATGTATGCTGCAACTCAATGAACATATCTTCATACTGTGAAATAATTCTAGATGGATTATGTGTTACTTGTTTTAACGCCATTGCATTACACCATAAAAACAATAGTCATCATTATTCGAAATATTGATAACAGTTTTTTTTAATCTGCATTAGCTTTCGGAAGTGAGATATATTGTCTTCCTAATTTTAATGGATCAAGCTTACAAACATCAAGCTGAAGATGCGAAATATTTTGTAGGGCTTTACTGCTTGCACCCTCTTCAAACTTTCGAAATTTAGTGAGCAGTTTGTCTACAATGTGTTCAGGAAGCCATTCTGAAATATTATTAGGATATTACAGCTTTGACATTTTCGATGAATTCGATGAATTTCATCATTATCTTTAAAAGAATAAATGAACATGCTAATGCTGCATTCAGCTTAAGTGCAGAATGTGTTGATAACAAAGAAGATACTTTACCTTTGAACACATCACAGCATGATATTAAAACCGAATTAGGATCCAAAATATACATTGAATTTTTTATAATAATCTTGTTATACGTGATGAAAAACATGTATTAATAGTTTCCTAATTAGAAGCCATGACATACAGAAAAAACTAAGTTAAAACATCTTGGTTATTTTATAAAAAATATGTATTATTGTATTCAATTCACAATCAATTCATTCTATGTGTGTTGTAGTTACGTGTTATAGTAATCAATTAAATATCGTTAAAAGTAACAATATATGAATTCTTTTCTATACCATGATATGTCATTGTAATTGATCGTTGATTTATATTATCGAGATCAGAATCGGAAAGTGCATTAAATCTATTTGGTAAAAACACTTTAAAATCCACACATGTACATCAAATTTTCTCACCGAATCTTGTTAATATTCCTTGTAGTGAAATAACACGGAATTGTTGATCGACAGGAAGTTCAGAAAGTTTGAGTGTTGGATATCCTGCGAAGCGATCGAGATTGTTAATTGCCTCCATTCTAAAACACAATTACTATTATTAGCCTATTGAAATATCAACAATGTACGCTTGTTTTTTATAACAGATTAATACATACCTTGAAAAGATAATGTTAGTGTATGTGCCGACTTCTGAAAAGAGGTTATACAAATACCCGTGTTCGCCGACTTATGTGAAGTGGTGAAGTGGTTACAGCCAAAAATACACTATCGGTGCACGTTCTCGTACAGCGTTGTAACTTTTATATTGTGTTTCGCCTTTCTACAGATGGTGTTAATGCCTGAAAGGAAACAAAATCATATTAAAATGTATCAATAATAATAATAATAATAATAATATGAAATATTTTTCATAAATTTACATTCAACTTACTTTTCAGGAGAATGCAGAAATCAAGTCACAAGATTTGAAGATGAGACCGTTCAGCACATTAATGAACAGTTGATGATGATGATGATGATCATGATGATTTTCTAAAAAAAGAAGTCATGAAATATAATATTATAATTCATTTACTATTAATGTGACTATATATTCATCTACATACACGAGTATCTTCTTACCTTCAGAAAAGCTGAACTTCATGCAAGCTGCTCTACTTGATAAATGAGAGGGGAGAATCGATCGCATGCTGATATAGATATATATATATATATTCGTATTGGTAAAAGTCCATCTACCGTCATCATTTTTAAAACAGCGATGCGCGCACCGGATGTAGGGTTTACACAGATATTAAGTTTGTTCACTGCTGTTGCCGAACACCGTAAATGATAATTTAGAAATGAAAATGATCATTGACTTATCATTACTAAATATTAATTAAACCGTAATAGAACATTCACACGCACGCACACGGCTGTACAGACAAACTGACTTCAAGCTACTGCCTTCTGTCCTTATTCACACAACCATTGATAAACCGCTCTCTATACGATGGAATGTGGGCAGGCTTGTACATAATACACTAACAGTTTTCAACAGACGAGTTGCGTTTGCAAGATGAATAAGGCCACGACGCAAATAATCCATACCATACAAAAATTATGAATCAGAGAAAAAACATTTGTTGTTCGATCCGATCAACTTCCATTAATTCTTCGTCTCTAAAAAGGTAATAACATTATTGCTTTTTTATTATTGTTAGTCTGACACACTGGATGAATAGTCAGTGTATTGACCTTCAGTTCAGTAGGGGTTCGTGGGTTAGAATCGTGACCGGGTCGAAGAGGGTTTGCATGATAAATAAGACAGTAACCTTCCGTTCAATTTCTATCTAGTCTCCGTCTCTGTAAATGGTAACAACATTAGAAGCTTACAGCTACCGTGCATAATTTTCACAAATTTGAACCTGTCTGCGTCTGTCTTGCGTCGTCACAATCCTCATAGACCTACTGCGCCGTTTCCTGACGGCTCATTTGGAATATTAAATTATATTATTTGACATATTAAACTGTGTTATATACGTGGACTGCAGATGGACATTACAAGAGTAGCATATTATCGCTAAGACCGGAAGTCAAGGAGACAGAATGTTGTGGGACACATGCTTGAAACTTTCCAGTGAAATATGTGAAGTAAGAATCGGCCTGTGATTTTGTTGTGGGGAACTATTATTGAGAATTAGAGATGCCGCGAAGGAAATATCAGGCCAAGAGATTATTACATATGTGTTGAGGAATATGCTAGCATGCCGGCAATGTGTACGTCTGAATGCGAGTTGCGAGCGGTTGATGAAATATTAGCTCGCTATGAAGGTCAATTTATCAGCCAGAATTATTGCCTTGTTGTGAAGCGAAGAGTAGCTTCCGCAATGTAACCTTTGTCGAAACAGTGACCAAGTTCCGAGAGTAGTCTTGTGTTTTAATATTCTTTACAGCTGATTGCCAAGAAGGAAATCTGGAGTTGACGAAGGGCACTAGCCTGCGTTCTGATTCAGTAAGATGAACGGGTGTTTTGACCGTTGTTTTTCTTGTGTATACTGAATTATGTTATTTGCTTATTTTACAGGATGATTCATTGTGAATTTTTGTGTGATGTCTTGTTGTTAATGGGGAACAGCCCTAATGCTGAGTTGATGATTGAGGTTATTGTAGCTCCGACTAGATCTTGGTGAACCGCGTTTGACATGTCGTGTCAGTGTAGTATGTTTTCCCACCCACCGATCCAGCGTAAATACTTGATTATTTTAGCTCGTTATGATTGTTGTAAATATAGAGTAGGGAATGCCACTAGTATTTAATCGTGTTTTTCGTAAAGCCATGTCCCACTACTTACGGAACCAGATCAGGTGTAGATGCACTTATCGAGGCAAACCTCCCAAATTAAATAAATCCGTTTAATTGTGATCATACGACGATGTTACTCCATGTAAACAGGAACTTTGGTCTATCACGTTGATTCATAATGAAAGTTTTCAGTAATTAATTTTGCAATTTGATTTTACATTTTCTTATTTTGGTTTTGTTAGCGTTGATAATGTTTGTTTTCATATTTTAACATTGTGCCCATTTACATCTCGTAGACAGCTCTCAAAATAGCGCCGAGTGAAGGTATGGCCCATCTGATCTATAAGATACAAGGAATAGATATCTAATGCGATATCATAAAAGGCCATACACGAAACGAAACGGTCAAATATTGAAGGCACTACGGACAGTGGACTGTCAAGTGAATTGTTTTACAAAATAATAGAAGACAACGGATTGTTAGAAAAAACTCCATCTTAAAAATTTTCATCGGAGAGTGAAGACGCAGTTGGCGAACGCGCTACGTAATTTGAAGAAGACGGAAGGATTTAGAAGAGGTACTTGAGAAAAAGGGATCGCCATAGTAAAAGAAATGACATAATTCACCAGCCGACGAAGAAGAGCTGATTAAAAATATAAAAATAAGCAAGATACGACGAAATACGCGTGGGAGGATCTCGACAGCAACCGAGCTACAATCTACAAGGAAGAACCGAGTGAAACCTAGGAGAAAGATTTTCTTACAGGAAGACTACCTTGGTCTTGTTTCGGGAGAAGAAGAATAAATTTTCGAGATTTGCAAGCAGCAGCCGATATAGATATTGAACCCATGACCTTTGTGCCCTAAGAACATTATGCATAAATTTACAATTAAACTAAAAGTTGGATTCTTGATAGCATGGATTTGACACGTGACGAGGGGGTGATTACCTTCGGTCCCACGCTCTGGGGTACGTGACGTCAGCCACACGTGTCGACGGCGGAAGAATCTCAAGTCATTTCTGTGAACTATTTCAAAGCGCGTGTACATGGCGTGATCCAAGGCAAGTCAAAAAAATATAGTGCCTATCAAAGGGGGTCAATCATCTCACAAATCGAACCCGTATAAATTTTAAATGTCCATGAACACTACCGCCAGAAATGTAGCAAGCATGTAGTCACTTTCAAAACTCTTGAAATTACAGTTTAGTTAAGTCAGAAAATTTATAGAAATTTTCTTGGCGGCAAAGGGAGATATCCGAAGAGAGGGGGTAACTGCTATAAATATGAAGGGACGCCATGACGAAGTCTCCTTCTCCGGCATTTGTGATACAAAGCGGACGAAAAATTGTTGAGCTGCTCTGCGAAATCAAACCAACGAAAGTAGACTGAGTTCAACTGCAGATTTCAGCCATTGTGGCTAGGTCCTGTCTCCATGAGGAGATAGTTTTCTTGAGTGAAATAATTGTACCAGATAGGACGGTCAAAGTACTGAATAAATTCTAATGTGATTAAGTAATTCGTGTGCGGAAATAATTATAGTCCATCGTGTGCGCTCAGCAAACAAGTGAAGGATATTTTCTTTTTTTTTGAATGCTTTATTCCAGGAAACCTGAAGAAACATAATGGTTTGTAAAGCCATGAATGTAAAAATGGCTAAATAAAATGCCAGGGTCGCAGGTGAGCCCTATGACGAACAATGGTGTGACTACATGAGGTAGGTGACTTTCCATCTTACTACCTCTTATATCTTGTCTCATGATCTCTAAAAGTGTATTTGAATGGGGATATACGACGCAGTGGTCACCCCTACTAAGTTTTGTAAATGTGAGAGTACGACTAAAAGAGTCATTTGTTTTATTTTCCACTTGGATAAAAATTTTGAAGTCTTGCGAGTGCCGTATAATGTTGTAAAAGTTATTGAATGGGGTTCCGAAGTGATATCATGTCCAATGTAGATCGTCATCCGTGTGAGTGTACTGCCTATATTTTGTGATGCCAAATTAAGATGTTCAGTCGACGTAAATTTTTCCTGTCTGCAATTTGAGTTAATAATGTAGAAATCCATGGTCACTCATTTTCAATCGAGTGGAAGCGTGCTGTCGGGTGAGAACCTAGGATGATGAATTTGGTCACGGAGAGAAACGTTTTTCTAGGCCCATTTTAAACTGTGTCTGACTGACAATAAAAGATCTAGTAGAATGTTTCAGCCATTTCTCGTAAAAAATCAAGTTATTAAATACGATATCCTTTATGCGAAGTTATTCATGATTAATGCATTGTGCGATATTAGACGTCGAGATTCCTAGTGAGGATTTTATTCCAGTTCTTTGTCGATGATAATTGTGAAGCTGGGAAACAGAGGTTAGTTTTGTTGATATGAGATTTGTGAATCAGGTTGGACCTGTCATTGAAGCTGGGACACGGAAGCCCGAGGAATGTTTTATATGAGTTGAGATGAGATGTGCGAATCAGGTTAGAGTTCTGTCATTGAAGCCGGGACGTGATAGCCCGAGGAATATTTTATAATGTTGGGAATGGAAAGAAATTCATAGAAATCCATAGCGGTATTAATTGGCGACGCGTATAATTAGTGTGGGCATCTTGAAGCATAATCTGTGCATTTTGTTGGTTAGAATATCGTATTTGTTTAATTTTGTCGGCAGAGTTTAAAGAGAGCATTTTGAGAAGCCAGTCGACTGGAATAAACCAGGTGTTTCATGTAACTGCCAAGCGAACTTGGGGACAAGAGGCCTCAGCTGTGATAACGGGACAGGCGTGGAATTGAGATTGTACTGTATTCTCGGCCGGGGAAAACTATAAATGCTGGATTTAGTTGAAATTCATAGCCGGTAATGATCTGTGTGTTGTGAAATACTGTAAAATTTGTTTAATTGGGGACGTAATGAACATTTGAAATCACGAACTTCGAGTATAAGGAACAGAGTAACCAAATTCAGGGTTGTCCAAAATATAGAGCGACGGTTGTGATGATCGGTTTGTCTGTGAGGGGTGTGCAAAATTCATAAATGGTATGACGAGATAGGACATCGTAATTATATGGCGAGTTGTTTGGTTTGTACGTAGATTATTAGGATATCCAAGTGTTAATAACGGTTAGGACTAGATTAGATTTTAAAAGTGTGAGATCAGGAGACAAGATATATAACTGGACATGAATTATGTAACAATTCTTTTCCAGCCAGATAACATCACAAGATTGAATTTACGTCACAGCTGCGTAGGAATTTGTGAAGAAACCAGAGTCCGCGGAGATAAAATTTGTTGTTCGTTAACATTTCGTCAAACCATTTAAATTTATTTAATTATTAAATTCAGTGAAACCGCATTTTGAAGTAACTTTAATCAAGCGAATAACTTGGAGATGCATTCTGGAAATTTTAGTTTGTTTTCTGGGGAATATTTAAAAAATAAAGTAACGATTAAGGGGACATATCCGAAGGAAATGGATTTTACTGCCACTAAGTTTGTGAGCATTGCTATTGTTGTAATTATTGAACTTTGATTGATTGAGCAGTGAATGTGCTGGGATAGTAAAGTGGAAACTTTGGTCATCAACCGATGTAACTTAATTGTGTTTAGCCTTCAGCCTAGAAACTTGGATGGTCAGGGGGTCATCAACCTCAGTGACTTAGATTAGGGCCATATGCCATTGTAGCCTCATTTCCTTGCGGTCATCATCCACAATGACTTTAAAGTAACTTAGAAGATTAGATGTCGGTCCATGACATAGACGCAGGTCACATCGATTCAATTAAGGGTCCATGCCGTAGAACCACTGTGTGGCACACACCAATTGGACTGCCTTAATTATACCCAGAGTCCAGAGTTCGTGTTACGAGGGCTGGACCATAACGAATCACTATGATGGTACATGTGGTCTCACATGGAAGCCGAATTTAAGGATTTCCAGACTTTCCTTTCTTAAATGATTAATAATTGAGACAATGGTTTCTAGTAAGAATGCCCATCAGGCAGTTACGTTAAAGTCTCACACCAATGTTCTGACCTTTATGTAAAATGATTGTGGTGTCTAGTGGACACAATTGACTTCTATGACACCGTTGACATATCAGATTGCTTCAGAATTTTGCTGAATAAATAGGAATCTTTTAAATAGACCTTTCATTCCAGTAGATAGATTAGAATTACTGAACCCTACCTTTACCTCAGCAAGTGACGAAGAACCCGATACGATCCAAGAGACAGATCTCATGAACTTTGCTGATAGGTAAGAAAGGTAGGTATCCCTCAATATGGACCAAAGGGTTCAGTAAAGTGGCGCCATCAACGTCGGGCTTAAGTCAACCAAACGTTGGGGCATAAGTCACGATAACGTTGAGGAAACATCAGTCACGATAACGATAAGGATATTTTTGAAAAAATCTTGTACTAGAGGAAAAGATAAATAATGTTGAGGCTATGCCACATTATGGATGATAAAATCGTGCGCCAGAGTTGAGAGTGAACTTGAAGAAATAGATAAACGCCCGATGAGTAATGCTAGGAGATACCACTATGAGAATAATTTATCTACTGAATGAAAGGTATAATTTAAGTGTGTTAGAGTAATTTCCCAAATTTTTGAATACTGGTTTGAGTGTTTTGGCTGATCACTTTGATCGAGTGAACATTGAATTTCACATTTTATTAAATAAAATTTTAGAGAATGTTGCATTAACAGTGTGATGTGTTAGATAGGAGGAGGTTGTGATGTTTGTCGTTGTAGTCCTATTATACGCCGTTGAAGTCTCGGGCTCACCGATGACCTATTGTTTTCTGTTAAATACAGTATGTTAATGCAGGAGGGAGAAATGGCCCAAGGGCAGTTGTACCAAATGATCAAGGACTTAAGTGAGTATATTAAATCTATGAGTGTAAGGTTGGAAACAGTGGATAATGAATTAGATAGTGCAGATGTAGAATTAAAAGGCATGAAGGAGGTCGTACAGGACACGCAGGATAGTTGTAAAGAAGCTAGTGGGGATATTAGGAAGGAGATTGGTGACTTAAATGTGAAGGTGGAGCAGAACACTAAAGCACAGGTTGACTTTAAACATGAAATAAATCAGCAGTTCATAGAAACTCGCGAGCTACATCGTGTTCTCAGTGAAAATCAGGACATAATTAGAGGAGACCTCGATAGGCACGTCAGCGAAAGTAGGGAACTACATAAGCAGTTGATGTCAGATCAAGCTGAGCTTAGGGCCGATCTGAAGACAGAGGTAGAGAAGTTCAACATCATGCGTGAAGACGATAAGTCAAAGGTCTTCACTGCGATGAATGAACATAAGGAAATGTTTTGTAAAGAGATAGCCGTCGTAAATGACAAAGTAGACCAGGTAGCCGAAGACGTCAAGGCAACTGTAGACCAGCGTATTGAGGCCATTGACTTGAAATTAATCCAGATGAATAAAGAGGATGTAAGAAAATTAGGTACAACTCAGGAAGAAACGGCTAGGAATATTGAGGAGGTACAGGCAGAATTGAAGGAACCAAGTGAAAATATAAAGGCGGATGCGAAAGACTCGAACAAGAAGTTAGAAACAGTGGATGTTATACTGGCCCGTATACTTGAATATCTAACTAACATGAAGTCTCGAAAATCAGCGTCACAAGTAACTAAGCATGTGGAAAACCAAGTGAATGTCGTAAACCAGATCCAAGTGAGTAGACCGGAAAGGGATGTTTCGCAGGCAGTCATACAAGAGAATAATGGGCAACGATTTGAAACATACCAAACCAGGATAGTAAGAACTGGGAACAGCCTAGCTACCTGCACGGAAAGTCTAATAGACGCCGTGATCCATGTAGGAGGAACCAGGGTCGATATCGGGAAAATTCTTACCAAAGACGCAGACGCTGCTGTGGAAATGAAGCCGATAGAAGGTGGAATAATTACAAATCCAGACGTTCAGATCTATGGCATGGGTCTGAAGAGGAAAAGGCAAAACCTAAACGATTTGGTGCCAATAAGAAGAAGAGGCTTAAGAAAAGTAGAAGTGATGATCGTTCAGACGAGGATGCCAGTGATGACGATTATAGTCCGTCAAGAAAGGCTCAAGCAAATGCGAAGAAATGTAAGCCTGCTGCTAAAATGAAGATGAGGATGATGAAGAAGATGTGTAAACCAGCTGCTAAAATGAAGAAGATGAGAAGGATGATGAAGAAGAAGAGTAAGCCAGCTGCTAAAATGAAGATGAGGATGATGATGAAGAACAAGGGTCAGCCAGCTGCTAAAATGAAGAAGATGAGGAGAATTATGAAGAAGCAGAACGGTAAACCACCTGCAAAAATGAAGAAAGGCAGTGACAACGACAGTAATGAGGACAGGGATTTGAACCCAGAGACTTCGCATTTCGATGTGAATGCGAGTTCGTCGAGAAGTTGGAAGGACAAACCACCTAACTTCCAATAAGTCAACTACAATTCACTGGAGATCTACCCCGCAACCCCGAACTCTCCAAGCAACCAAGAACTACCAGGAAGCTGAAGGCATCAACCAACATCCGTACACCAGGAGATGAACAACTGCATAAGAGAGAAGAAAGGAATTTATGTTCAAAGGTCATGTTTCATCAGACGTCAAAATTAGAAATTTCGCCATCTGGAGTAGTTTAAAGGAAATTCCTTGTCACTGTGCGAAAGGAATTCGTGTCTTGGGGGAAATATGAACCCATGACCTTTGTGCCCTAAGAACATTATGCATAAATTTACAATTAAACTAAAAGTTGGATTCTTGATAGCATGGATTTGACACGTGACGAGGGGGTGATTACCTTCGGTCCCACGCTCTGGGGTACGTGACGTCAGCCACACGTGTCGACGGCGGAAGAATCTCAAGTCATTTCTGTGAACTATTTCAAAGCGCGTGTACATGGCGTGATCCAAGCCAAGTCAAAAAAATATAGTGCCTGTTTGTGATTGACCAGAGCGCCACTGCATTAGCGCTGCGCCTCTTCCAGCGGCTGTTCGTATCTCGGAAGTGTTCGGGCACCTTCGCGTGCCATCGTGTGAGCGAGGGTGACTAGAAAAGGCAGCATGGCTGCCGGACTATGTTAAAATGTGCTATGCGGACAAATTCTGTAAATATCTAAACCATCGCGTGGGTGACAGATTAAACAAATGTATCAAGAGGTGTATATAGTGTAATAAACCTAGTATATGTATGATTAAGTACAGTTCATCTTTCTATGTGTATGAACCAGCATGTGGTTCCTAGCACCACGTGTTCTCAGGGACCTGTCCGTATGAGGTCGGAACATGGTCATACCGGGCCGGATTCTTGAAAGTGTCGTAATGCTATAATATTACGTGGTCCTCCGGTGTTTGTGAGTGTATGTTTCGAGTGATGACAACCTGTGGAAAGAATATTGGAGCACGTGTATCATCATCCCTACGGCATGCTGAACTGACGAGGCGGACAAAGCATAAGTGCACATCACAGCAGTATACCAGAGGTCAGTCATTCCTTTAATTTTTCCTGTCTTTCCTAACTCATATCATGGAGTCTAGTGAGAAAAACCTGTTAGTGAAACAACGAGCGGTCATTAAAGGGTCACTGACACGTATCAGTAAATATGTAGACAAGTTTGTGGCGGGCTCCGATATTAATGCAGTACGTAGCAGGTTGAAACAATTGCCTTCACTCTGGGAAGAATATAAGCATGTTCACTGTAAACTCGAGATTAATGACGACGAGAACTACGAAAATCATGAACGGGATAGGGAACAGTTTGAAGAAAACTATTACGATTTAGAGGCGAGAATGACTACACTGATAGAAAAGAGCACAGCCCCCGAGCAGAATATCGATCAGTTATCTCAGCATTCTTGCGGTAATTCCCAACAAAATTCCATGGAAATACGATTGCCCGTCATTGACCTCCCTACATTTCATGGGCAGTATAAGACTTGGACTCATTTTCAAGACACTTTTCAGGCTTTAATTGTTGACAATTTAAAACTATCAAACGTTCAGCGTTTTCATTATCTACTTTCAGCTCTCAAGGGCGAGCCTCATCAATTAATTCAGAACATTCCTGTTTCTAACTCTAACTTTGTAGTAGCTTGGGAAGTCGTATGTAAGAGGTACAACAACAGAAAACTGATAGCAACACAACATATCAAGGCTCTATTGTCATTACCTACATGTCACAAAGATATAGCATCAGACCTTAGGAAGTTGAACAACCACTTAGTAAGCAATTTAAATGCTATTCAGAACCTCAACCTTTCAGTGCCTTTACACGAAGCCTTACTCCAGCAGCTGATGTTAGACAAGTTAGATCCCGCTACCCGTAAAGAGTTCGAAATGAAAGCTCCAAGCAATGATTTTCCGAGACTCGCTGAGGTATCCACCTTTTTGGAAGAGAGGGCACAAGTGTTAGAATTGATGATGGCAACACGGGAACAGAGGGGGAGCGCGGCAAATCCAGCTAAGCACCAGTATGTGAGAAACAATGAAAGCCCAATTCAAGTTAACTCATATGTATCTACAAGGGGGAAGTGTGACTTTTGTGACTTAGATCATCCGTTACATCGGTGCGAATGATTTCTGCAAGCTAACGTAAGAGAACGGTATGATTTTGTTAAAAGAAAGGGTTTATGTTTTAACTGTTTTAGGCATCATAGTGTCAACGTGTGCAAATCTGATAGCTGTAAGACTTGCCAGCGTAGACATCACACTTTGATTCACTTTGACAGTGCCACACACAATCAAACGACTACAAACAAGGATACCCAAGCTAGTAGAGGTACCGGTATTAGAGACGACGAACGGGGTCGGAGTAATGCTAGTTACTGCACACTAAAATTCAAGCCACAGTCTCAAGTAATGCTGTCCACTGCAATAGTAGGAGTTGCAGACAACAATGGTCGAATTCACCAGTGCCGAGCTCTACTTGACAATGGATCGCAATCACATTTCATAACCGAGTCACTTGCAAGTAAGCTGAGACTGCAACGACATAGAAACTGTATTCCAATTAGTGGTATAAATAACACTGCTGTCACCGCATCTCAAAGTGTTGACGTTCGTATCATTTCTAATGTGTCCAGATTCGAAACTGTTATAACGTGTTCTATACTCCCTCACATAACAGGTGATATTCCAGCGAACCATATTGATTGTAAATCGTGGAACCTGCCTGAGGATATCACATTGGCGGATCCTCACTT
The DNA here is from genome assembly GCF_040414725.1 of Anabrus simplex. Classification (NCBI taxonomy): domain Eukaryota; kingdom Metazoa; phylum Arthropoda; class Insecta; order Orthoptera; family Tettigoniidae; genus Anabrus; species Anabrus simplex. The sequence continues at coordinate 172,328,751 of NC_090267.1, forward strand.
CAACAAACCAGGACCAGTAGACATGCTCATTGGTGCGGAGATTTTTATGCAGTTGTTGCAGGAAGGGTGGCGGAAAAACTGCAATGAGCTACCCATCTTGAAAAATACTGTATTGGGATGGATACTGTCAGGTCCAATTAAGTCGCGGGCTCGGACTAGTGAGAGAGCAGAAACTCCACCCACTTCATCATTTTTCCTCAGACAGGACGATGACCTCAATAGGAAGATGGAAAAATTCTGGGCAATAGAAGAAGTGACAACTAGAAAAATGCCCCTAACCCAGGAGGAGCAGTACTGCGAAGAGCATTTCGTAACTCACACCAAACGGGACAACAGTGGACGTTTCATTGTTAGGTTGCCTACGAAGGCAGAAGGTCTGCAACTTGGAAACTCTTACAAAATAGCGGAGAAACGATTCAGACTACTGGAACAGAAGCTTGAGAAGAGACCTGATCTGCGAGCTGATTACGTGAATTTCGTGGAGGAGTATGAGACCCTGGGTCATATGAAGCTGGCCCCAGATATATGCAAAGACGAAGGAGCATTCTGCTATCTCCCACACCATGCAGTTTTGAAGGCAGAGAGTACCACTACTAAGACACGGGTTGTATTCGACGCGTCTTGCAAAACTGACAATGGCGTTTCCCTCAATGACACTCTCGCGGTGGGACCTACTGTTCAACAAGATCTACTATCAATTGTGACAAAGTTTCGCACACATCAGATTGCGATGACGGCAGACATTACAAAAATGTACCGTCAGATCAGAGTAGACGACAAGGATGTTAACTTACAGCGTATAATCTGGCGAAAACATCCATCCGAGCCTCTACGCACCTACCAACTGAAGACTGTAACATACGGTACATCCGCAGCGTCCTTCCTAGCCACAAGGTGTCTAACTCAACTGGCTGAAGAAGAAGCCCACGTGTTCCCTACAGCATCTCGCGTGTTGAAGCGGGACTTCTACATGGACGATGTATTGTGTGGTAGCGATACAGTGGAAAATGCTATAGAGCTGCGAGGAGAACTACAAGAATTGCTGCAACGCGCAGGCTTCCCGCTCAGCAAGTGGACTTCGAATCACTCCGCTGTACTTGAGACGATACCAGCAGAACTGAGAGAATCACAGTTACCCCTACGATTTGACAAGGAAGACAATATTAAAACGCTAGGATTGCTGTGGCATCCCTTGCCTTACAAGTTCCAGTTTGAGGTTCACGTCAAGGAGAACAATGGAGGCCCTACGAAACGAAATGTGCTTTCAATTATAGCCTCTATATTTGATCCACTAGGGCTGACAGGACCAGTAATCGTAATGTGTAAAATTTTCATGCAGCAGTTGTGGCAAGAAAAACTAGAGTGGGATGAACCACTACCATCCCCTTTACTTGAGGGCTGGATTAAAATCTTTACTGATCTTCCAACACTGAACAACATTCATGTCGACAGGTTGATTCTTTGTACGGGAAGAGTCGTCCAGATACAAGTTCATGGCTTCTCAGACGCTTCTGAACGGGCCTACGCAGCATGTGTGTATATCCGCAGTACCAATCAACACGGTGAAGTTTCGGTACATTTGGTATGTTCGAAATCCAGAGTTGCTCCTCTGAAACAACAGTCTCTACCTAGATTAGAACTGTGTGGGGCTCTTTTGTTGGCACGTCTGGTGGATAAGACTACCAACACCCTGAATCTGAAAATTGACAATACTTGCTTGTGGACTGACTCGACCATAGTACTCTCGTGGCTTGCAGCTGAACCGACGAGATGGAAAACGTTCGTTGCAAATGGTGTCTCTGAGATACAGCAGTTGACTAGAAGAGCCGAGTGGGGTCATGTTATGTCAGAAGACAATCCGTCCGATGTTCTTTCAAGGGGAGAAGGACCACTCAGCCTACAACATAATGAACAATGGTGGCATGGACCGGCATGGTTGGTGCAAGACGCAAGTACCTGGCCCACTAAGGATTCAAACGATTCTGCAGACGAACTTCCAGAAAGAATGGATACGGTACAATGTTTACTCAGTGCCACTCCATCTGACGAAGTCACGACACGGTTCTCATCTCTCCGTCGTCTACAGAGGGTGATGGCTTATTGTAACAGATTTGTTTTCAATTCCAGAAGACACAACGTAAGAAGAACAGGACCATTATCTGCAGACGAGCTAGCAATGGGACTTCAGATATGTATCCAACTTGCTCAACGTGTGACATTCGCAAGGGAAATAGGCGAGTTGAAGTCGAACTCATCAGTTTCACCGCAAAGTTCAATAAGAAATCTGGACCCATTCCTTGATGGGAACGATGTATTACGAGTAGGGGGACGCTTAAAAAACTCTTTGAAACCATTTGCAGAAAGGCATCAAATCATATTACCTCAGCGTCATAATATAACCAAGTTGATTGTGGCTGACGAGCATATTCGGCTGCTACATGCTGGTTCGAATCATGTAACAGCCTCTCTGAAGTCCAGATATTGGGTAGTGAGCATAAAGAAAGTGGTACGGAGTGTCATTCACCAATGTGTGAAGTGTTTCAGACTACGAGCCTCAACAGCAACGCAGCTCATGGGGCAGCTACCGTCTCCTCGAGTGACTCCATCGCGCCCATTCTTGAATACGGGAGTTGACTACGCTGGCCCGTTGTACATTAAACAGGGTGCAACCAGGAGCAAGGTCAAGGTAAAATGCTACGTAGCATTGTTCGTTTGCCTTTGCACCAAGGCAATACACTTGGAATTAGTTCGTGACTTGACCACACAGGCCTTTATTGCCGCCTTACGGAGATTCGCGGCCAGGAGGGGGAGGTGTACAAACCTATACAGTGACAATGCTACTAACTTTGTAGGAGCTATAAATGAATTGTAGAAGGTGCACCGGTCGGAACAGTGGAAGACAGATGTTCTGAACAACGCAGCGCAAGAGGGATTCACTTGGCATTTCATTCCTCCTGATTCGCCTCACTTCGGGGGACTCTGGGAAGCTGGGGTGAAATCCATGAAACATCATTTGCGAAGAACCGCTGGCAATGCCTGCTTGACATACGACGAGATGTATACCCTACTTTGCCAAATAGAGGCATGCCTAAACTCAAGACCGCTCGTTAGACTCTCAGACGACCCTGATGAACCCTCATACCTGACTCCTGTCCACTTTCTGATCGGAGCCCCCCTGCTATCCTTCCCTGAACCTGCCCTTAGTGATAGTGTGCACTGTTATACTTCCAGATGGCGCTACATTCAGGCGCTGCAGCAGAACTTTTGGAAACAGTGGTCTAATGACTATCTTAATAGCTTACAACAGCGGCAGAAATGGTTGACGAGTCAGCCTAACCTTCAGCCTGGAACTATCGTCTTAGTTAAGGACGACAACATTCCTCCTCTCTCTTGGCGACTTGCAACGGTCGAGGAAACTCATCCTGGGAAGGACGGACGAGTGCGTACGGTTACAATTCGCACCAGCAATGGAATTTTGAGGCGTTCTGTACATAAGTTATGTCCATTGCCAGCTCAAGACTGATACTTGCTAATACATTCAGTGTTTCATTTCTTGTTGGTGTTTAATTCTTTGCTCTTGTATTGTAAGATTTTAATTATGATCAGTGTCCTTTATTGTTTGTGTCTAGTGCTGTACTTTTTATTGTAGGATTTGAATTTGTTCATTTAGGTTTCATTATTTGAACATCTGTGTACATTTTTGCTCAGTTACTTTGGTTGAAGTTGTGCGTGTTTCATATCGGTATATGTATTGATGGTGAAAGAACTTCATAATATGACTATGTGTTCATTTTAAATTCAACATTTCTTGTTATTGTTAAATGTGATACATTTAGGTGTGGCGGTATGTTTGTGATTGACCAGAGCGCCACTGCATTAGCGCTGCGCCTCTTCCAGCGGCTGTTTGTATCTCGGAAGTGTTCGGGCACCTTCGCGTGCCATCGTGTGAGCGAGGGTGACTAGAAAAGGCAGCATGGCTGCCGGACTATGTTAAAATGTGCTATGCGGACAAATTCTGTAAATATCTAAACCATCGCGTGGGCGACAGGTTAAACAAATGTATCAAGAGGTGTATATAGTGTAATAAACCTAGTATATGTATGATTAAGTACAGTTCATCTTTCTATGTGTATGAACCAGCATGTGGTTCCTAGCACCACGTGTTCTCAGGGACCTGTCCGTATGAGGTCGGAACAGTGCCTATCAAAGGGGGTCAATCATCTCACAAATCGAACCCGTATAAATTTTAAATGTCCATGAACACTACCGCCAGAAATGTAGCAAGCATGTAGTCACTTTCAAAACTCTTGAAATTACAGTTTAGTTAAGTCAGAAAATTTATAGAAATTTTCTTGGCGGCAAAGGGAGATATCCGAAGAGAGGGGGTAACTGCTATAAATATGAAGGGACGCCATGACGAAGTCTCCTTCTCCGGCATTTGTGATACAAAGCGGACGAAAAATTGTTGAGCTGCTCTGCGAAATCAAACCAACGAAAGTAGACTGAGTTCAACTGCAGATTTCAGCCATTGTGGCTAGGTCCTGTCTCCATGAGGAGATAGTTTTCTTGAGTGAAATAATTGTACCAGATAGGACGGTCAAAGTACTGAATAAATTCTAATGTGATTAAGTAATTCGTGTGCGGAAATAATTATAGTCCATCGTGTGCGCTCTTCAAACAAGTGAAGGGTATTTTCTTTTTTTTAATGCTTTATTCCAGGAAACCTGAAGAAACATAATGGTTTGTAAAGCCATGAATGTAAAAATGGCTAAATAAAATGCCAGGGTCGCAGGTGAGCCCTATGACGAACAATGGTGTGACTACATGAGGTAGGTGACTTTCCATCTTACTACCTCTTATATCTTGTCTCATGATCTCTAAAAGTGTATTTGAATGGGGATATACGACGCAGTGGTCACCCCTACTAAGTTTTGTAAATGTGAGAGTACGACTAAAAGAGTCATTTGTTTTATTTTCCACTTGGATAAAAATTTTGAAGTCTTGCGAGTGCCGTATAATGTTGTAAAAGTTATTGAATGGGGTTCCGAAGTGATATCATGTCCAATGTAGATCGTCATCCGTGTGAGTGTACTGCCTATATTTTGTGATGCCAAATTAAGATGTTCAGTCGACGTAAATGTTTCCTGTCTGCAATTTGAGTTAATAATGTAGAAATCCATGGTCACTCATTTTCAATCGAGTGGAAGCGCGCTGTCGGGTGAGAACCTAGGGTGATGAATTTGGTCACGGAGAGAAACGTTTTTCTAGGCCCATTTTAAACTGTGTCTGACTGACAATAAAAGATCTAGTAGAATGTTTCAGCCATTTCTCGTAAAAAATCAAGTTATTAAATACGATATCCTTTATGCGAAGTTATTCATGATTAATGCATTGTGCGATATTAGACGTCGAGATTTCTAGTAAGGATTTTATTCCAGTTCTTTGTCGATGATAATTGTGGACCTGGGAAACAGAGGTTAGTTTTGTTGATATGAGATTTGTGAATCAGGTTGGACCTGTCATTGAAGCCGGGACACGGAAGCCCGAGGAATGTTTTATATGAGTTGAGATGAGATGTGCGAATCAGGTTAGAGTCCTGTCATTGAAGCCGGGACATGATAGCCCGAGGAATATTTTATAATGTTGGGAATGGAAAGAAATTCATAGAAATCCATAGCGGTATTAATTGGCGACGCGTATAATTAGTGTGGGCATCTTGAAGCATAATCTGTGCATTTTGTTGGTTAGAATATTGTATTTGTTTAATTTTGTCGGCAGAGTTAAAAGAGAGCATTTTGAGAAGCCAGTCGACTGGAATAAACCAGGTGTTTCATGTAACTGCCAAGCGAACTTGGGGACAAGAGGCCTCAGCTGTGATAACGGGACAGGCGTGGAATTGAGATTGTACTGTATTCTCGGCCGGGGAAAACGTTAAAATGCTGGATTTAGTTGAAATTCATAGCCGGTAATGATCTGTGTGTTGTGAAATACTGTAAAATTTGTTTAATTGGGGACGTAATGAACATTTGAAATCACGAACTTCGAGTATAAGGAACAGAGTAACCAAATTCAGGGTTGTCCAAAATATAGAGCGACGGTTGTGATGATCGGTTTGTCTGTGAGGGGTGTGCAAAATTCATAAATGGTATGACGAGATAGGACATCGTAATTATATGGCGAGTTGTTTGGTTTGTACGTAGATTATTAGGATATCCAAGTGTTAATAGTGAGTGAGTTAAACTCTATAATGTTCCATATCTGTGAATCAAAGTTGTTTTATGTACATACATGATTACAAAACTTCGTTATTATTAACCCATACAGCTAGGCAAGTGTTAATAACGGTTAGGACTAGATTAGATTTTAAAAGTGTGAGATCAGGAGACAAGATATATAACTGGACATGAATTATGTAACAATTCTTTTCCAGCCAGATAACATCACAAGATTGAATTTACGTCACAGCTGCGTAGGAATTTGTGAAGAAACCAGAGTCCGCGGAGATAAAATTTGTTGTTCGTTAACATTTCGTCAAACCATTTAAATTTATTTAATTATTAAATTCAGTGAAACCGCATTTTGAAGTAACTTTAATCAAGCGAATAACTTGGAGATGCATTCTGGAAATTTTAGTTTGTTTTCTGGGGAATATTTAAAAAATAAAGTAACGATTAAGGGGACATATCCGAAGGAAATGGATTTTACTGCCACTAAGTTTGTGAGCATTGCTATTGTTGTAATTATTGAACTTTGATTGATTGAGCAGTGAATGTGCTGGGATAGTAAAGTGGAAACTTTGGTCATCAACCGATGTAACTTAATTGTGTTTAGCCTTCAGCCTAGAAACTTGGATGGTCAGGGGGTCATCAACCTCAGTGACTTAGATTAGGGCCATATGCCATTGTAGCCTCATTTCCTTGCGGTCATCATCCACAATGACTTTAAAGTAACTTAGAAGATTAGATGTCGGTCCATGACATAGACGCAGGTCACATCGATTCAATTAAGGGTCCATGCCGTAGAACCACTGTGTGGCACACACCAATTGGACTGCCTTAATTATACCCAGAGTCCAGAGTTCGTGTTACGAGGGCTGGACCATAACGAATCACTATGATGGTACATGTGGTCTCACATGGAAGCCGAATTTAAGGATTTCCAGACTTTCCTTTCTTAAATGATTAATAATTGAGACAATGGTTTCTAGTAAGAATGCCCATCAGGCAGTTACGTTAAAGTCTCACACCAATGTTCTGACCTTTATGTAAAATGATTGTGGTGTCCAGTGGACACAATTGACTTCTATGACACCGTTGACATATCAGATTGCTTCAGAATTTTGCTGAATAAATAGGAATCTTTTAAATAGACCTTTCATTCCAGTAGATAGATTAGAATTACTGAACCCTACCTTTACCTCAGCAAGTGACGAAGAACCCGATACGACCCAAGAGACAGATCTCATGAACTTTGCTGATAGGTAAGAAAGGTAGGTATCCCTCAATATGGACCAAAGGTTTCAATATATATACGCAGAACTTAAACCCGATGAGATTAAATTCACATCTCTGAGAGCAGCAAAAAGAAATAACAATTGAGGAATTATTATCGTCGAATGGATCATACCATGGCTATTTACTGCTCTGAAATCTGCATTTTGGTTGCTAGCAGAAGTATGATGATGATTTCTTGCTAAATACGCATGATGGACCAAGCTGGGGAGCAGTACATCCTTACCGGAAGACCAATCCATGACGAGGAAGGCAATGGGAAACCAGACGACCAACCCATGATGAGGAGGCCGAGGACCTACTAGAAGACCAACCCATGATGAGGAAGGCGACGGGAGACCAGAAGTCCAACCCATGATGAGGAAGGCAATGGGAAACCAGACGACCAACCCGTAATGAGGAGGCCGATGATCTACCAGATGACCAACTTATGACCTGACCGCAGAGCCAACTACATCCGAGTGGAGGCGGAACAGCTGGACCAGATGTAACGACAAGCGAGCTAAGTCATTTACATTGTTTAATTACATAGTTTTTGGTTCGCGTATACATGTGCTTTTGGCATGTGCCGATAAGTTGGTTATAGAAACCGTGGAATTTAAAGTGCAATTGAATAATGAAACTGAAGTGTGAGATATTTAAGTCCATAGTAATACGATTAAGCAGTGTAGAATAAGATTCTTGTATGTTATATATATACATCACCGCATATTGGTCAGAATAAATCGTGAGTAACGAGGAGTTCAAAGAAGTGTCTTTAATAACAGCTGATAGTAATGACACATTGAGGAATTGCAATGAACTCGTATTGGTTATGCTATATGTCTACGTCACGTTTGGTACGCGCGGTGGTAATGAATGTATAGAATCACGTACTCCTTGCTTCGCAGTAAGTGCATTGAACTCAGCTTTAGGGTTATGATAAATAGCGATATTGAAATGCGTTTATAAGAAAGGAATTGTGGCATTTTGACATGGTAAAGTGAATGTAATCGCGACATGTTGTTATGGAGGCTATGATAATTAAGATGTTAAGTGAATGTGGAAATATGGTTACAATTGTGGTAACTCGACGAAGTATGTTGTTGTATATGAAATGTGAAGGTTTATTTATGTATTACATAGAGGCCAAGGAGTGCCTACAGCTTAGAATATGCCATGCCACACTTATAAGAGGGAAGGAATTATGTGAACGGATACAGGTACGTGAAATTGACCGCACCGTGGGGATGATCTAAACTAAGGTATGGATGGAATTCATTGAAGTAGAATTGAATTTATGACGGGATCATATGTCAATTGTAGATGCTTTGTTCCAATTACGAGAATATTATGATACGTTTTATGACGGTGATGTTGACTAAATGCATTCATGATACCTATAAATGCTGTAATATATTTCCAACTACAAATACATATTATTTACATTACGACTGCGCATATGAATTCAGTAACTTGCCTAAATGAGAAATGTTATGGAATATAACAGAGAGAGGGCACATTGAGCCTTAAATACGTGTGTATGTCGACCAAAAATTTATGTTGAAGTTAGATAGATAGCTTATTTATCCTGACACGGAGTTTGTTGGAATTTACATTCTTTCAGTGAGTAATGGTTAGGGAAATAATAGGCTAGGAGCCACATTTCACAGGCACTAGGGAGAAATGCCTTAGTCCGTAAGTCGTTACCCATGCGCAACATAGAAGAAAGATCAAATAAATGAGTTCAGATTTATAATTTGCTACGTATAATTCAAATATAATTTATAATTCAAATATAATTGAGATATATAGTTCGAAGTTATAATTCAGATTTATAATTCAGAATTATTTTCAAGCTTAGATCTATTTGTTGATCTTACATTCACTTTAGATTAACTGTACGTCTATTCAGATCTATTTGGCCTGGGTTTTTAATGAAACTGAGCAATCTTAACAACATAATGGTATTGGTGTCGTCTCAAGGACTTGATTTCAAGCAGGAACGTAGATGTCCAGTGATTAATGGTAAATATTAGTATCCGATTTTGAATTCATGACGGAACTGATGTACATAACATTATATTTATTTCCTTTTTCTACGAGCCAGCGCTGACTCTGAACTTTTACCTGTAAATAATAAAAGAGTAAATACTACCCCAAATCAGATTACATTTTCATAGGGCATCTGTTTATTCAATAAATACTATTATTGTGCTTTTCAATAATTTGGTGTGTTATGAATTCTTTCATCTTGACATAGTTGATAAGTTACTTGCTAAGATAAGCGAACTAACGACTGGGTAGATACCTGATTTGAATATATTGAGTTCTCACGTCGTTGGTACCTTAGTTAGGAGAAATAATTGATTGATATTATGTCTATATCAAACGACCGCACATAAGTTTACCGTGGACCGGCATTCTCTTCGACCTCACGTAAAGCGAAACCTGATGTAAGATCTCCAGATTTTACTTGACAATTGGATACCCTGAGAAGAAATTGAGCTGCTGGGAAAAATGTCCGGTCAACGACCGTGTCCAACATGATAATTTGTTGGATTTAAATTCATTTCGATGCCGGTTTGAGCCTTTTAAATTTGATTTTTACTTTGTGGATATTAGAATGGTTCGGATTATTTTGTGCAATAAAACTCTTACCCCACATTAGTAGGCCTATTTCTCATTCGATATAAACCTCCATTATTCCTGTCATGATACCTAGAGATAAGTTTAAACTTCGACTTTTCAGACTACCCGCGACAACCTAACCCACTCTCTACGCACTTGAGCTTAATTGGATGTTTAGTCAGGAAATAGAGGCATCGTCCTAGAGGGTTCCTACCCCTAGGTACGGTATACTACCTATGTTCGTTTCAAGGTAGAAAAATACGACAGGTCTGCCTCTGTGGTGTTGTGGTTAGTGTGATTATCTGCTACCACTAGTGGCTGCGGATTCGATTCCTGGCTCTGCTACGAAAATTTGAAATGTGATATGAGGGTTGGAACGGGGACTACTCAGCCACTAGTGGACAAATGAGTAGAGGTAGGTATGATTAGCACAACATCTACCTTTGAAGAGTGTTTGTGCCGTTTCTCACTTCTCCTTTAAGCAAATGCCTACGAACGCTTCCTTCCCTCTTCCTTGTCTATCCCCTTCCAAACTTCCCATCCCCCTACAAGGCCCCTGTTCAACATAGCCACTGTCTGGGCAAGGTACTGGTCATTACCACAAGTTGTATCCCCCTAACCCATTGTCTCTCGCACAAGGACTTTGGCCTTGTAACAGTAAAGGTGTGATCTCTCGCAGAGTGAAGGGGAAAAACCATCCGTGGAGGGTAAAGAGATTTAGAAAGAAATACGTCAGCCTTGTAATATTGAAAAATAATAACATTATTATTATGTCCGACATGTTAGATGAATAGACAGTGTGCTAACGTTCAATTTAGAGGATCGTAGGTTCGATTCCCAACCAAGTCGTGGATTTTATCCCATCATTGGATAATTCCATTGGCATAGAGGGGCTGGGTGTTTGTGCTGTCTCCATCATCCCTACGCCACACTCATACCACACATTACACTATCCTTTTCTACGATAACACGCAGTTTCACATTGGGGATACTGCTCTCCCTAATCGGTGAGTCTGCCGTACAAGAGGGCTGCATACGTCTAGGAATAAGAATACGAAATTCTTATAGTATTATTATTAATATTATTATTATAGCTGATCACAGTTGGGTACAATCGCATAGTTTTACAGAAAGAAGCTTTCGGCTACTATGGGTAATTTTCTCAAGACTGAACCTGTCTACATAAGTCAAGATGCAACGTTGTTTACCCCTACATCCGGCGACGTGACATTCTGTTATTTGCAAAGGTTCACATTTTCACAAGACAGCGCCTAACGCACTAACATGTTCTGCTCCACTCGTCAATACGCGTGTAAGAAAAACTGAAGAAAATATTATTTTCCCACCTCCTCCGCATGAAAAAATGAAATGTCGTATGGCTTTTAGTGCCGGGATATCCCAGGACGGGTTCGGCTCGCCAGGTGCAGGTCGTTCTATTTGACGCCCGTAAGCGACCTGTGCGTCGTGATGAGGATGAAATGATGACGAAGACAACACATACACCCAGCCCCCGTGCCATTGGAATTAACCAATTAAGGTTAAAATCCCCGACCCGGCCGGCAATCGAACCCGGGACCTCTGAACCGAAGGCCAGTACGCTGACCGTTCAGCCAACGAGTCGGACCCCTCCTCCGCATCATAGTCAGCGATGAAGTCTTCGTTTCAGGGGTTCCCGAGTATGATTCTTGTCTGGGTTAGAGATGCTATTCTCGATTGAATAATTCTCCTAGCTCAGTGACAGGGTTGTTTTTCATTTATTCTGGCTATTCCATGGCCGCTTACTTCTCTCTTCCTATCCCCTACAAATGCACCTGTTCAACATATCAGGTGTGATCAGTTGTATGCTCGGTTATTCGACCGGGTCAGGAATAAAATGAATGAAGTCCCCATCTTGTGGCGGGGACAGGATTTGTGTCGGCTGGGGAAGCCTGTCGCACTGCTCTAGGACAACGATTAATAAATGCCAGCCTCGGATAGCCAAATCAGTAGAGGTTGGTTCGTGGTTTTCCGTGGTTTCTTACTTCACCACCATCAGGCAAATGAAGGGGATAGAACCTAACTTATGCCCACGGTCGCTTCCTCCTCTCTTTCTTTTCATTCCTTTCTAATCTTCCCATCCCTCTACATAGCCCCTGTTCAGCATAGTACGTGTGGACAACGTGGGAGCAAGGTACTGGTCATTCTCTCTAGTTGTAATATCCTAATATCTTACGCTCTAGGACAGTGCCCGTATGGCGGTAGAGTTCGAATCTATCGCTGAGTAAAACAGTAAAAACAACTGCAGAGAGTAAAACAGATTAAGAAAGCATTACGATACTACTGTTTTATTGAAAAAATGAGAAACCAAAGAAAAAATTAACATTATGCGAAACAACAGTATTGTAGATCGATTCGATCAAATACCATCACCTCTTCATCTCTGTAAATAGTAATAACATTATTATTATTATTATTATTATTATTATTATTATTATTATTATTATTATTATTATTATTATTATTATTATTATTATTATTATTATGTCTGACACGATGGATGAATAGTCAGTGTACTGACCATCAGTTCAGTTGGTCGCGAGTTCGATTTACGACCGGGTAGTGGATTTTATCCATTATTAGTTAATTACAATGGCTCTGTGGCTGGGTGTTTGTGATGACATCATCATCCCTACAACTCACACACCACACATAACACTATCCTTTACTACGATAACGTGCAGTTTACACATAGTAGATGCCGCCCACTCTCATCGGAGGGTCCGCCTTTTAAGGGACTGCACACAGCTAGAAATAGCCACACTAAATTATTATTAGTATTATTATTAATATTAATTATTATTATTAATGTTATTAATAATAAGTATTATTATAATTAATAATAATAATAATAATAATAATAATAATAATAATAATAATAATAATAATAATAATAATAATAATATAACATGGACGTGAACATTCTCAGATGCACCTTTTGTACAGCCCTACATCCTATATCAAGAAATTTGCAAACGTTTACATTCCGCATTGCGGCATGTATGCTGTATGCTTGTCCTACCGTCTGACTATACGAGTGTGTGAAAAAACTGACAAATTATTATTAATAATAATATTATTATCCATCGCTCGCATTTCTCCCTGCGTTATGCAACACACTATCTTATCCTGCTGTCTATCCATACGTGTGTGAGAAAAACTAAATATTATTATTATTATTATTATTATTATTATTATTATTATTATTATTATTATTATTATTATTATTATTAATATTATTATTATTATTATTATCCATCTCCTTTGTTCAATAGTCAGAGTTGAATCCTTCGTTTCAAGAGGAGTCCCAAGAGTTCAATTCTTGGCATTGACAATATAAAAGTGACTGAGGTATGAGCGATGTTAATACTGCCTTTCTTTCTGTAGCCAGTCCCTGCCATGAATGTTGTAAAAATAATGCTTATAGGATCGGTTGGTGCATGCATTTCAGTGGGCGTGGAAGATTTCTGGTTCGGGAAAGAAAGCAACGGGAATCTACCTCACTCCTCATTTCCCTAGTATGCCTCTTCAGTGATGTCTGTACCATCTATAACAGTTAATGATGGTGCTGTTGAGGATCGAAGTTGGTGCATGCATTTTAGTGGACTTGGCAGACATCTGGTAGAGTAAAGAAAGCAACGGGAAACTACCTCGCTCCTAATTTCCCTAGTATGCCTCTTCAGTGATGTCTAGACCATCTATAACAGTTGATGATGGAGCTGTTGAGGATCCAACCAACCTTACGGGTGAAGACAGAACATACCTCCTCATTTCTCTAGTATACCACTTCAGTGATGCCTTTGCCATCTATGACAGATGAGGACAGAGCTGTTGAGGATCTAACCAGCCATACGGCTGAAGTCAGAACATACACATACATTTCGACACGGTACAATCAACACATACTAGCGAATAATTCTCTCCATACAGAGATTGTAAGAAGGAGATCATTTAGCAGTAAAACAGAGAGTGTATTTTATACATACGTTCGAGACGAACTTTGTCCACACCTTTGACTTATCAAATGACGTAAGCTTAAAAGTATGTGCGTGTGGGAAGTGAGTGTGCTACTTCACATATTAGAAGACCACGGTCCCTTCCTTGACTATTCTCTTCCAATCTTCCCATTCCCCCCCCCCCTACCCCGTCAAGGCCCGTGGTGTAGTGGTTAACAGGATTAGCTTCTACCTTCCGGAGGCCCGGGTTCGGTTCCCGGCTCTGAATCGAAATTTAAAAAGTGGTACAAGAGATAGAACGGAGTCCGATCAGTTACGGGTAGACAACTGAGTAGAGGGGGGATCGATTCCCTCCTTAGCTATCCACGATGTGGTTTTCTGTGGTCTCTTACTTCTCTTCATGGCAAATTCCAGGATGGTATCCAACTTAAGTCAACGGTTATTTCCTTTCCTCTTCCTTATCTATCCTTTCCAACAACATTATTATTATTATATCCGTCACGTTAGATAAAAAGACAGTGTACTGGCCTTCAGTTCAGAGGGTCGCGGGTTCGATTCCCCCGACCGGAGTAGTGGATAGTGTGATTAGCTACTGCCGCACGGTGGACAACTGCGTAAAGGGGGATCGATTCCATCCTTAGCTATCCACGATGTGGTTTTCTGCGGTTTCTTACTTCTGTTCAAGGCAAATGCCAGGATGGTATCTAACTTAAGACCATGGCTGCTTCCTTCCCTCTTCCTTATCTATCCTTTCCATTAACATTATTACGTTTGACACATTAAATAAATAGACGTTAAATAAATAGACAGTGTACTGGTCTTCAGTTCAGAGGGTAGTGGGTTCGATTCACCCGACCAGAGTAGTGGATAGTGTGATTAGCTATTGCCCACGGAGGTCCGGTTTCGATCCCCGGCTCTGCTACGAAAATATGAAATGTGGTATGAAGGCAAGAACAGGGTTCACTCAGCCTCGGGCAGTTAAATGAGTGGAGGTGTGTACGATTCACACACACACACGCACACACAATACCCATCGTGGATGTGGTTTCTCACTTCTCCTCCAAGAAAATGGCTACTTGGTCTGCCTTCCGCTGATCTGGGTGGCATACCCGAAATACTAGTAAGTGTAGCCCTAGAATGGACCGGTGATGGGAACTAGACCCTACGCACGACCTCAACACTTAAGAATCCTCTTCTGGAATGCTTACTCTATCCTCCAGAAGACAGCTGAACTTGGTGAGCGAGCTCGCACACACCAAGCAGACCTGATCTTAGTTGGGGAAACTCAACTTAAACCCCATTTACTGTAAATGTTCACTTACAAAACTACATTCTGTATAGAAACGACCGCCCCGGTGATCGAGCCGGTGGAGGTACGTGCATCTTCATTAAAAACACACTCGCTTACCAACCCCAGGAGGCCTTACACACCTAGAGGCAACCATAGTGGAGGTAGAGACCAGTCGAGGACCTTTAGCTGTTGCTTCGTGCTACTTATCCCTTCACGCTGAGCTTAACACGGACGAGTTTGACTCCATACTCCGAATCAAACAAAGAGTAATCCTCGCGGGAGATTTAAACTGTAAAAGCACGAGATGGAAGAACCGCCTTACTACGCAACGGGGCCGAATTCTCGCCACGTACTGCGATAATAACAACGTACTAGCCCACCCCTCCGATAAACCCACCTATTACCCCTACAACCCTAGCCTTCTTCCAGACCACCTCGATATGGCCCTCTCATGGAACCTTAACCTATTCCCATGTCTGACCACTCAAGACTTCTTAGACTCTGACCATACACCCGTCCTTCTCACTTTTGACGCCGCACTTCACATGCACACCATAGACTGGGAACGATATCGCAGTACACTGAGCGAGCCTATCACTGGCAATCCCAGCATTCACTCAGCCGAGGATATCGACCTCCAAGCAGAAGCAATTACGACGGCCATAAGGAATGCAGCTGAGACTTCCGCCGTGGGACCTTCTACTAGAAAGCTTAAGGCTACCTCGCTGCCTGACGAGATACTTCAAGTACTCAAACTGAAGAACCGGGTTCGAGCCTTGTGGATGAACACCAGGGAACTTCGAATGAAGGCGCTCTGGAACAGACACAAGCGCAACCTACGGGTACTACTAGAACACCACCGCAGAGCTGCATTCCAGTCTAAACTCTCCGAATTAAGTTCAGCGGACGGCTCCGTCTATCGCATGGCACGCAAATTTACGGGTGCAAGGACAGGCATACCCGCGTTACACGGCCAGAGAGGGTTAGCCTACACTGATGAGGAAAAGGCAGAAACACTGGCGGACACGTTAGAAACTACGTGTTCTCCTAATGCTGAACCTGCGAATGAGGACTTCATAGACGAGGTGGAGGAAGATCTGCTGGAAATAGACGACCCCCACCCGCCTCTGGAATTCAAATTCGTCTCTACCGCTAAGGTCATGTCCCATATTAAAAGGCT
The DNA here is from genome assembly GCF_040414725.1 of Anabrus simplex. Taxonomy (NCBI): domain Eukaryota; kingdom Metazoa; phylum Arthropoda; class Insecta; order Orthoptera; family Tettigoniidae; genus Anabrus; species Anabrus simplex. The sequence continues at coordinate 172,345,335 of NC_090267.1, forward strand.
AAAGAACAGTAAAACCCCCGGCCTGGACGGGATTTCAGCGGTATTCCTAAAGCACCTCCCCAGAAGGCTATCACCTTTCTCACTAAGCTATTTAACGCCATATTTCGTTTCGCTCATTTTCCAGCCCGCTGAAAAACAGCGAAAGTAATTATGCTGCCTAAGCCTCAATCTGGCCGGACGTTCCCACAGAACTATAGGCCTATTTCTCTCCTATCTACCATCTCGAAACTATTCGAAATGATCCTCCTATCCCGTCTCCAAGCGACTATAGGCGACCTCAATCTGGAACTGAATGAGCAATTTGGCTTCCGGAAAGAGCACTCTACGACTCACCAGCTACTCAGACTGACAGAAGACATAACCAAAAAACTTTAACGACAACAGATACACATGAGTCTGCTGGACATTTCTAGAGCCTTCGACAAGCTTTGGCACGAAGGGTTTATCTATAAAATGAAACATTTCGGCTTCCCGCCTCATTTGACCGCTCTAATTACGAGCTATCACTCAGAGAGGAAATTCCAAATTTCAGTTAAAAAGGCGCTATTATCAGCACGTACTATTACGGCGAGCGTGCCTCAAGGCAGCATGATCAGCCCCTGCCTGTTTAACCTATTTATCTCGGAAATACCCAAACCTCCGAAGGCTAAAATCTACTTATATGCTGACGACACGGCGATCTCTGCGGTCTCATGGCAGGCCCCCAGAGTAGAAACCTACCTTCAGGACAGCCTTTCCCTTCTCGAAACTTGGTTCGAAAAGTGGAGAATCAAAATCAACGTTACCAAGAGTCACGCTGCTCTCTTCACTAAGCGAACTTCGAGACTTCTTTGGCGAAGTTATCCGATGGTCCCCAGCCTCGAAGTACCTGGGGATAAGCCTAGATCGACATCTCACGTTTCGTCAGCATATAGCTCAAATTTCGGCCATCGCCCACACTAGCGTATCACAATTATTCACCCTACTTAACGCTAATAATATCCTCTCCACAGAAAACAGGCTCCTACTGTTTGTTACTATGATTAGGCCGCTACTCGAGTATGCCTGTCCAATATGGGGCATTGCCACCAACAGCAACCTGTATAACGTGAAGTTGTCCAGAACCGGGCACTTCGCCTTATCACAGGGGCTGGCCGGCACACAAGGAATACCGACATTCATGACGAATGTCAAATCATCACGCTGGGGGAAAGACGGAGGCTCATGGCTAGCAAGCTCTACAAGCGGCTACCCAATGTAAGCAACCCGCTTATCAACCAGCTGGGTAACTACGAGACCGATGGTCTCAAGCACAAGAGGCCAAAGGTCACCCTGCACTAAAACCCGCGCTTAGCGCCAGGCCACACACTGGCCAGACATGACCTCACGTCAAAAACGAACCCTTATTCCATACGCAATTAAAGCAAACAGGGGAAGTCATACATTAAGATAGTGCTACCTTTCCACCCCGCGCCATTTGCCGCATAGAACCAAATGACTGCATGATAATCCCAAAAAAAATCGGGATATCGCCATATAACACCATACGCCAAAGCGCCTGATGGAAAGGGACCTTTTTAGTCTATAGTCAAATGTCACCTCATCAGGAAGGAACAAAAAAATTCAGAATGATGGGTGAGCAAATGCTCTTTCGACCGTGCAAGGGTCTACTGCACCCTTCCGTTCCAAAGAATCAAACCACCGACCTCCCAAGGCCATGGTACGTTCGCGGCAGAAGATCAAAGAAAATAACACATAACTAGCTTAAAGGCATAAATGAACGGAAGGAAACCTGGGATACAATGTTATTCGGCAAAATGACAGGCAAACAAAAGTTTAAATACCTATTTATTGAGCCTTGATAAATCAAATTAATTAAAGGTTGATCCTGAATATTTATAGTATATCAATGTTGAATATGCAATGTCCAATGGACTAAATACAAATTGTAAAGTGTCAAAAAAAAAAATTATTTCTCCTTTACTTCTATCTTCTTCCCGACATGATGATAAATATTACATCATCATTTGTATAACATACTTTTCAAATTAAAAAAATCAGAAATATCCTTATAAATGCGACGGTTATCATTACGAACTTTCTTCACTATCAGAAGAAGCAATTATTTATACAACAAAATAAATTGAAGATAACTTGAAGTGGTCACCTAGCTAAATTAATTATATTACAAAAATAAACAAAGAATAAATGAATGCTAGTCGCTATAATCCTGATCAAAATAAAATGACTGATGTCGGGTCCAGAAATCGAACCCACATCCCAATGGATCCAATGACAATAATTACGAAAATAAAACTCGATTTGTCATCCACATAAAGAGTGAAACACGACTAAAAGAATGTATAAAAAAGGAAAATAAATACACAATATGAAAAATAATCAATAACAATATACACATGCAATTGGCTGTATATAAAAAAAAATGTGACAACAAAAATCCATGGTTGCCTCAAAACTCGAACCAATGATATCGAAGATGGCGTCGACAAACGGGACTAATAAAACTGCCTTTCTTAATTAATCATATGGTCAACAAATAAATGATAATACTGGCGTTCCAGTTAGTTAAATATTATTATAAGATCATACATGAAAAAGTCAAAGAACCCTTTAAACAATAATCGGTGTTGTACAGCTTTCATTCTAAGTGGAATAGCTCGAACAATACAGCATAAGGTAACCCTCTACAAGAGCCAAACCCTTTTCACTCTCCCCTCATCGTAAATCTCTGGACGTCAAAGCGCTTGCTAATAATGGCCCAGTGTGGCAGAAATATCCTTTCAACATCTCAAGGTGAAAGCAAATCGTTTCCCTTGGAACACATATTTGTTAAATAATCTTATTTCATTATATATTCTCATATCATATTTCCAAAGCTCCACTGGCTTATAAATTCACTGTCCTGCCACAATTATACAATACAATATCAATCCACTGTTCATTGTCTCATATTCACATCCATCCACTCAGAATGACCAGCTTCGATTCCATCCGATTACAAAATACAGCCTAGGTTTTTCCTACATTTTAAAATCAAATCAATAAAATCAAATATGGATTTTAAACATATCCATAAGGATATTCTCATATTCAGAAAGGGAAATTATTCGACATTAAAGGAAAACGCTAATCTCAATAGGAAGGCGTCTGTTCGATGTCTAGGCATGTCACAAGTTACGCATATAATTAATACAGCCATCTACAAATATATCATCATGCGAATTACATGAAAATAAGAGTGCCTTGCTATCCTAATGTTAACAGTCGATAGTCCATTTTTACAAGCATAATCACCATGCATTATCATAATAAGCTTGGATATCACGTAAATAAATTATACAAAATTACGGCTCGGCTCAGTGCCAAAAACAAATCCACTATCTATTACATTTACCTAATCTAAGCACTCTGACTAACTAATATTTTATCATCACGTCAAATACATGCATTACGTTAATTATATATATATATTTAAGCCCATGGAGTAGACTATTAATTCCATGAAATGAACATAAATGAATATGAAGACCACTCACAAGTTCTCTTTCTAATTAAAAAGAAATACATGCAATTTACATGTCTAACCTAATTTACGTGATCTGCATAATGAATAACCGCGCATTTATTAAAAAAAATATTTCATTTTAGTACTTATCATCATGTCGTAACAATCCAAGGTTCGGGTCCCGGGTAAGACCCTTATTCTTTCCTTTTAAGCTTCCATGGTGTTGACGTTGGTCACGGGTTCATGTCCGTTGCTACTCCCGCTGAGCACGTTCATATTCCAATGGTTATCTTCTACACTTATAACAGTTTTATGAGATTAAGACTTGTTGCGTCACTTTAACACACACAATACAATTAATAGCACTATAATGAAATTAATACTTGTTGCATCACTTAAAAATTACAATTATACCGTTCTTGCGATCACATTATTTCAACCTGTTTTTAACTACTGTTGTTTGTAGACAATTACAATATTCTCGAAGATATAAACTGTACATTTACAGTCTGAAACACTGAATAGATCAGAACACCATCAAACCATGGTTCTGCTTTGGATCCTTCGCGTAAAGTGGATGGGTTGTCATCATCGCGGTTCCTTTTATAAACTTTCCCCCTTCCATGCAAGAGACAATGGATAGTCCCCACTACTTTTTTTTAATTAATAGTTCCACGTGTCGTATGACATCGGTAATACACTCAAACGTGTGACTCAGATTCTTAAGTAGTCTGGTTATGTGCGGAACCTGAAATGTTCGGCCATTTATTTAAAATTAATTATCAAAATAATGCCCCTACAATGTCTTCCATGAAGGTGCTGCGTACAAGGGACGCTTAGCTTGTTATATAATGCAACGATTGCGTATTCTTCCACACGTTAATATATTATAAAGAATTAGAATTTTGGCAGATGTCTATAATTAAATCATATAACATCCCGAGGTTTCTCATATTAAATACTATGCATGTCTCGAAATCTCATCATAATAATGCGATTCGCGAGCTGGCAACATCGTGTTCGGCCATTTTTTTAACGGGTGACGGTATCATTATCGATTTTTCTGGCTTGAGATTTTCTTCCCTCTCTCTCTATCTGTGTATCCTTTTAGTTAAGACGGAGTGGTGTTTAGCAGGTTACAAAGGTTGTGTAAGCATGTGCAACCAAATGCAACTTTTTGTAACAAGTACGAGGGAGCTTTACAAAGGTTTTTCACTGCCAAATAATTAATAAATAAATATGTACATGACCGATAAGGTCACATCTGCCTCTCCGTCGGACTCAAGAAATTTGGAAAGGGTTTCAAATTTCTTGACTGATTTCAATTTATTGAAGAAACTCTCATTTACATATTTAATTGTGGTCTCTTCGGCAGTGTATTGTTCTCAAGAGCTCTCGGTTTTCAACCCTAAACCTTTGGTTATCCCGTTCGAGTATAAAAGCAAGTTGACCCAAAATTTCTCGACGTTGTTCTAATTTTTCACAATCTTGACACCATGGGATATCCTCGTCTTCCTGGTTTTCAATCCTTGTCATCTGGCCTTCAGCTTCCTCAAGATTCTCATCTTCTTCATCCTGTGGAATGTTGTCATCATCTTCATCTTGATCCTCTCCTTCCTCCTCGGAGTTCTGGTCTGGCTGGTCCAAATTTGCTCTAATGCTTCCTGGTGTGTAATATGGCCGTAAATTGGCTGCATTATATATGGTTTCAGTTAAACCATCCATGCTTTGGACTTTATAGGCATTATTTTCAAGGTTTTCAATTACTCTGTAAGGTCTAATGTACAACTCCGCAAATTTGTGATAAATTTTGCTGGCGGGATCTGACACTGCTGGTCTCTTTACCAACACATATTCTCCTACCCTCAGTGGTCGATGGTATCTCTTACCTCGAAGTCGTCGCAGTCTTTTTTCTGCTTGTTGTCTCAGATATTCAGCTGTTGCCTGGATACAAAGTTCTGCTGAAAATCGCGGATCTTGTGGACACGGTATGGCATTTTGCCATGGTCTCTTCGGCATCTCATCAAAGTGGATGACGCTGGGGATCTGGCCGGTTGACTCGTGTACAGTCCCATTTATGCACTCTTCAATAATTGGGAGGACATCTACCCAACGCCAATGTTGACGGGGGCAATAGATTCGGCAAAACTTCCCGATCTCTCTCATGATACGTTCTGCAGGATTAGATTCGGGGTGACGAATAGAGCTTAAATGGTGTTTCACCCCTAATTGGTCAATGTCACGCTTGAAAACCCCAGAAGTGAACTGGGAACCATGGTCTGTCAGAACGCATTCCGGTTTTCCCATTTTAGGAATGATTTTAGTTTTAATTTGGTTGATGGCCGCTCGGGTATTGGCTTTTTGGACCGGACATAATTTTACATACTTTGAAAATACGTCCACACACACAAGGATATGTTGCAGGCCACGCCTAGCACGTGGTAACGGGCCGTAAAAATCCAAAGCATATAGCTCCTTAGGCTTACTTGGCAGCAAAGGTCGTGGTAGCTGCTTCAACAAATAGGTATTAGGCTTCACCCTTTGACACGTGTCACAAGTAACCAATATTCGGCGGACTATTTTTCTAAGATTAGGCCAAATGAATGCCTCTTTCAGTGTTGCTGACACTTTATCTATTCCTGCATGACCTATGGCTCGGTGGGCTAACCACACCAACTCATTCTGTAGAACTGGTGGTACCACAATTCGGTATCGTGTATGATTTTCGTCGATGAACTTATGCAGAATGCCAATGAAATAGTTATACTTCTCCGCTCGCTTCTCCAACTCTGTGTATTCTGCCGTGCCTGGTTGGATTCTTCGCTTGAAGAAGTCAATCAACCGACTCGTCTCCTGATACCTCTCTTGTTCCTCACCGATGCTTTTTAATTTCTCTAATGTCTCACGATCCTCATCCACAAGCTGGATCTGATGGACGAAAGTACTCTCAGGATCAGGATTCCGACTGAGTGCATCAGCAATGACGTTATTTTTGCCTGCACAGTGTTCTATTGTCAAATCATACTGCTGTGCAAACAAACACCACCGATTAACTCTTTCGCTAGTCATGGTTGATTTTAACATAAAAGTAAGAGCTTTATGGTCAGTTCGCAATACAATGGGGAAACCATAAATATATTTCCGCCAATGACTTAAGGCTGTTATAATGGCTAAGATCTCAAGCTCAGTTACGGTATATTTCAATTCATGTGCTCGTAACTTACGGCTCATGAATGCCAAAAATGAGATCTTCGGTTCTTTTTCGGGGTCTTCCTGATACAGGACGGCGCCTACTCCTACATTTGATGTGTCGGTCTGTACAATGAACTTCTTTTTATAATCTGGATACCCGAGCTTTACGCTGTTTGTGAGGAGTTCCTTCGTTTTTACGAATGCTGCCTCACATTCATCATCCCACTTCCATCGATTATTCTTTTTCATCAAATTTTGCAGAGAGGCCACAACCTCTGTGTACCCTGGACAGTGGTCCGCGAAGAAATTGCAAATACCCAGAAACTGCCTAATATGTTTCACCCTAGTTGGTCTCGGAAACTTCTGAATGGCCTGAATTTTTACTGGGTTTGGGGTCACACCTTCAGAATCAATAATATGACCCAAAAATAAAATGCACCTTTGGCAAAATTGGGATTTCGAGAGATTAATTTTGAAATTGTTTCTGTCCAAATCTATAAGTAATTTCTTGATATTTTCGAGATGTTGCTCTACAGTCTCTGATGCAATCAAAATGTCATCGACATATCTTATTGTGAAGGCTTTCACTTCATCACTCAAATTTCGATCTAAAGCTCTTATGAGGGCAGATCCTGCATTCATTATCCCAAATGGGAGCCTGTTAAAACATACGTTGTTTGATCAAACATAAAACCTGTTAATATTTTAGTTTTGGGATCAAGTTCCACATGGTGAAATGACGAAGTCAAGTCAACCCCTGTGAATAACTTCATAAGATGAAATTTCTTCATAATATCCTTGATACAAGGAGTCTGGTCATACTCGGGGACTAAGCGCTTGTTTATTGCCCGGGCATCTAAACATACTCTTAACGAGCCATTCGCTTTCTCTACAATTACTAACGGGTTTAGGTATGGTGTGGGGAATTTAGAAATCAGGCCGCTCTCTTCCATTTCACGAATAATCTGGCTAACTTGATTATGGTATTTCTCTGGTACAGGATAAGGACGCTGTCGAAAAGGTTCCCAACTATTTACCACTAATGTGTATTGAAAATTTGGAATCTTCCCAGGTCTTGATCCGAAAACTTCCCTTTGTTGTTCAATAATTTGTTGCAAACGAATCCTCTCTTCATCTCCGATCTTGGCCTCGCTGATCTTCTTCTGGACTAAGGATTCAAATAACAATCCTTCTTCTTCTTCTTCTTTCACCGCGGTGACCATAATTCCAGATTCATCGATGACCTTCCTACTTATCTCTTCCATTTCCAATAAATTTTCTTCCCTTTCTGGTTCCGGACATAATTGAGTGTGCCAAATCATCTCTTCTTGATCTAAATTTTCAACGTCATTCAATTTCATCTCCTTTTGGACTGAGTCGAATATAAAGCGAATCTCGTTACTGTCCATGTTGATATTTGCTTTATATTCTCGTAGGAAGTCTGACCCAATAATAACATTGTACTCCATTTTTGTTAGTACAATGAACGGATGTGAAATAATATTGTCCCCCAGTTCCAAATCAAGATAAGCTTGAGTATTGCAAATCGTAGTCCGATCGGGTATCACACCACGAACTTTAATATTCGATGTTGGAATGACTGGAATGTGGTTTTTCAACTTCAATTCTTCCAACAAAGCCTTAGATACGACGCTGACACTTGCGCCTGTATCCACCAAGCATCGAACCCGTGCTCCATTTACTCTTATGTAGATTACCGGCAATTCTCTTACGACCTTTGAATTCAATTGAATCTTGTCTTCTAATAACTCATCTGGCTGTATCACCCACGTGTCGATCGTCACTACAGTCCATGTATGAGTCTGAGGATTGATAACCTCTGAAACTCCGACTATCTCCTCGCTTAGCAATCGCGCTTTTTTTTGGATGGATTTCCTCGTTAGCCTGATATTCAGGGGCACGAGGATTTAACCTGTTCTGATTAGCTTTATGATTCTGTAAAGCGAGACTTTCGGCTGCTTGGCATTCCGCCGTTTCCGTCAGCCGCCGTATGGGTTGTTCCCATATGTCTTTCCCTTGTCTAGACCCATTTAAGTCTCTAACATATTGCTGAGATTCCCTCTTTCTGTTTTCGAGATCTCCTTGGTAGTACTCTTTCTGGTGCCTGAAATTCTGATCGTTCCGACGTGGCCATCTAGAATAGGGCCGACGATCTCTATTAATGCCCCTTTGCCTGTACTGCTGTTCGACATATTGTCGTCTAGGTTCTCCCCAAGAACGAAAATTCCATCGGGTGTCCCTAATATTTCGAATACCAACATATCCCTGAGTGGTATTCGTGCCTTGATCTTTGACTACTATTGTACTTTTTTCTCTTGCCAATCCAATGTATTCACCATTTCTGATTGTCTCGCCCTAATTTGATGTCCACTCGATGTTTGGTCGAGGTGTCGTAAAATCTGTTCTGCTTCTACAGCCGTCTTTGCATTCGCAGCAATCAAGATTCGTTGAACATCAGCTGGGAACTGTTTGGTAATGGCCGATAGAAGTTCCACTTCAGCCGGAGGGTTATCCAGCTCCCTCATTTTCACTAATTGCCCAGTGAAAAATTCACAAAATCGTGTCGGGCCCGTCATGGAATAACGACGTGAATACAACTCCAAACGCAATCCTAATTGCGTTTCCATTCCCCAGTATTTATCGAGAAACATTCTCTTAAAGGTATCGTAGCTATCAAAACAATATTTGAAAGCTTGAAACCATACCAAGGCTTGGTCCTCTAAGAATTTCTCCACGACTCTTAATCTACGTTCCGGAGCTACCTGATGGTCAACCATGTAACCGTCCATCTCAGCCAAAAATTTCTTTGGTGTTACAGTACCTCCTGGTTTGAACCGCTTCGGTTTATCTTCATTCATCCGAATTACATTATAAAACGGTATGGATTCAATCGGCAATGTTGTAGAATTATGCATCTGTGCCGCCGATATCTGATCTGCACTATTATTCACACCCTTGAATAAACCCATTCCTTCTCCTTCTATCTTAAGATCATACGGATTAACGTAGCTTTTTTTTATTGGATCTGTTTTTATTCCTAGTTCCTGAAAGTCATCCTGTAATTCCAGTTTCACAATCTTTTCTCTCAACTCATGTATAAGGTCGTCATGTATATCTACTTTTATCTTCGTCTTTTGCATCTTATGCGACCATTCCTCGATCCTATCTGACGTCCTATCCTCATTCCTCCGTACCTCCTCTTGGACCGTGACTATTCCATCGAATGCCTGTTTTCTGACCTCAGATATTCGCTTATCCACGTTGGTAACAATTTCCTGTTTCGACGCATTGGTTTGGTTCCGAATGTCGTGCATATCGACCTGAGTCTGATGGACCTCCTTCTTAACATCTTCTATTATCCTATCTGTACGTTCCTGGTGATCTGTCACCGTTTGAATATGAACATCGATTTGTTCCGCCATACTTAATGTCTGAGCCTCAACACGTTCGACGCGCTCAATTACCGTGCCTAACGAGTTTTCTAGCCGTTCCTCTTTTTCGTGCGTATTATCCAGTCGTTTTTCTAACTGTGCTGTGTTCCTTTCACATTGTGTCTGGTACCCCGTTATCTGTCCTACCAGTTCATCATAACGTTCAATTGTTTCCTCCAACCGTACGTTAAAGTTCCCCATCTGTTTATTAATTTCATCTCTCCCTTCCTTACACTCCTTCTGTATTCTCTCCATATGTTCATTAACCTGATCTAATTTCTGATCAATCATGTCCTTAACTGTTTCATTACTCTGATCTATCTTCTGATCAATCACTTTCATATTTTTATTAATGTCCTCTTTCATGTCCTCAAACCTTTTATTACTCTGATCTATCTTCTGATCAATCATGTCCTTAACGTTTTCCCTACTCACTTTAATGTCTTCACTATTCTGACCTATCATATTTTTAACTTCCTCTATCAGAGCCCTCATGGCTTCCATATCCATTCTACACAATATTTCAATAAAGTGGGCCCCCCCTTTACTCGAACCTCGGATTAGGAGAAATCAACTTGAAAATGAAATCAATTCAAGGTCAACTTAATCCAAAATCATAAAATTTTCACAACAATGTGACTTGAATTAATTATATAGCCTGAATACAGCTATCTCAAAATTATTCAACAGTATAATTTATCAAGGGTACTTTTCATCACAATATTTTAAATATGTAGCCTATCATTATTATATTTATATTTATTATTATTATTATTATTATTATTATTATTACTAATTTTGAATAAGTTCGTATAATAAAAATATCGCAAGTTAAATACCAACACAGGTGGTATATGCCAATAAATTAGGCCATCCTTCCAGTATTGAGGCAGATACACCTAATACACTGGGTAATATCGTCCCAAAACTTTCCACATGAATCCTAACTTACTGCCACTTAACAACAAAGACTAAAGGCCTGAGGTCACCTTTACCTACCGCGAAACACTAACACAAATTTAATAAATGATTCACTATGAGTAATGAGGCCTGTTACAACCAGTACCTCCTGACAAGTACCCATGAATACGATTACCTGAAGGGTATCGATATTCATTTTTCCTCAGATTTGGGAAAACCATTTTATTGTTTCCCGGGATTTAATTAAATCCCTACATGATTTTGGGTACCTCAATTACTATGAATGACTGTCCTGGTTATCGTCACTTAGACTATAACCACGACTATGTTTTCATTTTGCCATAAATATCACATTAATTTTAATCTGTCATTCACTTCGCATACTGATCCAATTATCAGCATCCCATAAATTGAACAACCATCGTGTTCCTTCATATAATAATTGGTCAGTTCTATATTCCTAAATATGGCATTGCCATGTCTGACGCCCATTTTCGCAAAAGTTATCATTTGAAATTATCTCTATCGAAAACATCGAAAAAAAATTCCGAAAATGCCAAAAAATTCAAAAATTCCGAAAATGCCGAAAATACCTAACATTGTAAATGCCTAAAAATGCCGAAAATGCCTAAACGCTGGGCGCCAAATGCTACCTTTCCACCCCGCGCCATTTGCCGCATAGAACCAAATGACTGCATGATAATCCCAAAAAAAATCGGGATATCGCCATATAACACCATACGCCAAAGCGCCTGATGGAAAGGGACCTTTTTAGTCTATAGTCAAATGTCACCTCATCAGGAAGGAACAAAAAAATTCAGAATGATGGGTGAGCAAATGCTCTTTCGACCGTGCAAGGGTCTACTGCACCCTTCCGTTCCAAAGAATCAAACCACCGACCTCCCAAGGCCATGGTACGTTCGCGGCAGAAGATCAAAGAAAATAACACATAACTAGCTTAAAGGCATAAATGAACGGAAGGAAACCTGGGATACAATGTTATTCGGCAAAATGACAGGCAAACAAAAGTTTAAATACCTATTTATTGAGCCTTGATAAATCAAATTAATTAAAGGTTGATCCTGAATATTTATAGTATATCAATGTTGAATATGCAATGTCCAATGGACTAAATACAAATTGTAAAGTGTCAAAAAAAAATTTATTTCTCCTTTACTTCTATCTTCTTCCCGACATGATGATAAATATTACATCATCATTTGTATAACATACTTTTCAAATTAAAAAAATCAGAAATATCCTTATAAATGCGACGGTTATCATTACGAACTTTCTTCACTATCAGAAGAAGCAATTATTTATACAACAAAATAAATTGAAGATAACTTGAAGTGGTCACCTAGCTAAATTAATTATATTACAAAAATAAACAAAGAATAAATGAATGCTAGTCGCTATAATCCTAATCAAAATAAAATGACTGATGTCGGGTCCAGAAATCGAACCCACATCCCAATGGATCCAATGACAATAATTACGAAAATAAAACTCGATTTGTCATCCACATAAAGAGTGAAACACGACTAAAAGAATGTATAAAAAGGAAAATATATACACAATATGAAAAATAATCAATAACAATATACACATGCAATTGGCTGTATATAAAAAAATGTGACAACAAAAATCCATGGTTGCCTCAAAACTCGAACCAATGATATCGAAGATGGCGTCGACAAACGGGACTAATAAAACTGCCTTTCTTAATTAATCATATGGTCAACAAATAAATGATAATACTGGCGTTCCAGTTAGTTAAATATTATTATAAGATCATACATGAAAAAGTCAAAGAACCCTTTAAACAATAATCGGTGTTGTACAGCTTTCATTCTAAGTGGAATAGCTCGAACAATACAGCATAAGGTAACCCTCTACAAGAGCCAAACCCTTTTCACTCTCCCCTCATCGTAAATCTCTGGACGTCAAAGCGCTTGCTAATAATGGCCCAGTGTGGCAGAAATATCCTTTCAACATCTCAAGGTGAAAGCAAATCGTTTCCCTTGGAACACATATTTGTTAAATAATCTTATTTCATTATATATTCTCATATCATATTTCCAAAGCTCCACTGGCTTATAAATTCACTGTCCTGCCACAATTATACAATACAATATCAATCCACTGTTCATTGTCTCATATTCACATCCATCCACTCAGAATGACCAGCTTCGATTCCATCCGATTACAAAATACAGCCTAGGTTTTTCCTACATTTTAAAATCAAATCAATAAAATCAAATATGGATTTTAAACATATCCATAAGGATATTCTCATATTCAGAAAGGGAAATTATTCGACATTAAAGGAAAACGCTAATCTCAATAGGAAGGCGTCTGTTCGATGTCTAGGCATGTCACAAGTTACGCATATAATTAATACAGCCATCTACAAATATATCATCATGCGAATTACATGAAAATAAGAGTGCCTTGCTATCCTAATGTTAACAGTCGATAGTCCATTTTTACAAGCATAATCACCATGCATTATCATAATAAGCTTGGATATCACGTAAATAAATTATACAAAATTACGGCTCGGCTCAGTGCCAAAAACAAATCCACTATCTATTACATTTACCTAATCTAAGCACTCTGACTAACTAATATTTTATCATCACGTCAAATACATGCATTACGTTAATTATATATATATTTAAGCCCATGGAGTAGACTATTAATTCCATGAAATGAACATAAATGAATATGAAGACCACTCACAAGTTCTCTTTCTAATTAAAAAGAAATACATGCAATTTACATGTCTAACCTAATTTACGTGATCTGCATAATGAATAACCGCGCATTTATTAAAAAAATTATTTCATTTTAGTACTTATCATCATGTCGTAACAATCCAAGGTTCGGGTCCCGGGTAAGACCCTTATTCTTTCCTTTTAAGCTTCCATGGTGTTGACGTTGGTCACGGGTTCATGTCCGTTGCTACTCCCGCTGAGCACGTTCATATTCCAATGGTTATCTTCTACACTTATAACAGTTTTATGAGATTAAGACTTGTTGCGTCACTTTAACACACACAATACAATTAATAGCACTATAATGAAATTAATACTTGTTGCATCACTTAAAAAATTACAATTATACCGTTCTTGCGATCACATTATTTCAACCTGTTTTTAAATACTGTTGTTTGTAGACAATTACAATATTCTCGAAGATATAAACTGTACATTTACAGTCTGAAACACTGAATAGATCAGAACACCATCAAACCGTGGTTCTGCTTTGGATCCTTCGCGTAAAGTGGATGGGTTGTCATCATCGCGGTTCCTTTTATAAACTTTCCCCCTTCCATGCAAGAGACAATGGATAGTCCCCACTACTTTTTTTTAATTAATAGTTCCACGTGTCGTATGACATCGGTAATACACTCAAACGTGTGACTCAGATTCTTAAGTAGTCTGGTTATGTGCGGAACCTGAAATGTTCGGCCATTTATTTAAAATTAATTATCAAAATAATGCCCCTACAATGTCTTCCATGAAGGTGCTGCGTACAAGGGACGCTTAGCTTGTTATATAATGCAACGATTGCGTATTCTTCCACACGTTAATATATTATAAAGAATTAGAATTTTGGCAGATGTCTATAATTAAATCATATAACATCCCGAGGTTTCTCATATTAAATACTATGCATGTCTCGAAATCTCATCATAATAATGCGATTCGCGAGCTGGCAACATCGTGTTCGGCCATTTTTTTAACGGGTGACGGTATCATTATCGATTTTTCTGGCTTGAGATTTTCTTCCCTCTCTCTCTATCTGTGTATCCTTTTAGTTAAGACGGAGTGGTGTTTAGCAGGTTACAAAGGTTGTGTAAGCATGTGCAACCAAATGCAACTTTTTGTAACAAGTACGAGGGAGCTTTACAAAGGTTTTTCACTGCCAAATAATTAATAAATAAATATGTACATGACCGATAAGGTCACAATAGGGCTCTCAAAACCGGTATCGGTTGACAGGCCACAATATTCGCGACGTAACTTTCGTCGCAAGGTCGACGAAGCAATAGGGTGGGTGGGTGGTGGAACATTTTGTCACTTTTCGCAAGAGAGGTGGCCGTGCCTGGCTCCTTAGCCGGGCAATATCTTTAGTAGAGGACCACCAAGGCGGTGGATCTCTAGGGAGAGAGAGAGAGAGCAATCTCACACTCACCAGGAAGCCACCCATGGAGGGAGGAGGGGACACTCTCCACCCACCTGAAAAACCAAAACATTGGTCCCTTATATAACCCAATGAGGTTAGGTTAGTGTCCCTGGTTACAGGTTAGGTTAAGACGTCATTATGACGTCATAACATTACTATGCGATGTTAGGCCTGTTCATGTGCGTAAGGTTTGACATCATAATGACGTTATTGACCTGACGTCATTGGCTAGAGGTCAATGACCTTACCAAAAAAATGCTGACTCAACTAAAATTCTAATTTCCTGCCAAAAGCATGGGAAAATGCTGACGCAGCACCCACTGTTTTAGAACACACAATCTCCTACTACTGGCAACAATCCTACTTAAACCGAGCACGATAGCTGCAGTCGCTTAAGTGCGGCCAGTATCCAGTATTCGGGAGATAGTGGGTTCGAATCCCATTGTCGGCAGCCCTGAAGATGGTTTTCCGTGGTTTCCCATTTTCACACCAGGCAACCTTAATTAAGGCCACGGCCGCTTCCTTACCATTTCTAGCCCTTTCCTGTCCCATCGTCGCCATAAGACCGATATGTGTCGGTGCGACGTAAAGCCAATAGCAAAAAGAAAAAAAAAATCCTATTTAAACACTGATCAGAAATAAAATTGGAAAAGGTCCGAGCCTTCGAAAAATGAAGGTGACGGAAAATAAGGACTCCTCGAAGGGTGGAAAAGTACAATAGTTGAGACTGAGGAAAGCCAAACAGAAAATACGAAAGTGAGGAGCCTGACTCAAGTAAGTGGAAGCAATGCCAGACTCAGCTTGGGGAACCGAGGCCGCCAACTCACGCTCTCACTTTAAGAGCCCGTGGTCCCCGTTTAAGTCGCCTTCTACGACAGGCAGTGGATACCGTAGAGGTATTCTACCGCCCCCACACACATGAGCTGCAGTGCACTCTGCACGCTGTAACTCGCCAGAGATGGTTCTGAGCAGAAACATGCCTAGAAACAGAAACGTTTCCGTGCAACAGTTACTCGACATCATAAATCTCATTCACTATGCACGAGACCAGAAGGCAGGCGGACCTGAGCTCCTGTCGGCTAGGTGTTTTAAATGGCAGTTTGGGTTCGAACAGACTTCTGTAATTTTTCTCCTTCTATGTTACAATTCATCTCATGCAACCTAATGGTATTCAAAACATTCTTCAACTACGACACGCAATAATTCACAGAACACTACACATAGGCCTATTCCATGTCTCCCCCAACAGTCCGCATTAGTTTGTAGACGAGGTTGTGGGATGCTATCTGTAGGGTTAAAGGACATGTATGACGGAACATTTTTCCATTTTTATGTTCTAAAGTAGAATACGCATGCTTTCTTTTGAGGATTTGGTCAAAAATGACGCAATGACAGATTTATCAACAGCCGCATGGTATATGCGTGTTATCTGTCATGCTCATAGTTACCATAAACCACTGTTAAGTATAACTTAAGAGTGTGAAACATAAGTCTAGCATAGATTGTATTTCTTTTATCTATTTCTACATTTTCAAACACTATTAGAGCAAATAATGGCTATCAGAATGAAATGGTATTAGAATAGTAGTAATAATTATGAATACTCTGTAAATAGTTACGTAATATATATATTTTTTGCTATTTGCTTTACGTCGCACTGATACAGATAGGTCTTATGGCGACGATGGGATAGGAAAGGCCTAGGAGTTGGAAGGAAGCGGCCGTGGCCTTAATTATGGTAAGCCCCGGCATTTGCCTGGTGTGAGAATGGGAAACCACGGAAAACCATCTTCAAGGCTGCCGACAGTGGGACTCGAACCCACTATCTCCCGATTACTGGATACTGGCCGCACTTAAACGACTGCAGCTATCGAGCTCGATTTACGTAATATTAATGAGACAATAATGTTCGAGCTTAATCCCTTGGTAGTGTTGGTGGTGATTATTATTTAACAGAAAAAACAACTAGGCAACCATCCTCTATATAATACTAGAGAGAAAAAAATGGAAGGGATCCGACACTTCGTAAAATGAAGATATCGGCAAAAGAAAGACAAAGACCACGAAGGGTGTGGAAATGAAACTCTCCCTAGGCCACCGCACGTAATACCGTCGGTGCCGAAAGAGAACAAGAGTTGACCAAGGGAGGTCGTACCGGATATGTGAGAGTGAGGAGCCAGTTACAAGTAAGGGGAAGCAATGCCAGGATTCAGCTAAGGGCCCCGTGATCGCCAAGCCACGCTCCCAAGTAGAGATTCCCTGGGGCCCGTTTCAGTCGCCTCTTACGACAGTCAGGGGATTCCGTGGGTGTTATTCTAACGCTCCCACCCACAGGGGGATTATCTTTGGTAGTTGATATTTAGAATAAGTGAAAAGTTGAGTTGGATGACAAGCATATCCCGCACAGCATATCTACGTACTAGGTATTGTACGATTATGAAATGAAGCTGTAAAGGAAGTAAAAAATATCCCTATGTAGGTAGTAAATTTTGTTTTCCTCATTCACTCCCTTTTGAAGATGTGATCTACGTTTGAAGCTGAACTTAACAATCACGTTCTATCCTAAAAATGTCCTGTTAAACTACATATTTAATGCCAGTCACCATCGGGTGTGTCTCTGACCAAATACATTTTAAAAATGTTCTGACTTGGTGATACGAAAGATAATGAGCTAAATGATACCGCTCGTGACAAGAAGTAAGACTGGAACGACGTTTACGAAACTCTTACCTAAATGCTACCGACGGAAATATGCCTATGGAAAAAAAGGCAGATTGTTTCAAAAGTTTGACCATGAGACTTATTGAGAAAGCTAATTATCTTGGGGACTGTCTTCGTTTAAATTTAAGAGGCAGGCATTCAAGAGTTACTTTTGACATGAGTGAAGGTTTTCTGGTAACGGAACCTATAACAGTAGTGTTTGTAGTATTACCTTGTAATTCTTTAACTATATAGTAAGTCTTGTCCCTTTGCAGACGCCTTCGGAGGATAACAAATTGCCTAAGTGACACGCTTTTTGGACCTTTCTTCATTATAATTTTGTATGGAGGCAAAACGATTTGTGTTAAACTGGTAAGAAATTATTCCGTGCAAGGAAGTTGATCTCCTTGTAACTACAACACTGCCTACACATTTGTAGACTACCTGATCATCAGGTAATGCTTGAAATACGTCATTGATGATTTAGCCCACCTAGTGGCTATGATCGTTAAGCTGTTGAAGTTTGAACGGTCTGACGCCGTGGTAAGTCGGTTCGAGTTCCGTTAGTCGAAAAAATGTCACAGTCAGAATGTTGGCCGGCAGGGTGGGGGAGATGGTATACAATTTATAACCGATAGATTGCTGGCAAAAGCCTGGATTAAAATCCAAATCTCTCCGCAGTGATCATATGGAATGAGGGCATATAACGCTGTTGATTGTGATTCGTTCGTCGGGTGGGAGCTTTAAGCCTATTTGACAGGAGTAGGCTATGTGCCGGCACCGGGTTTCATCCTCTCGCTTTCTACTATCATATATCACGTCATTCACTTCATCTCATTAACTCTTCTGAAGAGGTTGGTGTCAGGAAGGGCATTGGGTCATAAATGTTCGCCACAACAGCTTCATCTCATGCCATACCCGACCCCGCAGAGAAACGGGCCAAGGGTTGGACAAACAACATCATTGTGTATTTCAACTGAATCTTCATTAGAAAGAAGGAATTACTCTTCCATTAAAATGATGAGCGTTGACAATAGTGATTTCAGTATCACCCTGTACTTGTTCGAATAGAACGTACATTTCTTGACAGCATTTTAAAGGTTTCGTAATCGTCCTTTCAGTCTTGCCTTCTCGTACTTCAAAGGACCACGTTCAAAATTCCTTCTCAGAATTCATATGCGTATTTTCAGTGTAATTCATTTATTTCAAAGTTTATGCTACTTCAAACATCTGGAAACAGTCAATGAACGCGAACCTCTCATTTTTACAGGCAGGATTCAACAGAAGTCCATACCCAATGGGATTACTTTACCAACGAAAGATTCAACGTATTTGGTTACATCCTTGTGAATTCTGTTTACTGCTAAGAGTGCATGCAGAAGGGCATTGGAACTTCACGTCATACTACTAAATTTGTATATGATAAGGCTATTGTTTAAGATGTGTTTAACTTCACATTGAAGATTAGCGTTCAGAATCAATGGTGATCTGAAAACACACTGAGCTGTTCTTCCTACAATTAAAAGTGTAGCTGCTGTTCCGGAAGTTTGATCTCCTTTTCATCCGATTGCGTGTATGAATTTCAATTATCACGAAAGAAGATTACGTTTTAAATGATTATAGAATGGTCTTGCGTTAACACACACTCCGCTTTCTCCCCCGTTAGTAGCATTCACATAAACATTCCATATTCTACATAATAATTACGGCAATTTTCCGAGATTATCCCTTCTCCTCGTTGCCGTCGTTCCCATTATTTGTATCATGCACATTGTGATTCGGTATAGGACGGATGACCGAAATGTTAGGCCTCTTTAAACAACAATCATCATCAATAATTTGGTCGGTATATCTGCGTAAGTGTTGATACTCGCTTGTTCATCACTAACTTAAAACCGAGCAGTTAGCATCCGGTGCTTTGAAGAAACCGTTCCGATTACCTAGTGTTCCTACTTTTTGTGAAAAATTATATGTTGTTGTTGAGATAAATGCACTGGTGTATGTGAATCCCTGACATGATGAATTCGTTGACTCTCCATGTTACTTCCAGTCTCTAACGTGTCTGCCATCGACCAAAGTTGATATTTCACCAAAACTTCCATTTCCCAGCTTAACGGATTGTATTCAACAATTCTAACAGAACTTCTATATTAATATGAGCGTCGAATTTGTTTAAAAACCACGGATTATACAGATCCACCCATCCACTGTCAGTACCAAGCTGGCCGGTTTTAACAGGAGTCATGTAAATTTTCTGTACATAGGATTTCGTATCCATTAATGTATCCTTCAGTTATTTTTATGAACTACAGTGAAACCTCGGAATGCGAGTAACTTGGTCTACGAGTGTTTTGCAAGAAGAGCATACATTTTAAATAAATTGTAACTTGATAAGCGAGTGAAGTTCTGCAATACGAGTGTCACGTCTGCCTACGTTTTCCCCTCCCCTGTGCCTTTTTTGAATGGATGAACGTGGACTTGTAGTGAAACAATACCTTTCAGAAAATAATCTGCCGCTCAAAGTCTTGCTGGTTATTGACAATAATGCTCCTGCTCATCCTCCAGGCCTTGAGGCCTTGAGGCCTTGAGGACGACTTAGTGGAGGAATTCAAGTTCTTTAAGATTAAGTTCCTTTCTCCCAACACTACTCCAGCCTATGGATCAGCAAGTCATTTCGAACTTCAAGAAGCTATAACCCAAAGCACTATTTCACCGATGCTTCGAAGTGACTGACGGAAGAAACCTTACCCTCCGTAAGTTTGGGAGAAATCATTTCCCCATCGCGAACTGCCTGAAGATCATCGATAAAGCCTGAGGTGGAGACACCAAGACAACTCTCACTTCCGCTTGGGGAAAGCAGTGGCCTGACTCTGCTCTTGGACGTGAGTTTGAGGGGATTGTTGGTGACAATGAGCCGCCGATTGTTGATGAAATTCTGTCCTTAGAGAAGACTATGGGGATGGAGGTGAATGACGTGGACATTCAAGAGCTGATGGAAGAACATAACCAGGAACCAGGAATATCGCGAACAACAGGAGGAGGTTATGGAGGAGATCTCGTCCAGGGAAGACGAGGAGGAAAAGTCAATGGAATCTCTCACTTCAACTGAGATGCGGGATAAGTGCAAAATGTGAGAAAAGGTGCAAAAATTTGTATAAAAACACCACCCGAATAAGGCTGTAGCAGTACGAGCGATGAATCTGTTCAATGATAATGTAATGTCACATTTTCGTGAAATCCTCAAAAAGAGGCAAGACCAACAGTCATTGGACAGGTTCCTTGTTAAAGTTGCACGAAAAGAAAACAATTCCAGTGAGCCAACGTATAGCAGTGATTCCGTTCATGAAATTCATGCTACACAGTAACTCTCCTCATGTCATCTCTCGTCTCCCTCACACCAGCAATGATTCTATGGTAAACTAAAGTGCACTTTATTTCATTTTACGTTATATTTTGTTTTAGAAACGGTATGCGAATAAATATTTTTGTGTTGTGGACGAATCATCCGCGTTTCAATTGTTTCATATGGGAAAAATTGCTTTGATATACGAGCGCTTTGGATTACAAGCATGTTGCCGGAACGAATTATGCTCGCAATCCCAGGTTCCACTGTACTTTGGAAATTTTACAATACGCAACCTCCTTCATGCGGGCGAATGATGATTAATTTGCATTTTATTATGATATCAAAATGCATTGGGATG
Organism: Anabrus simplex; assembly: GCF_040414725.1. Taxonomy (NCBI): domain Eukaryota; kingdom Metazoa; phylum Arthropoda; class Insecta; order Orthoptera; family Tettigoniidae; genus Anabrus; species Anabrus simplex. Next base: position 172,367,003 of record NC_090267.1, read on the forward strand.
ATATTCCTATCAGATATTTATGCTTGTCGAAGCCATCCCTTGTATGAATTCTTGAATCTGAATCCATATATACACACATGATGAAACCGTTCAGTACCATGTTACTAGACATGTCGGAAAGCATAGTAAGATATGTGTGTCGTTTTCCGCATCATTTTATGAAACATTTGATTGCAAATAGCATTTTATGCCCTATCCGGAATACGAACGACGCTGTGCGAGTTCGGAGGCTGGAGCCCTAATTACGTTTAAGGAGAGAGAGAGAAGCTCTGGATACAGCGTGACCTTGGTATTGCCCTCTCCATCCTGCAAGAGAGTTGACGATATGACGCTGGGCTTAGGATGCTGCTTGTGTCAGAAGGGGTGGCTAATTTACAGGTTTTCAACGTAAGTATATTAAAGTATATTACCATCAGTTCCCTGCCTATTTGCTGGATACCAACCCACAGATTTCGCGGGCTCACGAATAATAATAATAATAATAATAATAATAATAATAATAATAATAATAATAATAATAATAATAATAATAATAATAATAATAATAATAATAATAATAATAATAATTGTACCGTGAAGAAGATTTCCTTTCATTCTTCGTTTTATTTTATCAGTGTAATTGTGCTTGCAAGCTCTTTTATTTAGATGTTATTTATATATGTCATGTTGTATTATGTTTTGCATTGCCCTTCCTAAATAAACGTTGTTCTCATGTCCTCATGGCCCCAGGATAAAGGGAAGTTTCTTCCCGTCCTGGGGTGTTTTCAACCTTAGGTTGGCTATCCTCCTCTTGCCTGCACGTCTGGTGACAAAACTCCCCTCCCCTTTGAGTGCGCGCGCGCCTCTCCCTGCTGGGCAGGCGAGCGCTCGCTGCTCCTTGCCGTCATTCTGATTCCGGTCTGCTTGACTTGCTCGCTGCATTCGCAGCCGGTCCCGCCGCGGCCTCGAACTGAGGACTCACCAGACGTGGAGGTAAGACGTTAAGACAGGAACCCCTTGTGTAGCGCGTTATGAAAGTTGAGGAAGCGGATTGCAATTGTAAAGAATTTCATGTTAAGGCTTTAGCCTACGTAAGGTTTCAAAAGTTCTTTGCCCCGGGCAAGTTTCACTTAAAATAAAGTATGTATGATAGAGGTATTTTAAGGTCTGTAGACCTGAGTTCGTTTGCTATGTTGTCCTTATGTATGGGACGGATAATGTTTTAAAATTGTATTAGCGTAAACTATTCCGGTCTCTGAAATTTAAAGAATTTTGGTCAATGTGTGAAATAATTGAGAACGAGAGGCGAACAGAAGGCCGTGATGTATTGAGCAAGCAGTATGTACTTAAAGTTCTTGCTGTTATGTATGACACTTTAGTGGCAAACGCTCTTGCGTAATTTTCTAGTAAAGATCATACTGGTTAGAGTTAGAATCTTGGAACTATTGAGCAGATTGGCATACCAAGAGACCCTAAGTTAGGTGTTGGTAAACTAAATCATGTATTGTTTACAGGGCTAGACCCCCGGTTTCTAATGAATGTTCTATTAATCAGTATATTGTGCTGGTCACATGTGTTTAAATTCTTTTAGTATGGTACTTTAAATTGGGACACGTCCCTGGTCTTGTTTAACTTTGTATACCGAAGTAACGCAAACTAATTTATATAATAAATTACTATCTGGCAAACTTTATGTGCCTTCAAGCCCCATTCCCTTGGCCCACCGCTTCTTGCTTCGAAAGCTATCGGGTGTAAACCCAGTACAAACTCCGGTAGCAGAGCGTGGTTCAGAGTATGTACTGGGTTTACACCCGATAGCTTTCGAAGCAAGAAGCGGTGGGCCAAGGGAATGGGGCTTGAAGGCACATAAAGTTTGCCAGATAGTAATTTATTATATAAATTAGTTTGCGTTACTTCGGTATACAAAGTTAAACAAGACCAGGGACGTGTCCCAATTTAAAGTACCATACTAAAAGAATTTAAACACATGTGACCAGCACAATATACTGATTAATAGAACATTCATTAGAAACCGGGGGTCTAGCCCTGTAAACAATACATGATTTAGTTTACCAACACCTAACTTAGGGTCTCTTGGTATGCCAATCTGCTCAATAGTTCCAAGATTCTAACTCTAACCAGTATGATCTTTACTAGAAAATTACGCAAGAGCGTTTGCCACTAAAGTGTCATACATAACAGCAAGAACTTTAAGTACATACTGCTTGCTCAATACATCACGGCCTTCTGTTCGCCTCTCGTTCTCAATTATTTCACACATTGACCAAAATTCTTTAAATTTCAGAGACCGGAATAGTTTACGCTAATACAATTTTAAAACATTATCCGTCCCATACATAAGGACAACATAGCAAACGAACTCAGGTCTACAGACCTTAAAATACCTCTATCATACATACTTTATTTTAAGTGAAACTTGCCCGGGGCAAAGAACTTTTGAAACCTTACGTAGGCTAAAGCCTTAACATGAAATTCTTTACAATTGCAATCCGCTTCCTCAACTTTCATAACGCGCTACACAAGGGGTTCCTGTCTTAACGTCTTACCTCCACGTCTGGTGAGTCCTCAGTTCGAGGCCGCGGCGGGACCGGCTGCGAATGCAGCGAGCAAGTCAAGCAGACCGGAATCAGAATGACGGCAAGGAGCAGCGAGCGCTCGCCTGCCCAGCAGGGAGAGGCGCGCGCGCACTCAAAGGGGAGGGGAGTTTTGTCACCAGACGTGCAGGCAAGAGGAGGATAGCCAACCTAAGGTTGAAAACACCCCAGGACGGGAAGAAACTTCCCTTTATCCTGGGGCCATGAGGACATGAGAACAACGTTTATTTAGGAAGGGCAATGCAAAACATAATACAACATGACATATATAAATAACATCTAAATAAAAGAGCTTGCAAGCACAATTACACTGATAAAATAAAACGAAGAGTGAAAGGAAATCTTCTTCACGGTACAATAATAATAATAATAATAATAATAATAATAATAATAATAATAATAATAATAATAATAATAATAATAATAATAATAATAATAATAATAATAATAATAATAATAATAATTCGTCACAAGCCCAGGAAAACTACATAAGAAGGATCAATAAACCTCGCATAATTTGCAGTATTTAATGATGTAAAAATGTTATTTACTTCTGGACACATTCTTAATGACGCCACTTAAGACAGCATCGCAGTGATAAACGCCAAATGGACCTTGGGATTTCTTAACTCAAAGCTGGGAGTCCCCATCATCCCTACCATGCGCACCTAAAATCGAAAAGACGCATTCGTAATTACTATGAAGTGCACGATCCGATCTAAATGAAAGCAGTTCAGTAGATAGAGTGTGTATAGAGCTACAAATTGAGCATGCATTCGACTCTGGAAGATGGCTACTAACGGAGCGAATATTTAAAAATAGGAGAGGCGTCCTCTTTCCATAAGGAACTCCACTAGTCGACTATATAAGGCATTTCACCCTGCACATTTCAGCTTATTCTATGTCCTGATTTGTGCGATTCACGTCACAGTGCATATTAAGTGTTTCTTTGTGCACATGTCTACAGTCATTGTGTGATAAGTGTGTGTGGTATCGACAGCATTACGAGTGACCAGTACTCCTCTTGTGATGGAATGAACACAAGATATTATCATGATATTCTATGTAGGCTAAATAAATGAGTTTCATTTAGAGACCGGATCACGCTATCTGTAAACTTTAGCGTGTAGTGAGACAGTGATTACGGAGAGCTGAAGATCATTGTGCTATAGTTAGCGCGTGTGCAGATATCAGAGGCTATAAACACTATCAAATAAATGTAGTCATATTAGCCAAGGCGAGTAAACGCAATTTTGATGCTCAATTTGGAGGATAGGTAAATTCCATAGTATCGCTATTTGTAATGAACGGGGCGCGAGTGGCGATATTCAAGGACATTAATTACTACTTATGGTAGTCCATCTCCAGCCTATGAGTGGTCACTAACATTATCGCATTTATCTTGAAGTCAGACAAACATTACTTCGAATAACCCTAATTACATGCATGTTCACATGTATGTGATTGCCCCTTGAACCCTATACCTACAATTACCAGATCGCGGCTATGTAACAGCAGTATTCCTGAGTGGAAGGACAGTGTGGGATTTACAACGGCTTGGAGGTAGCAGTTTCCAGTACATCATGGAGTCAGCGCAGAGCCAGATAAATCCAGAATCTTATACTAACGAGAAGGTGGTCATGGATAACTAAATCCATATGGGTATGGCCAGATGATAGCAGGTTTTAAAACTGAAACGATAAGTACATTTCAATGATATCTTAGCATGAAAATACGTCAAAGGTCACATTAATATGATAATTTAACTTTGTAGATAGATTCTACAGCATAGATTTTAATTTCATGTATACTGTATAGATAACGAAATATGGGAGTTCCAAAACGGATTTATTTGACTTTATTTTTCTTGTCTTCTGGGTGATTATTTGTTAATCACAAAAGTTATCTCCGTGAATATGCATGAATTAGTATTTAATGTCCTAAAGGTTGTTATGTGTGTTTAGTGAGACACTCGAACATGCTATGAATTTAATTAATTCAGTTGACTTCCATAATATTTCCATTGAAATTAGCTGGTAGGATCTTCCTAAGATCCAATTTTTAACTTTCCAGGTGCTTCACAGATTAAATTTTGCATGGTTATAGAATTACTCCTTTAGTTTAAGGATGCTGATAAGTAAAGAAAGAAAATGACGACTCGAGGTGCCAAGTAATGACCTAGAAAGATACGCGAGCGTGTTAAATATTATACTTTAACTAGCAAATGTGCCCGTGCTTCGCTACGGTATTCTACATTGTATTCGAATATCGAAGTAAATACTGTACATGCAGTAAATAAGATTGTTTTAAAATTCCATGTCCCTTAGCGTTATCGAGAAACAGCATGGAAAGGTCCCCATACGTTGTTTCCAATGTAAAGCGTTTGTTACGGATTTGTAATATAACGGCAGGTTCACTTGCCTACTGCCATTCACAATCGAGTTGGGAAGTTTACATTATAACTGCAGGCCCCATTGCCTACTGCGCGGTCACAATCGATTTGTAGAGTTTTCGTTACAATGGCAGCCCCCTTTCCTACTTCCAGACAGATAACAGTTGAGGGGATTTTATTAAAATGGCAGGCAACTACCCTACTATCATAGAAATTGAGTTGTGCAGTTATCATTATAATGTCAGACCACTTTTCCTACTGCCAGCAGCGCTTACTGCCAGTCACACCAAGTTGGTGAGTTTCCATCAAGATAGCAGACCACAATGCCTAATGCCAGTCACATTTTAGATGAGGACATTTGTTTATAATTGCGGGCACCCTTGCATACTGTCAATACAATCGGGTAGGGGAGTTTTAAACAAAACAGCATGCTCCCTTGCCTTCTGCAAGTCAAATCGAGAAATGAATTATTCATTACAATGGTAGGCCTTCCTTACTACTGCCAGTTACACAGGAGTTGGAGAAAGACCCCATTCCTACTGCCAGTCAAAGTCGTTGTGGGAAGTACTGATTACAATAGCAGACACACCCTTTCTCGATCGCTACAAATCGACATCAGTGAATATATTGAACCATTCTGTTCATTGAAGCAATTGTATTAATTTGAGTATTGGATATTGGAATCATACTAGGCCACCCACGAAGCCGATGTCATACAGTATATGTCATAAAGGGGTCCAGAAGAAGCGTTCTTATATGAAGTGAGCGCGAGCGTCATTATGAGAAATCTCCAGAACTCATTAAAAGAAGTTATGTCCCAAGCCAAGCCTCTTGATGAAGTTTGGGGACGCTTTCCAGTTCGCGGCTAAACTTATTCTAGGAGGGAAGAATGAAATAAATTAATATCTTTGGTTACAGAAGAGTTGCATTAGATTTGAGACAAGAATTGCAACCTGTATTATTTCCGCTTTATTTTGATAAGCATTAGGGCTGCATTAATTAATGCATTCGCTAATTTGAGCCCATGATATAATTAATGCGGGAAAGTTTCCCGGGCACGCTAAGATTGCACGCAGCCAAGCGGCTTGATGACGCGACCCGGAATTATAAATTAAGGCCGCCAGGGCATATCAGAGTCATTCTTGGACCGAGAGGCTGTGGGAACGAGTCGTCATACTGCGTGTTGGTGCTGAGAACAACGCTTTGTCTTCAAGCTACATCGACTACCTGTACTGCTATTTCTGCAAAGATGTAAGTAATCAACTTGAATATTCAGAGGAATTGAAGATTTTTCCTGTGAGATTTATGCTATGGGGAGATGAGGTACTGCTTACATGAGACTAATGAACTAGTAGCTCCATATTTCTGTGAGGTCAAGGGGTTGCAGGCGAAATGCTAGAATTATTATTGGCTCAGGTTAGGAATTCTAAAACTATATGTTGTCCATGTGATAGGGTGATAGAACAGTGACGGAGAGTAGTGAAGAAACTATTGTGTACCAGGTTAAAACTCTGAACGAGACTTGGTCAGTGTGACGTGTGAGACACGATAACAATGAAGACAGGCATCGAGTTTGGACAGTCTGTAATATATGAATTTATTTTCAGTTACCCCAGCATCAAGTCAGAACGAGTGTTTGACAGCATCATTGCACAGAAGCCACAACCAGGAGCTGAAGCCAACACAACAACGGGCATCGATCCAGGAACGTTGGGAGCACCTGACCAGCACAACATCGAAGAGGACACCTTACGACTACAGAGGGAGCTGTACGAAGACGCCACACCAGCAAGAATGTATCCAAGTGGTCAACAGTCTCTGATGACAGCTCTGCAGTATATCAGAATGTGGTAGATCCAGTGGTCCACAGGGATGGCCGCTCCGCTATGTTCTCAAATTTAAGGTCAGAGCTTTCCAATTCTGTTTCAAGCATGTCATTTAAATTTAGATAGGAATATGGGGGCCGTCAGTCAACTAATTTGTGGTAATAGGAGAAGTTCCCTTGTAATATAGAGCTAGGCCTCAAACTCGAACCCCGTACTTTAAGGTAGATGTTATTTGTAAAGTCCTTGTTAGTGAAGTTATGGTTCATTGTAATTGCGTTATTTTATTGTACGTGTTTTTGTAAGGGTCTGATTGAACTCATTTGGGCATAGGAGGTTAGTCTACAGATAGGTACGTTTATTAGATCACATTCAGGCATTTGTTTCTGCAGACGTAGAAGTGTATAGTTATGACCAAATTGTGACCAAGTTGTGACCAGGAATTCACCCAGATTCACTGTTAGTGTGCGCGAGTCCAATATTTAAGAGATTTGAGCCCATAAGAGGCAGTAGTAGAATTTGCAGTTGGTATGAGAGAGCCCAACCATTGAGAGTTTATTGAATATATTTTGGAAATGCCTAGTATGGCAATGTGACGATCGCTTAATGATTAGTGTTTTGTAGCACCAGGATTTAGCCCATGAGAGGCATTAGTAAGATGAGCGAGATTGCTAAAGGTATCGAGACGAGGGCAGATCGCCCAGGTATATTTAAATGATGGCTTTAACAGCTGACTACGTGAAATGTTCTTTTGAAAGGCAAGACTTTAGCCTGTCTCCTCGGTGGAGCTCATAAATTAGGGGGACTGCTGCAAGTGGAGGGGTGAGAATGGAGGTCATTGAGCTTGACGTCACAGGCTGGTGTGTTGGTCGTCTGCAGTATTTCAAGTATGCTAGGAGGGGAAGAAACGACCTTCTTGTTTTGAAAGCAGAGAGAGAGATTTGTTTTATGTCCCATTTGTTTTACGTATTATTTTAACACTGGCCCGTTTTATACTGACACCCTTGTATGTGTTGATTGGATTCTTTCATATTGTTTGCATAGGTATCTTGGACACCTTACCTGTCATAGGACTAGGGTTCGTGACCAAGTCAGGTCATGGTAAATTTGGTGGTGATTTTGTTAGCACCGGGGTTCGACGGCGCGAGGCATTGTATATTTTTATGGGAATCATTGTTTTGTGTAATTAAGCAGATATCCATCTCCAAAACTTCGTTACTTACACCATTGTTACATGCTTGTTGCAGCTCACGAGTTTTTATGAAGTCAGTGAACTGATAGTCATCGGCTCAGCGTCAATTTTCCATCTCATATTGAAATGATCTTTTATTTGTAAATAATTCAATTTTATGTAATAAATCCCTATTTGTTAAACTTTGAATGCAGCGGTGTTTTCTGTTAGATTTTTATTGTGATTTTTTTAATTTAGTCGAATTCTTACCTGAGTAGACACATGTCCTAGTGTTTTATCTTTATGTTGCCCCGTTATACCCATGTTATCCCTGAGAAGAGCGTTCTACCGGCTGATTGAAGAGGACAGTGTTCAGGTAAGACTATGTGCACCAGCTCACGTCTGTGAGAGTTCGTTCACTACTGTACTCTAGGTTCGAGACCGGCCTTCGCCTGGACGGAACTTTATAGTGCAGTAGGGCACAATATATATATATATATATATATATATATATATATATATATATATAGATCGACATACAAAAGTATGTGTGTTTACAATATTGCAGACCTTCATTTACAGATTAACTGCTGCTAAACGTACGTAATATCGAGAAAGGATTGTACCATAAGACGCCGGATTTTGTGGCCTAAATGGCTGGTCCTATGATATCTCATCTATTCTTGGGTCCGATTGAGTTAGAAACGTTGAACAGCGTGCAATTTTTGTAAGATTAGCTCACATTGCATTACTTTTCGGATAATTATGTGACAGCTACATACATAGCATTTGGCTCACATATGGCTACTGGCCGGGCCAATTTTCGTGAAGAGTTTGATGAATCTATATTTCCTATAAGTGATTGAAAGTAGGAATTATGCATGTGAAGAGTCCAAATTTACTAAACATCGATTAATAGAGAAAAATCAAACGTAAAAAGGATACAGATACGACAAAAAGTCATAAGTAAAGGGTTGTAGATCATTCCAAATTGAACGGAGATTGTGCAATCCATTATGTGATAGGAATTCCCCCGAAGGTCTGCACCATCATTAAAATTGCCTCCATATTTCGATATTCTTCGGGGTTAAAAAGTGAGAAATTTAAAGATCTTGGAATTTTTCCGTGCGTTACAGGATAAAACGTATAATTTTGTCAAATTTCCATTTTCTTTTTCGTCTGGCAAATAATGCCGCAATACGTATTTTGGGCGAGTACGATAAAACTTATGACTTTCAGGAAACTAAATCAAAAAATTATGCAGATGGTCATTATTACCCCTTAAACGGGTAGCTGTGCGAAAATTTCGCCAAAATAGTCAATGTAGAGGCACACAGTCGTTACGATTTTATTTATATAGATAGATAAGGAATCTGCTCCACGTGCAACACATTTTGGGCTATGTCCGCTGGACTTAACCTGCAAAACAGACCATTCATGATATCTCCATTATTAATCATCCTGACGAAAAAATGCACACGAAAAAAAGTTTTAGAGATGGAATTCCATCACGTTTGGTCGATTTCCAGTCAGGTTGGTCTTGTACTCTATATACTGTGGAAGAGTAAAATCACCATTTCGGTTCCCTATAAACCACCAGTCCATTCCGGGAATATGAAATATTACTGACCTTTAAATCCTACCTTTGGACAGGTGGATGCTAAATATAAAGTTTGGTTCTCATATCTTCAGTAGTTTTCAAGTTGTAAGAAATACGCTTTACACGCACCCGCTCTTGAGTTAAGTCCGATGGGACTTGTACCGGAAAACTGACCGTTAATGATATCTCCCTTATTAATTCTGGTATCGAAATTATGCATATGAGAAAAAAAGGTTTAGAAATTAATTTCCATTAAGGCAGGTAGATTTCCATTAAGTTTGGTTGTGTATATTTTGTGGTAGTGCAAAATCACTGTTTCGGTTTCATATAACCCCCCAGTCAGTTCAGGGATTTAGAAACAATATTTGCCCTAAAACCTACTCAAGGACAGATGGATTCTAAATATGAAGTTTGGTGGAAATATATCCAGTAGATTCTAGCACTCGCGTACATACGGAGTAATTAAGGAAGAAAATAATTCAGTTAAGAAAGTTGAAATTAATAGAAAATGGGTTCTAACTGATGACAGCCGGGTAACGACAAATGTGTAAATGCCAAGTGAATGTATTGGAAAATCAAATGCCCCTTAATAAATTATGCTGGTGTGAGTTATGGATATAATAAGCGGTAACAGAGGATACATTTAGACGGAGTGATTCTTAGGTAAGTAGATAAGAAGATGACTAATGGTGTTATTACTTAATCTATTCGAGGACGGTTATAACCTCCAACGATATTCCGCCAATATCCCACAGATAGGCCGATTGACGCCTCTCTTGACTTCTACCCAAGGAACAACCACGAATTTAAAAGCATGATGAGGAAAATGACAATACTTTACTTCCCTGCTGGCAAGCAGTCAGAGACGTTGCCATGGTAACCTGTAGGTTCCGTGTCGTTCTGTCGGTCACTCAATGCAGAGCATGATACCCGCAGTAAATAGTGAACGTCTCTGTCATGTGAAGAGTAAGGTAAATTATGAACATAACGAAAGTTGTTTATAATGAAGAGACGTTTCTCGTACGGTCCACGGAGTTTACAGAAAATCAATAGTATAAGAGAAAATGGAGGAAAACCGTTCTGCATATCGAAACCTTCCCCGGGATGAGTATACTCTAATTATGAAGTTTGATTGAGATCTATCCAGCCGTTTCGACGTGATGCTGGAACAGACAAACAGACACACAGACACGAGAAGTAAACACCTCCGATTCTGTCTTAAGTTGATTTAAAACGGAAAAATATATGAAAAATTTGCAAAACAAAATAAATTACAGACAGCGGACCCCCTACAACTTTATTTATGTAGATTCCCTGTCGGTAAGGGTCGTCTTAGTCTTAATCTATTCTAACCGCCTTACTAATAAACGGTATAGAACTTTTATACAAGGTTTATACACCATTTACGCGAAATTCGTTACTAATAACCAGTGTATAAGCCTCCTGTGTATACATCTGTTATAGTTATTCATTGAATTGCTTATACAGTCCAGGACCCTTGTATAAGCGTTGTATAGCAGCGAGTAGCGGAAAAAAGAAACGAGAGAGCAGTTTATTTTCGTGGTATTTATTGTCTACAGTAATATAATCGTTGTGAAATATTCGACTTATCCATTTAACATTGAACACACGTTGAAAGAATGGACGATAACGTTGATGATCTTTACGGTAAATGCCTAATAGAAACTTTTTGATCAAACCTTTCGTTTAGCTACAAAACAGGTTTTCCTTTCTCCTGAAAAGTAAGGATTTTGGAATGTGTACCCTTTTCAACTCGCCGATTCAATTACAATATCTTACGTTTTACGTACTATCCCAGTTAGGAGCTATTGATCTTTTCTTACGTCTTTCCATTTCTGTTTTTGGCGTTCATTACACAAGCAAGCTGAAGAAATGTTGATATCAGTATAAGCCACTGTTCGATTTTCCGGAAAGTTTTGCTCGTACATAACCAGCAGAAGCGATCATAAAGGCGGTGAACGTGCGAAATACGTCAGTGAACTGCAGGAAGAGATTCCTACGCCTTGGAACGAGTGTATACGTGCTGTATAGTAATACAATGCGTATACCTCGTTTATTAGTAAGAAAAATGTAAAACGCTTATACAGGGTTTATTCATTGTATAACTAAACAAGAGTTAAACAACTGTATAAGGACTTTTTATTAGTAAGACGGTAAATGTATTGTAATAGTGTGGATATTAAGTACACGTGTTTAAAATTGAGGGCGATAGAAAGAATATGTGAAAGATATGCAGGATATGAGAAATAATAATAATAACATAAGACAGTAGCGTAATTTGCAGAGGCATTGGAAGAAAATGTGTAATATGTAATCACTGTCCATGGAGATAATGCGCCAGGAAAAACATTCGATAGATATGAATGAATAATTAATCGCTCCTTCCGGATGTATTATTGTGCATCCGCTCAGATGTCTTGGCCAGGACGTGTTTTCCTAGGCGAACGAAATATGGCCTCAAAGTGGGAGGTTAAGAATGGGGCGAGATTCCAGAGACTTCGTCGTATTTGTTTCTTTTTGCTGGTTTTGTTCCATGCATGTGGTGTTCTTAACCTGCAGAGATGGTTTCGTCCATTTAAACACATGTACTTAAAATATTCACTTTCGTAGTAATTTGTCTTTACCACCGGAAGGCTCTGTGTTTGATGATGATGATGCTTGTTGTTTAAAGGGGCCTAACATCTAAGGTCATCGGCCCCGCTCTGTGTTTAATGAGCCGGTAGTTGATGCATTCCCTCCAATTAGGGTGTCTGTTGTCTGTTAGGTCATCAGCCCAGAGGCTGGTTGTATCCTCAAATAGCACCACCAAAGGTTATGCGGTTATAAGGAAACCCCAAAAACGAATGACAGCACCAAAATGAGGCGTAGTAGGCAAGATGAGGAGTGAGGTAGTTTGCCATTGCTTTCCTCACTGGGTCAGAAAGTTATATTGCAGCACGACTGACCCTATGAGCAGCACCTTTCATAACACTCAGATGCACTAGCCATGCTCTGAAAGCCATTACTCAGCACTACCCATACCCCAGCAACTCCCATATTGTCACAGCTATGGATGTTGACTGGGACTTCGGTGGAAGCTACATTTTACTCTGGCCTGTGCCAAGAGATGGATGCAAAAGTACTGTATCCATCAAGAAATGACAACAGGCAGCCAATTAGGGTATAAAAATAAATTCGTAGTTAGGTAATTTCAGCCAGTACCTCGAGTCAGCATAGCGTTGTTCGATACCCAACTGGTACCGAAGTTCTTTGGTCGATTCCAGAAGACCTTTGGGGAATCAAAAATTCCGAAGTGCACTGGAGTGTATTTTATTTGTTTTACAGGGAAAATGCTCCGTCATATTATGTATTTTATTGTTTGTATCTTGTGTAATTGTGTGGTGATTCATTTTTGGAGTTAGAGGCTCACCAACGTTGTAATGTCCACATTGTAAATATTAGTAGTTAGTTTGCCACCCAGAAGAGATACTTGTATTCTGTAGTATGGTATTTTGTAATGTGATATTATAGGAGCCATTAGTAACAGGCGACTGTGGATTTTCAGGATTAGGTATTTTGTTGATTTATGTGGAACGTGTTTATTAAATACTCTTAAAATAGCGAACATGAAAACCGCTAGAGATGCCAAATGTATACGTGTAATTTATGTTGTTTATTTTACAATAATAAGTAGATGGGGGTATTTTCCTTTTTGGCAAACAGGGTCATTGACCTTTGTAACAAAGTGGATATCCAAATTATATCATTATCATCGTGAAAGGGAAAAGTCCCTAATATATGGCAGTGAATCTGTAATATATGCGGTGTTGAGTGGTTTCGACCTATGAATGTCTGAATGAAATTCAAGAGTGATTAACGAACTCATACGGACATTAGATGGCATTACCCATTCTATAAGTTAAGTGAAGCATATCTCAAGAACTGCCATGCGGGCAACTTAATTGGCATTTCATGTGTGTACAGAATTTTACATAAATGACATCTCAGTGAATAAAATTGTGTTTTGAATTTGGTAAAAATCTATTCTTTCTTAGATTAATGTATTCCTCTTAATATTGTGCCCTACTTTCAAGATATTTATGTTACATGCCCACTTTACATTCGTCGGACAGAACCATTGCCCATATGCTCTCGAGCGAAGCCCTTGCTTCGAATGAAAGTAGGGAGAATGCCCGGGTTTAATTCTCCGAAGTTCTTCATCCATAAGATTTCCATTGTGATAGATTTATGAGGCAGGACTTTTATTCTTAGTAGTCTGTCGATACCCGGGACAGGTACAGTACATACATACACACGTGCGTGCGTACATACATGCAGACATACATACAGTACATCATTATAGATTGTTGTGCCTTTCAGCGTTCAATCTGCAAGTCTCTGAATTTACTAAACTTGCCAACTAGTGCTGTGGTCTCACTTAGTACTATACCTCTTATCTTTAAATTATTAGAAACTGGGTCTAACCATCGTCGTCTTGGTCTCTCTCTAATTCTCTTACCCTCCATAACAGAGTCCATTATTCTTCCATGTAACTTATCCTCCTCCATTCGTCTCACATGATCCCACCACCGAAGCCGGTTTATGCGTACAGCTTCATCCATGGAGTTAATTTCTAACTTATATCCTCATTCCGAGGCTATTGATCCCACCTGTTTCTACCAGCAATCAATCTCGATACTTTCGTGTCAGTTTCTTCTAACTTATGAATAAGTTGCTCACGTCCGTAGGTTTAACCTCACATTGCCCTACACGTGACCCCCTGGTGCTAAGCGAGCAACAGAGACTAGATGCCGCCGTACTGTCCTCAGCGACCTCACGGCAATGACAATCAAAGATTTAGCTCTTTTCAGGACGCAGCATCCTACACATGGACACTAGGCACTCAATTAACCATCTGTCAACTAAACATTGAGGGTATAAGTAGAGCCAAAAGTGAATACTTATCCAAGATACTTCTGGATCATTCTGTTGATATTCTGGTGCTACAGGAAACTCATTGTGAAGATGAACATCAGTTGATTACCAGGGGGAAAATACCTGGGTACAAACTAACTACCGGACTTCACCACCCTAAATATGGCATCGCCATCTATATGAAGGACAATATTGACAACTATGAAGTTCTGCCACCAGACTCCATGCATAATATCTTCACCACATCTGTCAAGGTTCAAAATATTACTATCACAAACGTTTACAAACCACCAATGGTTAACTGGCCAGACCCTATCACACTAAAACCCACCGAAAATAGTGTTATCCTAGGTCACTTTAACAGCCATCATACATTATGGGGCTATAAGGATAGCGATGAGAATGATGATAGGCTATTGCAATGGATAGATATTAATAACCTGACACTGGTGTATGGTGCCAAGGACAAAGGTACATTCCATTCAGCACGAAGGGATCATGATTATTCTCCAGACTTGTGTTTTACGTCACATGGACTAATGACCCAATCTTCACAAACACAAAGGCAAGTACTGAACGATTTCCCACGAATATAGACACGAAATCGGCCTGCAAACCCCAATAATTAGGTCAATACCTAAAGCTCGGTGGAATATTCACAAAGCTGACTGGAAACTATACTCCTCGTACACTGATGCTAACATACGATGGGTAAAACCATCTCCTGAGAACTACGTCCGTTTTGTGGGACTAATCAAATCTGCTGCTAAGCGAAGTATTCCGAGAGGATTCCGTAAAGATTACATACCTGGGTGGAGTGAGGAAACTAGCCGTATATACAAAGAGTACGAACAAGACAACAGTCATGAGAAAGCTACCGAACTGCTGGCATTCTTGGACAGTGGCAGGAAAGAAAAGTGGAACAAAACTGTTGAAGGGCTCAGTTTTACTCACTCAAGCCGGAAAGCTTGGTCTCTTATCCGAAAATTGGACTCTTCAAACAAGCCAGCAAGAAAACGATCATCTATAAACTTAGAGAACATTGCTAACTACATTGTCTCCTCATCCAGGCCCATGAAAGATAAGAAATACATCAGAAAAATTCGATCTGAGCTCAAGCGGTTAAGACAAGAAGCTGAACCTCATACCATCTACTCTCGTCCATTTTCCCCAGAGGAAGTACAACATGGCCTGAAGTCCCTCCAGAATGGTAAAGCAGCTGGATTTGACGGTGTATATCCAGGGCTACTGAAGAACTGTGGCCCCGCAACTGTACGCTGGCTGGTGTCCTTCTTTAGCAGTATACTGCACACTGGATGTGTACCCCCAGTATTTAAGAGAACCAAAATCATCTCGATATTGAAGCCAGGAAAGGACCCTTCTCTACCCCAGAGTTACAGGCCAATTTCGCTATTGTGTGTTACATATAAACTACTGGAAAGGCTAATTCTGAACAGGATAGCTCCTGCAATTGAACACCTGATCCCAATAGAGCAAGCTGGGTTCCGCCCCAAGCGAGACTGTAGTGACCAAATCCTTGCCTTAACATCATATCTGGAGATTGGTTTTGAGAAGAAATTTAAAAATGTTTCTGTCTTCCTTGATCTGTCAGCGGCCTATGATACTGTCTGGAGAGCTCATTAAGATTGTACCTTGTCTTAAGGTGATTACTCTCATTGATAATGTATTGAGTAATCGATTAATCCAGGTATTCTCTGAAAATTCCAGGAGTAGATTTCACAAATTGAATAACGGCTTACCGCAGGGTTCAGTCTTAGCCCCTATACTGTTCAATTTGTACATCCATGATATCCCAGAAACTACAGCTCGGAAATTCATTTATGCCGACGATATAAACCTAACAGTACAGAGATCTACTTTCGAGGAGGCTGAGGATATACTGTCTGAAGATCTACGGGTGATGGATGAATACTTTAGGAAGTGGAGACTTCAGCCAAGTCCTTCGAAGACGGAAGTAGCCGCGTTCCATCTCAACAACTTAGAGGCTACTTATCAACCTAGGATACGGTTCAGGAATCAACTTTTGAAATACCGTACAATAGTACACCAAAATACCTAGGTGTAACATTAGACAGATCACTGACATACCGAAGTCACATAGAAAAAACAGCCGCCAAACTTAAGACTCGGAATAACCTGCTGAGCAAGTTAGCTGGAACTTTATGGGGAGCTGACGCCAATACTTTGCGAACTACCGCCTTGGCCATGGTGTATTCTACAGCTGAGTATTGTGCCGGAATATGGTTAAATAGCTCTCACTGCAATCTAATTGATATTCAGCTTCGCCAGGCTATGCGTATTGTATCCGGCACGCTGTACTCAACTCCAGTGCAATGGTTACCTGTCCTTTGCAACATCTCTCCCCCTCATATAAGGAGACAACAAGCACTTAATAGCTTATGATGCAGAATAGTGAAGAATGAGGCCTTTCCTATACACCAGGATATAAAGCAGCACACTACAACTAGGCTGAAATCAAGAAAACCAGCGTGGAAGACAGCTTTGGACCTCTCATGTCTTCGGTTCAATCCCAGGAATGCCTGGAGAGAAGAGTGGAGGATGTCATCACCCAGTGGCTTATGGGATATCTCCGACCCCAGCATGAAACTGGCTGGCTTTAGTCTGCCCCGTGCTGTTTGATCAACCCTGAACAGGATCCGATGTTGTGTCGGAGGACTAGCGCAGCCTTACATCTGCGGGGATGGGTAGATTCTCCCTGCTGTGACTGTGGTACTCAAGTGCAGTCTATCAAGCACATAGTTCAAGAGTGCCCCCTACGTGCATTTCCTGGCTCTGTGGAGGAATTTTTTGAAGTGACACCAGAAGTGATTACATGGATAAAAAATTTGGACATTAAAATATAAAAGTGAAGTCCTGATGCTGTCACCAACTTGTATATTTGTATATTTTGTATTATATTTGTATATTTTGATTGTCACGTACACATCATACGCTAATAATAAAGCAAAGTTGGTCTGAAAACAGACTGATGTAAAGATAATTTCGTCCGGGAGCTGGCTTTCTTCTACAGAATACAGATCGCAACTGCGAGCTCACTGCGTTACCTTTACTGCACCTTGATTCAATCTCACTTACTATACTGCCAGCCTGGGAGAATACACATCCTACATACTTGAAATTATCTACCTGTTCCAGCTTTTTATCACCGATCTGACATTCAGTTCTCTTGGATTTATTACCTACTGACATCAATTTATTCTTCGAAAAGCTAATTTTCATACCATACTCATTGCAGCTATTTTTAAGTTCCAAGATGTTCGACTGCAGGCTTTCAGCACAATCTGCCATTAAGACCAAGTCGTCAGCTTACTACATTTCCACCTAACTGAATCCCTCCCTGCCACCTTATGCCTATCAGCCGAAGATCCATGCAATCTATGCACAACAATGGGAAAGATTACAGCCTTGTCTAACTCCTGTAGGTACCCTGAACCAAGAACTCATTCTACCATTCCCACTGAAGCCCAATTGTCAACATAAATGCCTTTGATTGATTTTAATAATCTAACCTTAATCCCACTGTTAGCCAGTATGGTGAACATCTTTTCCCTCGGTACCCTGTCACATGCTTTCTTTGGATCTACGAAACGTATTCCTCTCGTGGATTTTTTCAATTACCTGGCTCATGCTGAAAATCAGATCCTGACACCCCGTCTGTGGTCTGAAACCCCACTGGTTTTCATCCAACTTCCTTTCAATCACCGACCGCACCCTCCCTTCCAAGATGTCAGTGAATTCTTTGCCTGATATATAAATCAGTGAGATACCTCGATAGTCGTTGCAAACCTTCCTGTTCCCTTGTTTATAGATATGTGCATTTACCTCTTTTGTCCAATCTGACGATTCCTTACCAACATCCCATGCTTACAGTATTACTCTATGGAGCTATTTCATCCTTGCCCTTCCACTATACTTCACAATTTCAGGTCTAATCTCATTTCTTTCTGCTGCGTTATGACAATGGAGTTTATTTAGCGTCCTTTCCACTTCTTTAAGCGTAATATCACCATTATCTTTTCCTCCTCCCTATGAGCTTGATTGTTCGCGACACCAACAGAAAGATTTCCTTTTACGTTGAGAAGATTTTAAAAATATTCCCTCCACCTGTCCAGTAATATCCGGGGATCTATTATGAGTTCACCTGAATTACCCAAAACACTGTTCATTTCCCTTTTTCCTCTCTTCCTAAAATTCTTTATTACTGTCAAGAAAGGTTTCGCTGCTGCTTGACCTAGACTTTCTAGGTTATAACCAAAATTTTCCCACGGCTTTCTCTTGGATTCAACAACCATTTGTTTTGCTCTGTTTCTTTCATCTACGTACAGTTCCCTGTCTGCATCAGCCCTTGTTTGGAATCGTTTTTGATACGCCTTCTTTTTACGTTTACAAGCTGCTCTCACTTCATCATTCCACCAAGATGTTCACTTTTCCCCATCTTTACACACAGTTGTTCCTAGGCATTCCCTTGCCGTTTCTACTACAGCGTCCCTGTATGTCACCCATTCTCTTTCTATATCTTGAACTTCTTTACTGTCCACTGTTCGGAACTTCTCACTAATCATGTCCATGTAGTTCTATCTAATTTCCTCGTCCTGGAGATTTTCTACCCTTATTCGTTTACAGGCCGATTTCACTTTCTTTACCCTAAGCCTCGAGACACTTAGTTCACTACAGATCAGGTAATGGTCCGTACCGTCGAAAAATCCCGAAAATCCTCTACATTTCTAATAGATTTCCCGAATTCGAAATCGGTTAAAATATAGTCTATTAAGGATTTTTTACTTCTACCTTCCCATATGTAGCGGTGAATAGCCTTATGCTTGAAGAATGTATTCGTAACTGATAAACCCATACTAGTACAGAAGTCCAACATACGCTTCAAATTCCCTTCCATATCTTCCCCACATTTACCAATCAGTATTTCGTATCCTACAGTTCTATTTCCAACTCTCGCATTAAAATCACCCTAAATCCAATGTAAGTAAAATATGTACACGTAGTGGCCCTAGTTTATGGAATTCTATTACGTATAATCTTATAATAGAAACACCATAGGCTATTGTTTGCTACTCGTTTGTGATATACATATACAGAAAGAGCATCGCAGCAAAAGTCACTTATCTAGCACTAAGAAAATGTTCACCTGCTCAAGAACGAACCCGGAACCTTCTGACATGAAACCTTTATTTTATCTACTGAGCTGTACGTGCTTGCGGTGTACTGTAAGAAAGACGGAGCATCACATTTCTCCTTCTTGCGCGATATCCAAAGTAAAATCAATTCGTGTGACATTTTATTAAATATAGGATTTATCCCGAACAGTTTTGGTGAATTCAGTTCCTAGTGCAGTACTAATAAACAAGGCTATCCCGCCATGACATATTAGCACTAGCTGTGGAATTAAGCTGGAGAAAGTAGTCCCTTATTTTACTGACGGAAACTTAATATTAAAGGTGACGAGAATCTAATTGTAATGGGAGACTGGAATGCAGTGGTAGGCCAAGGAAGGGAAGGTAGTACCGTAGGAGTATTCGGACTGGGGAAAATGAATCATAGAGAAAGTCGGCTGTTTGAATTCTGCGCTGATGATAATTTATTCCTTGCTAATACTTGGTTCAAACATCACAAACGACGGCTGTATACATGGACGAGACCTGAAGAGACGTAAAAGTATCAAAAACACTTATTTATAATTAGACAGATATTCAGAAACCATATGCTGTATTGCAAGACCTTCCCATGAAAAGATGCGGACTCCAACAACAACTTCCTAATCATTAAATACCATCTAACGTTGAAGAAAATGAAGAAAGGAAGAAATTCAAGGAGATGGGATCTAGACAAGTTGAAAGAAAAGAGTGTGAAGGATTGTTTCAAGGAACATGTTGCACAAGGACTAATTGAGAAGGTTGAAGGAAACACAATAGATGAAGAGTGAACAGTCATGAAGAATGAGATCATAGGTCTCCTGAAGAAAAGTTAGGAAGAAAGGTAAGATTATATAAGAATCAGTGGATAACTCGGAAGATATTAGACTGGATTAAGGATAGACGGAAATACAAAAATGCAAACAGGAGGGCAGAAAAGAATGCAAGCGATTCAAGAATGAAATGGATGAAAGTGAAGGACAGCTAAGGAAGAATGACTGAAAGAGAACTGCAAGGATATTGAAGCTTGTATGGTTGTAGGAAAGGTAGATGCCGCATACAGAAAAATCAAGGAAACCATTGTAGAGAAGAAAGCTAGGGGTATGATTATTAAGAGCTCAGATGGAAAACCACTTCTAGGGAAAGTCCACCACAACCAGGGCAGAAAGATGGCAGGAACATATTCAAGAATTGTATCAAGTGAAAGATGCACATTATCAGGTTATGGAACAAGAAGAGACTGTTGATGCTGATGAAATGGGAGAGAAAATTTTGAGATCATAATTCGACAAAGCCTTGAAAGATATAATTAGGAACAAGGCACCTGGAATGGATGGCATACCCTCAGAACTACTGTCTACCGAAGGAGAAACCAGCGCGGCGCGGTTATTCAATTTAGTGTGTGAGATGTACGATACAGGAGAAGAACCATCCGATTTTAGACAGGATGATGTTATACCTATTCCTTAGAAAGAAGATGCTGACAAGTATGAGCAGTACCACATCATTCGTTTATCATCTCAAGCTTGCAAAATTTTAACACGTTTTATTTTTACAGAAGAATTGAAAGACAATTTGAAGCTGAGTTGGGAAAAAAATGAGTTTGGATTGAGAAGAAATGTAGGAACACGTGAAGCTATCCTGAATTCACATCTGAACGTAGAGAATAGAATTAAGAAAGACAAGTCCACGTAAGTGGCATTGATAGATCTTGAAAAGACATTCGGTAATGTTGATTGGACCAAGCTATTTGAGATTCTGAAGGCGATTGGGATCAGATGCCGAGAAAGAAGAATTAACTACAATCTTTGCAAAAATCAGTATGTAGTGGTAAGAAACGAAGGTTATGAAAAGGATACAGCAATCCAGAAAGCAGGGAGACAAGGATGCCGTTTGTCCTAGCTCCTCTTCAGTGCTTATGTAGAACAGGAGGTAAAGGAACAATTTGGAAAAGGAATCACAATCCAAGGAGAGGACATCAAACGTCAGAGATTTGCCAATGATATTGTAATTTTATCTGGGTATGAAAAAAGCTGGAGAAAGCGCTGAATGGTATGAACTCAGTGAAAATAAATAAATAGAAAATAAAGTAATGGAGTTTAATCGAGCCAAATCAGCTGATGCAAGAAATATTCAATTTGGAAATGAAGTATTAATGGATATTATTATTACTTGGTTAGTAGAAGAACTAATGATGGCAGAAGTTGGAAAGACATGAAAATTCAGACTAGCACAAGCAAGGAAGGCTTTCATTAAGAATGTGCTCACTTCGAACATTGATATCGGAATTAGATATTTTTGAAGAGTTTCGTCTGGAGCGTTGTGTTGTATGGAAATGAAACATGAACGATAACTAGCTCAGAAGAAAGTGAATGGAAGCATTTGAAATCTGAATGTGAGATGGCTTGATCGAATGACAAATGAAGAGATACTGAATTGAACTGGTGAGAATGATTTGGTGAAATTTGACGAGAAGAAGGGATAGAATTATAGGACATATCTTAAGACATCCAGGACCTGCTCAGTTAGTTTTTGATGGAAGTGTAGGCTGTAAGAACAGCAGGGGTCGACCAAGGTATGAATATGGCAAACAAATTACAACTGGCTATACGTCGCACCCACACAGATAGGTCTTATGCCGACGATGGGATAGGAAAGGCCTAGGAGTGGGAAAGAAGCGGCCGTGGCCTTAATTAAGAACAGTCCCAGCATTTGCCTGGTGTGAAAATGGGAAACCACGGGAAACCATCTTCAGGGCTGCCGATAGCGGGGTTCGCACCTACTATCTCACAGATGCAAGCCCACAGCTGCGCGCCCCTAACCGCACGACCAACTCACCCGGTGCAAACAGATTAGAGTAGGATGTAGTAGTTATGTAGAAATTGAAAGCTTAGCACAGGATAGGGTGACATGGAGGGTTGCATCAAACCAGTCTATGCACTGATGACCCAAACAAATGGAATTAGTCTGATCCTTCGAAACATAAAAGGATCGTCATAAAAGAAAATTAAAAATTAGGAGGGGCCACTGATGGCGTGAAAATGAAGGACTCCTTAGTCTTCGCGAACCTAATACCATCGAGATCGGAAAAGAACAAGAGTTGACCGGATAGGAAAGACGAAATTGGGGAAGGTGCGATTAATAAGTGGAAGCAATGTCACACTCAGCTAACGCCCTATGGTCGCCAACCCACGCTCCAATTTGAGAGCTCCTGAAGTCGAAAGGACCCGACAGCTGGAAGCAAAGATAAATAGATGGGCCATGAAAGACGTAAAAAATGAAAGAATCCTTAGGCCTTGCAAACCTAATACCGCTGAGGTCAGGGTTGGAAGAGAACAAGAGTTGACCAAAGGAGATCGGATAGGAAATATGAAAGTGACGAGCCTGGCGCTAGTAAGTGGAAGCAATGTCAAACTCACCGAGATACCTTACGTTCGTTAGAGGATGGTTGCCTAGTTGTACTTCCTCTTAAAACAATAACCACCACCACCTTACGTTCGCTTGTCCAAACTCTCAAGCTGAGAGCCCATCATTGTAATTTGCAAAAGGCAGAAGATACAGCGGATTTGTTCCATCGCCTCCACGTACAGGAGAGATTTAATAAATGGTTTGTAATTATTTACTTACACATTATCATTTGATATCTGAAAGCCCGGGAATGTTTTGCTAAAAACGGCTTCCACGAAATGATTCAGTACATCCATAATCGCTTCACGTAATTACTTGACGCTGTAACACAGTTGGGCGCAGGAGCTTCCCATAATAAAGTCTCAGGATGTTTTTCTTTATATGCTGTAATGGAAGATAACAGTGGAAACTCTCGAAAATGCATGGTTTTCCGATGCGACTAGTGCTATCCAGCGGCTCGCGGTTATAACTACTGTAGTTAGAGCACCGCCGTCTCGAAACTCATACTGCCTGCTTTATGCCACTAGTTCAACACAGGAAGGCGCGAATCATGGCCGACTGAATCCCTCGCTGCGCTCCAGAGCGATGCATGAAGTCGGCCGTGGCGCGAATACCAATATTTCTTCAAGCCGCCGTAAGAGTGCAGTCGTAGACACAATCTTGGTCAGTGTCGGTATAGCCGTTGCCTACGTAGTGTATCACGTAGGCAACGGTGTAGCATTGTGTTATTGATGCATGCATATGTGTGAAAATATTAGTTACTAGCAAGATACCCGTGCTTCGCTATGGTATTATACTGAAATTTATAACTGAATGCTTATTGTTTTAGATATATAATCCTCTGAAATTCGCTATCAGACTCGTTTTCTGAGATAATCCGCCAAAATTCGCAATCTGACTCGTTTTCTAATAGATTACGGCAAGTTTCCTCCCATTTTTCAATCTTTCTTTCCAGCAATCGATTTCGCACTTCCCGGGCTAGGTCCAGGTATTCCACCCGGTCAGTTGGGTCCCTAAATCTTTGCCATCTTTTCCTATAAGCATTTTTAATATGAATTAAATCCTTCAGGAGAACCGGCGTGGTGCCGTCTTGGGTGCCTTGGCGGTACTGAACCCGCGGCCGGACTGCATTCTTAGTCATTACCCATCCAGGACCCGTTTCCAGCGCGGTCCGCACATTATTATTATTATTATTATTATTATTATTATTATTATTATTATTATTATTATTATTATTATTATTATTATTATTATTATTATTATTATTATATGTTCTGGACCCCACAGCAAGATGCAAGACCGCTACTTGGTGGTAAATTACATCTGCTGCCATTGTCATTGTTGACAATGTGACCAGCACCATTGTCGCGCGTAGGCAAATGTGCGGGATTTCTGGCGACGAATGACATACTTCCGTGCATTATTGACCTTATTATAGAGGTGAACAATTTGAGGTCAATCTCATTCCTATCGTTTATTTTAAATGTGTTTAAATTTTTATTTATATGCCAGGAGAATCTACTGTAATCTCAGAACGTTTTCCGAAGGAAAAGATGGCTCTTGAAAACGAACCCAGAAAAGATTAAAAATGATCGGTTTATGATCAGAATAAGTACATCGAAAATCTATAGCCTGTTTCCAGTCATTCGACAGGGTCAGGAATGGAAAGAATAAAGCCCCATCTAGCGGCGACAATAGGAATTGTGCCGGCTGCCAAAGCACACCTCTGGGGCAATGATCGATGAATGTCAAATGAAATTAAATATTGGACAGTGTTGCTGGAATGAATGATGACAGGGAAAGCCGGAGTATCCGGAGAAAAACCTGTCCCGCCTCCATTTCGTCCAGCACGAATGTCACATAGAGTGACCGGGATTTGAACCACGGAACCCAGCTGTGAGAGGCCGGCACGCTGCTGTCTGAGCAACGGACGCTCCTTATAAGTACATTATGAACAGTAAAATCAATTGGTCTCACCTCCTTTTACACCCCACCTCCGTTAAGTTTATTTACCCCCCCCCCCCCGCCCAAAAAAAATAAAAGAAGGCGTGTTTCTTTATGTTTAAAGGAGATTCCAAATACCAATGTTCACGTTTTGAGATATAAGTATCCCCATAAAAATAATTAACTTTTTTTCACTTCCTTTCCCACTCCCCCCCCCCAAGTGAATTTTCCGGCAAAAAAGACTTGTTTCTTTAATAGTAAAGGATCTTCTAAATACCAATTATCACGACTCTAACTTCTTCAGTTTCTGATTTATGTGTCCTCATAAAAGGAATTCAACTCCTTTTTACTCCCTCCCCCCAAGATGGTTCCCCCCCAAAACGCGTTTTTCTTTGTTTTTAAAGGAGATCCAAATACCAGTTTTCACGTCTGTAACAACTTTAGTTTTATTAGATGTATGTATTCTCATACAATAAAGTCAATTAAATTTTTCAATTCTTTCACCCCCCTCCCTTCATTGGATTTTCCGAGAATACGTGTTTCTTTACTTTTAAACCAGATTCAAATGTCAAATTTCACGTCTGTAACATCTTCATTTTTGAGATATCAGTAGCCTAATTAAAAGAATTCAACACCATTTTCAGTCACTTTTACCCCCCCCCCCCCCCCGCCACCACCCAAGTGGTATTCTCGAAAACTAAAAATACATGTTTCTTTATTTTTAATAGAGATAAAAAGTACCATTTTTCACATCTGTAACATGTTAAGTTTTTGAGATATATTGTAGAAATTCTCATTTTAAAGTTTCACTCCTTTTAGTTCCCCTTAAGTGGAGTTTCCAAAAACAAATCACCTGTGTTTCTTTACACTTACAGGAGATTCCAAATACCCACTTTTTACATCTGTAACATTTTATGTTTCTAAGATATTCTGTAGATATTGTACCATTCTGTTAGTTATAAGAATGGATATTTAACGCTGATAAAATAATGCGCAATAGGACGCTAACTGTGAGGGCGTGATGCTATACGGAGAGCGGGAATCGAGAAGGGGATTCCCGAGGCAAGGCGTGGTCATGTGCGATGAAGAAAGAATATGTGAGGAAGAAAGAAAGAGAGAAGGGATTTTGTCTGGGGGAGAGACCTGCCATCTTAACAGAGATTTTTAGCGGGAGCAGACAGGCCCACCACATTACGGAAATTGAGCCGTAATTCCCGTAATTGAAGGTTTTTCAAGAAAATAAAAAGATGGAAATGGTTACTAAAATTTTACGAAGCGGTAGAGACCTCTAAGTTTATTAACATATGATTAGATCAATAAATATGTACCAAGCAGAACCACCGTGGGAAGCTCTGTAGTGGCCACATTCCAGACTCAAGTTGTTTCTCGGGGCTTTCCCGGGCGTCCTTTGGTGTGTTGTCTCATATAAAAGCTGAGTGATATGGGGGGAGATCATCCAGTTGACTATCATATTGCTGCCGGCACGCGTCGCACGTCTGCTTAGATTGCTCCAGAAACCCTTTGTTCAGAACAAAGACAGTGTGTAATTATTACAGTGCGATTAATTATTACAGTGGATAGGAGACTTACGGAGGCAGGTGTGGATCTGTAAGTGGCGCTATATTCAGATACCTATCAATGAGATCGCGTGTGTTTAATGCTATCAGTAACAATAGAAAGCTGTACTTGCAGACTCGAATAAATAGCGGTAGGGGGCGAAGCTCCCGAGGTGCCGAGGAAGTGTGGACAATAGACTGAGGAGGTCTATATTTATTCTCTGATAGAATGTTGAATCCAAATTAAGCGGGCGTAAAACAATAACTGAGTGGATAGTTTCTAGAACAGAAAATAGTTTATGGTACAGTACACAAGTTAGCGAGTATGCAGCTATACGTGAAGGGAGGACGAGAAGTGTGCATTGCAAAGTGTTAGCGCTGTGTGCTAGCTCAACCTATGTAAATGTCCAGAATGTGGCGTAGTGGTTAAAGTGAATCTTTCATTATAGTAAGAAGTCGAGGTATTCCGAGGGGAGTGAGCGGCTAGAACTTCAGAACGTGGCTTCGAAGACGCCACCTTGAACGAGGCATCCCTCAAGAAGAAGGCGGCACTATGGACCAGCGGGGCAGGAAGAATGGACTCCAAGAATCGAACCTGGATGAGACATCTATCATGATGGGCTAAATCATGCTAGCCATACCCGGAGGGAGAGACGAGGAGATTAATTAAGATAAGTGGACCAATGAATTATTAGACGTATGGTAGAGTTAAGGTATCACGCAGAGATAGTAGAATTAAACGTGTAAATATTCATATAGGATTTGATGGTGGCCCATCAGGCTGCATATTAAGATTGTTTGATATATCTACGGGTAAGAGTAGTTAGATTTGTTTTCTTGTATCTTTATATAAAGCGGACAATGAGGTAATATTTGTTATCGCGGCAAGATGTAGTGTGCCTTGTGATACATATTTGTTTGCGTACTATAGACCGGATATTTTTCCTTTGGG
The DNA here is from genome assembly GCF_040414725.1 of Anabrus simplex. Lineage (NCBI taxonomy): Eukaryota > Metazoa > Arthropoda > Insecta > Orthoptera > Tettigoniidae > Anabrus > Anabrus simplex. The sequence goes on from NC_090267.1 coordinate 172,394,567, forward strand.
GTCGGTCGTGAAATACATTTTACTTGTAGGATTTGGCAATATATGTAATTCCCATTATATTCCAGGGGAAGGGCAGATATACCTGCGTTGTGTAAGGTATGCAGGCTGATGACAGTTATTTAGTTAAGGGGCTCTACTTACGTGTGTTAGACGGACGTAAACTATAGCGGAGGCGCAGGTTTTAACGCTATTCGACTCTGTGCTACTCTGCCAAACGTGGGGTTTGAACCTCTGACTCCCTAGGTTACTGTTGTCGCGCCGCATATTGGCGGTGATGGTTTGATATGATTGAATTGTAGAACACTTCATGTGATTCGACTGCGACCCGAGTGGATGGTTAATTGAAGTCAGGAGCGTGATGTGAGATGTGTTTTTCCTCACTTATTTTATGCCATTGGCTGGTATGTGTAGAAGCTTGAAATTCCCTTTGTGAAAGAATGTAGGGTAAGACGTCTAGTGGGAGTTTGTTTACAAGTTTCTTTTTGTTGTGGAAGGGGGCTCCAGACCCGACTTCAGGTCAATGTTCGCCTGCTCCGTATTGGGGTGAGCTCGGCCAATTTTAAATTGCTCTGGAGGTCGGTCATTCTCCTTTGGCAGGGAGTTTTTTTTTTTTTTTTTTTTTTTTTGCAAAACTGTGCATCATTTATTTTTATCCATTTTACCTTGTATTTCCTTTCTTGTTGGATTCGCGATCTTAGTGTTGTGTATTCTACTAAGGTGATCTTGGCACTATGCTACTGGTATGATTGCCCTGCTGGCACATGTTTCTGCCTGGTGGACGTGGGTTCACGTCCGTGTAAATATGTAATTGAGGGCGCTAGAGTAGGTTATTTTAGTTTAGTTTCATTTACCTATTGTGCTGCTAATTTTTGTGTATATAAATATCCCGGTATGGGAGGAAACTTTCATCATAGCGGTAATCTCTGCAGGTATCCTTAATTCTACCATTATATCATTTTATGTCGCAGACATAGGGATGCAGTTTCCATGTGGGAGAACACATCCGGTTTTTTTTCTTGGTTCACAGATCGACAAATTTCAGCATAACGTCATTATCCAGATTGTATTTTCTTTGCTTTCCTTTTAATTTGTAGATGTGAGCCTTTGGCGCACTTGTTTTGGGCACTACCGGTGCAATCTTTGTAATTAACTTGTGTTGTGAATACAAAATTATGCTCAAAATTCTGATCACAGCGAAAGTGTTCCTCATTTCGTAGTTTAATGTAGTATTGAGTTCCCCATGATCCTTTCGTCATAAGAACCCAAATTATCGACCATTTCTGCCGATTGCAGCTGAGCTGGTGTCCGTATGCAAGAACAGAAGAGCAGGTAGGTATCATCCTGCAGTATTAATGTGCCCTGTAGGGTACAATATAGTCTTTCAAAAAATTCACCCCAATTTGTCACTCCTGTTTAACCGCCATTATATTGGATTATCCATAAACAAAAAATACGTGTTTCTTTATTTTAAAAGGATATCCCATATACAAATTTTCAGTTCTGTAATATGCTCAGTTTCTGAGATATATGTATCCTCATTAAAGGCATTCAACCACTTTTTCACCCTTTTCCAGCCTTCCTATTGGGATTTTCCGAAAACAAAAAAATACGCGTTCTTTATTTTTAAAGGAGGTTCTAAATACCAATTTTTACATCCATAAACTTTAAAAGTTTTGAGATATAGATACACTCCTTTTTTAAAATTCACCCCTTTTCACCCCCCATTAATTGGATTTTTCAAAAACGAAAAAATACCTTGTTCTTTATTTTTAAAGGAGATCCCAAACACCAACTTTCAGGTCTCTAATATCTTAAGGTACTGAAATATAAGTAGCCTCATTAAAGGCATTCAACCCATTTTTCACCCTTTTCCACCATTCCTATTGGAATTTTCCGAAAACAAAAAATACGTGTTTCTTTATTTTTAAAGGAGATTCTAAATACCAATTTTTACATCCATAAATTTTGGAAGTTTTGAGATATAGATACACTCATTTTAAAACATTCACCCCCCTTTTCACCCCACATTATTTGGATTTTCCAAAAACGAAAAATAACTGGTTCTTTATTTTTAAAGTGGATCCCAAATACTAATTTTCAGGCCTGTAATATACTCAGGTTCTGAAATGTAAGTAGCCTCATTAAAGGCATTCAATCCCTTTTTCATCCTTTTCTATCCTTCCTATTGGGATTTTCCGAAAACAAAAAATACGTGTTTATTTTTAAAGGAGATACTAAATACCAATTTTTACATCTATAAACTATATAAGTTTTGAGATATAGATACACTCATTTTAAAAAATCTCCCCCTTTTCACCCTCCCCCATTAATTGGGTTTTCCAAAAACAAAAATTTCGTGTTTCTTTATTTTTAAAGGAGATTTCAAACATTTCAGGTCTCTAATATCTTCAGGTTCTGAAATATAAGTAGCCTCATTAAAGGCATTCAACCTTTTTTTCACCCTTTTCCACCCTTCCTATTGGGATTTTCCGAACAAAAATACTTTTTTCTTTATATTTAGTAAATATTCTAAATACCAATTTTCACATCTGTAAACTTTAAAAGTTTTGAGATATAGATGCACTCATTTTAAAAATTCAGTCCCCTTTTCACCCTCCCATTAATTGGATTTTCCCAAAAAAATACGCGTTTCTTTATTTTTAAAAGAGATCAAGAGTACCAATTTTCAGGTCTGTAATATCTCCAGCTTCTGAGATATAAGTACCGATATCCTGATTGAAGGCATTCAACTCCTTTTTCAACCCTCCTATTGGGATTTTCTGAAAACAAAAGATACGTGTTTCCTTATTTTTAAAGAAGATTCTAAATACCAATTTTTACATCTGTAAACTTTTAAAGTTTTGAGATATAGATACACTCATTTTAAAATTTCACCCCCCTTTTCTCCCCTTTAGCGACGGAATATCCAAACACCCTCTCTTAGCGAGCACCTACATCTTAATATGAATATATCCCCAAAATTTCATTTCTTTATGTCCAGTAGTATGGCTCGCGATGATGAGTCAGTCAGTCAGTCAGTCAGTCAGTCAGTCAGTCAGTCAGTCAGGACAAGTTATTTTATGTATATAGATTTCGTACAATGAGTAAACATGCCTGTTTACTTCCGTTTAATTAATATTATGTATAGAACCGTGAAATGAATAAATCGTGTTATGCTTATAGATATTTTAAAATTTACTTCTTTTCTTCCGCTTGTGCAAGTTATATTTGTTTTGTAAAACAAACTTCAAATCCCCCCTCCCCAAAATATTCAATTGTTGTGTGCCATTTTGAAAATCTCGGCAAGGTGGTTCGCAGCCAGAAAAGATACGATTCTCAGATTACTTTCGCATCTGGAGCCTTTACACCTTGTTTCAGAAGGTGATAAAAGCCATGGAGGCAAGTGGATTTCTTGTGATAAGAATTGTGACAGAGAACCATAGAACGTCTTCATGCTTAGACATTTTGGACAACCTCAAATATCCAAATGTTCAATCTAGAAACAGAAAATCAAATCCTAATTTGGAGGTAATTGGTTCGTGTTGTTGAAGAGAGGATGGAGTGTGAAATTTGCGTCAGCTACTTCTCAATGCCTAGAGCTTCGACACCACTAAATGGAACTGGTTATGCATCAGGACAGAGGAGGACTTCGATACCAAAAACCTTGTTTTGTTGCTCTGATGAATCATCTGCAGAAATTTGTTGAAGCTGCTGCGCCCTACTATCGGAAGTTCTTCAAACTTACGAGCGCAATATAAGGACTTGCTACTTCTTTCCTTTCAGAATGTGTTCTGTTACAGTGTGAGGTCAAAGAATATAAGCAAACTGTTAGTGATATTATCCTAACCAAGTTCGTAAGACCTCTATGAATTGATATTGCGTTGGCAAGAACACAAAATGTTAGCCGCCAGCTGTATCGCTCCAAACCTTCGTCCAGGAAAAATTTTAATTTGTGACGCGAAGAGTTCAACTACGATTTCATGCAGGTAATATTACCGATTTTAATATTACTGATGTAGTTTTCGAGCTTCAGTGGACATATGACTATACTGCATAGTGCTTTGTAGACGTTAAGATCTTTGTGTGTCTATGCCTGCCTTCTAGCAGTTCTCGCAGCCTGTTCTCAAAGAGCCTCGCATAGAGCAGGCAGTATAGGAGGATCGAGACGGCGGTGAGTTACAGTGGCCGTGGTTACAGGTGTGGTCTGCTTCTATTGGCTGCTATAAAAATAATACGAGAACTAGAAATCTCAACGAAAACGCATTGCTTTGAAGTTTTAAAGGAATTATAGCACAGAGAGTGATTTATTAAAGAAATAACAAATCGTCCGTCCTCCAATGAGGGTGACCATTCAGATCCGGAATACAGTCAAGGTTACAAATTCAATAGAATTTTAAAACATTGAAAAGTGGACATTTATAATTGTTAATGTTGTTAATGTCTTGTTTTTTCCGGGCGTGGGAGTGGCGGGGAACGTTAATCACGTTCTCAGTATACTGTAGATGGAAATGAATGTTTTGTGGAGAGTCCCTCAGAATCTGTATTACTATTTTTTCTAATTCATAGAACGGAGCTTTCAAATTTTGCAATAAGGTCGAATAGCAAGCTTCTGACAATCCACCAATCGATAGGTATTTTGTACTTTGCTGACAGATAACGCAAGTACTGTACATAAATAGCTTGCTTTGCTGGGTTCAGATTCCGAGACTGATTCGAGTCTCTTTCAAAGCGAATGGTGATGGCTATGATGTCGGCTCTCCGATTAGAATCATCGACAGAGATGCAGTGAACCTCCTCGTGTCCCTCCCATCCACTGTGTCACGAGATAAGGCATGAACAGTTGACATCCATTTTAGGCCTACAACTAGACCAAGACCACTTCCACTTACATGTGATGCTGTCTACAATTTTCAGATAAGGCATCAAAAATGATATTCAAAAATAAATAAATGTGCATACGTTATTTTCTGCAAATTAATTTTTAGGCATGAAAAATTACTGTAACAATTGAGTGCTAGAATGTGAGAGGGAGATAAAACACCCAGACATGAAAATGAGATATTTTGAGTTTTGCGTTAGTCTTTATAGCATGAAATTGAGTACATTAAATCACATTTTTGGTTCATAAACATGGTCCAAAACATATAAGAAAACTAAAATCGTCTTCTAAAATCCATTATTTATCAGAAAAATTTCAGCTCCAAATCGCCAAATCTGAACATTGAAATTTAAAAAATCGTCTAATTTTACAACAGTCAAATTTTTATCAGTTACTTGTTTTAAAACGCAGTTAGGTTCAGACTGACTTCACCATCAATGTATTGCTACATTTAAGGTTTAATAATAATATCTGGCATTTAAGTCATATAGACTCTAAGCAACCATCCGTCACCGTCAGCCATGATGTCAACACTAAAATATGTGACAGAAAGTGCGTGTGCTATTGGCTACCACTAGCTGACGTAGGCTCTAATGTTACCGTGTGGCTTAGCTCCTCTCGCGCTGCAAGTTTGCTATTCAGATATTACAAAATATTTATTTTGTACAGTGGGAGAGTGAAAGTGGATAATAATTATTCAAATATTGTGGGATAATAAGTATATAATAGTAATATCCAAATATGTCAATAATTCCATTTTTAACAATTTGTGGGTTAGCTTCCTCTCGAATTCTAGCTCACAATTTACAATGTGCAACCATGTTTATATTAATTCACTTAGGCATACATTATCTTTTCTTGTAATTAGAAATTATGTATGAACAGTGATAACGATAATTATATAAAGAGTATATCATATAGATCCACATGTACATTAAGTGAAATAACTTGTGTGTTAGTTTATGTAATTTGGCATATTTTTTTCTGCTGAAATGTATAGGAATCACAAGAAGACTATATTGAGGACTTCAAAGTATTTATGGGCCAACAAGAAATAACAATTGTTACATATCCATTTACACTATCGTACTGTATTCACTCATTATGGACTTCAATAACTTCATATTAAAACAATTTGACACACATACTGAACCGTATCATATCACGGTCCAATTAATATCATTTAACGCTGATCCTATATTGAAAGCTAACGCCGAGGTTTGAATGTAGGAGTGCCAGATGCCCGTGTTCATAGGCATGTCAACTCCGTAAAGCGCAGGGTGTTTTCCTATTACTTGTGTGAGATTCCGTAGAAGCTGAGGTACGCTAAGGGAAAGTCGGAGAAAGACGTTTGTGGAAGTGAGACAAAGCTATCAGATTTTGTCTGGGGAATCACATACTACTACCAGTGCGAAGAGAAATATGAGAAAGACAGGCCTGGAATCATACGAGCCTGTATTTCCTCCTGAACTAATTCCCGCATGTCTGAAGCTATGTAAAATCATATTTATAGTGTTATGAGCCCTCTAAACACTATAACCGTGCCTGTTCTGTGAATTTTCAATATATTTGAATGTCCGTTACGGGGTCGCTTGCCGTCCACAAAGGAAGAGCTGTTGTATCGTGGGGAAGAACCTCAGGTGGTGTGGGTACCAAAAGACTATAAAAAAGAAAGTGCGTCAGGAGCCGCTCTCGAGCAACCAGTGCGTATGTTCAGAAGTGGTATTAGAGACAAAGGCAAATCTATGAAATTGCTATTTAGTAAGTGCTTAGATAAGCGCACCTGAGCAAGTCACAGTGTCAGTAATTATCCTGATGGACAGGGTCTCGCAGTGAAATTATTTAAAATGCGGGAAGTGTCGGGAGGCCTCTAAGAAGGACTTGCACGTGACTGCGTGTCTTTAGCCGGACGAGTTGTCGAGATAGTGGGTATGGTCAATTGGTATCCTAGCCTAGGTCACGGTACGTAGTACACGAGTACAGAGTAGTAGTGGTGAAGAAGACCGACGTAATTATCTGTCACGAGTTGCATGAGGCGGCCAGTAGACCAGGAGCTGTAGGCATCGGACAGTGAAGTTTGGAGGACCGCACTAGGAGACTTCAACCCAGGTAGCCTATAGCACAATGATATGGTAAACCCATCAATAGTGGCCTAAAACGGGCACTAAGGCAGACAGAGTATTCCAGGTAAGTTGAAATTATGTGCATGAGTTGTCAATTGTAGTTTCGAACCAGGGCCTTTTTGTATCATTTTAATTGTAACTTAATGCCCGAGGGGCATAATCATTTTATTTTTCTGTAAATATGCTTGGGGCTGAAAGCATGCTTGAGCCGATATTTTTAGCTTTGTTTTATATTTGGATATGAGGGTAACGAGATATTATAGTGTTGTTGATTTCATGCAGAGAAGGGTCATTCGTGTCATGCAGACATACTGGAATTCGTGTCGTGAGTTTCTTCGATGTTAATTGGAGATCGGAGTGTCTCAAGAGTCTCGAATGGGAAACATAGTAAATAGGATTAGAGCAAGCCTATAGCTAGGATGTGCATGAATAGCGTTAGTGCATGTATTTCAGCTGGCGGCAAGTGCAGACAGGTATCTTTCACCGTTGAATGTAGTTAGGGTCATCTAAAGAGAGTGGTAGGCTCACCCTCAACCTTGCGTAGGATTCAAACCTGGAAGTATAGATTAGGAGGCCGTGATGAGCCATGAATACAGGGTACTGCCGTGATGAGCCAGAATTATTATAAATAGGCCGAGGTGTGCCATGAATATTTGTGTGTGGCCCGAGATTTAAATGTCGCCTGGTGGCTGAATTAAATGCAATTTATATGGTCTGCGAGTGTGCATCTAGACCATCTCTTGGAAAGTTGTCCGCTGGAGACAACACTGCCAGGTAGTTGGGTATTAGTGAACCGAGGGGGTGCCCATGGATGAATAAGTGTAGTACGCACGATAATGTTATCCCAGAAAAAAGTACGGAATGCGGTAGCCTGACCACGAAACAGAATGGTATTCTTTCCTTCTGCACTCAGCTGACTACATGTTTTGGAAAATGTAACTGCGAGTATGCCTGTGTGTTACGACGCAGTCAGGTGACTACACGAACCTCGCAGATCGTGGGAGCAATGCCTGCTCGCCCTACTGTATCAAGTGTGAATATATTCATCTTTCATTTTCAGGTAATATTTTTCATGTATATCTTTGTTGCTGCTTTTCTGTCTCGTATTGATGTTGTCGTATCATTGTGATTGTTTAAAGGGACATTGGGCCAATGGCTTGTTTTAGAATGTGAGGTTCTACCCTCTGCTCATTTGGATATGTGTGTGGATCCCATAAGTAGAAGCAGTGCTCTTTTGGGGAAAATTTAGGGTCAGTCCAAAAGGGTTGATTTGTGTTATTTCTTGTGTCCCGACTTGTCCGGAATCATTTATCTTGGCCATTGTGTGCGACTCGACTTACTGCAATCTCGTGTAATTGAACGATTAGGATCGAGGCCTCTGGCCAACATCTGTTTGACTTATCGGACCCTGCTCTGTCGTAAAGCTGTAATTTCATTCGTATTCCAGGAACAGAACTTTTTCATTAACTTTCATTAACCGGGTTCGTGTCTCTCAGTCACTGGATGACAACTTTGTAGTATTTTCATGTAATTTGTGTGTGTGTGTTGTTTCACTGGGAATATGTTTCGTTATTGCAGAACCGTATGCTTTCCTAAATCAATAAATCTATTCTACCCCTTATTCGACGATTTTTCATCCACGAAGGTGTATCCGAGATCCTGTTCTATTGATAATTTATGGTAATTTTACATAGGTATTTTCATAACATGCTTTTCGGCGCACCACGTTCTTTACCGGCTGAGTTAGATAACACTTAGGACAGGAGATAAGGTACAATACTTAAATTTCTTTTATTTCTCAGAAATCTGTAGAAAGATTTTGACGCAATTACCTGTCAGCGCAAATACTGGTTCTTCCAGCGATTTTTTCCTTAAAATAATAAAATATTAGGAACATTTGACATTGATATACTTCATAGCTATTGATGCTCGGTTTTTAGTGCGCACTACGAGCCAGCAGAATGAGTTACAGCCGCCTTCGCAAGTTTCGAAGCCTACTTTCCGCTATTATGTTTGCACAAGACCGACTACGACATACCAGACTGTAATATCGAAAGCAAAATGGTGGACGTCGTGGGTGCAGCAGGTGCCGACTGATGAAGGTTAGGTAGCACGTAATAACTCATTTCAACTCTAAACCGCAGCATATACATATTAACAATAATAATAATAATAATAATAATAATAATAATAATAATAATAATAATAATAATAATAATAATAATAATAATAATGTTCTTTTACGTCACACTAACTACTGTTCACGTTTTCGGAGACGCCAGAATTTTGTCCCGCAGGAGTTCTGTTACGTGCCTGTAAAACTACCGATACGAGACTGACGTATTTGAACACCTTTATTAAAGATTAATGTTTAAACGTACTTACTTAGAAGAAAATAATTGAAATGATGTACATTAAAGAACAAGTACCTAAGAGGATACTGAAGATAAATACACACATACATGTAGTAATGTCAAATCAATTCCTTTATCATCAGGTACATTACGAATAACACAACACCGACATACAGAAATATGCAAGTAAATGAATACCACACGCAATAGACTTCTTTCTGATGAACAACTTTGCCTAAATATATAGTAACATGACATGAACAGGTAGATGATGTACATTAAAGAACAAGTACCTAAGAGGATACTGAAGATAAATACACACATACATGTAGTAATGTCAAATCAATTCCTTTATCATCAGGTACATTACGAATAACACAACACCGACATACAGAAATATGCAAGTAAATGAATACCACACGCAATAGACTTCTTTCTGATGAACAACTTTGCCTAAATATATAGTAACATGACATGAACAGGTAGAAAATAGAAAAAGTACTGTTATGTAAATAGCAGTTTACCTGGTGTTTACATGCTCTTGAGCTTAAGACACTTGCGGATCTTCTACTTCGCTCGTAAGTCCTCAGTATTGCTCCTCTTCGTCAGTTTTAGCAATATTCTTGGAGACCTTCTTGTCATGCAGAAGATCTAGTAGTTTTTGACACAAATGTTGGCCAGGACTTGAATGTACTCCTTCAAAATTTTATTAATGGCATGCGACACTTGGAAACATGGTCAGCATTACTTAAGTTATTTTCACCCATTTGGAGACCTGATTTCACTACAGCATCTCTCTGATTGTCTAATTTCAAAAAATGTGGTTCATATTCAACACGGATAAGGGTTTGGAAAAGGCAATATAAATCAAAAGTAAGGGATAGAAGGAGAGCTGAAGGATTTTTCAATCCACCTCTGTTTAGCTGAGTTAAGTATGAATAAAGTTCCTTATTATCGCAATCAAGAACTAGCTCTTCATCAGACTGTAGCATAACTTGTCATTCCAAACACTTCTCCCTTTCCTTAGTTTCTTCAGGACGGTCATGCTTGTATAACTAGCAATACATACTAAAATTCTCTTAGTTTTTACAGGAACAGTTGAACAGCGAGACTCATCAATAGCAGGTTCCATAACATCCAAGTTTTCATTCACTTTCCTCTGGGTGAATATTACAACTAAGTCCTTCAAGTTAAACTCTACAAACTTGGCAGACTTTACCTTGAGCAAACGTAGGACTTTGAGTCTTCGATAAGATTCAAGTATCTCTTCAAACAAGAGCAACTACAATATATCAGACCTTAATGCAGCTATCGATATTGGCTATAATGGCGCCGCGATCGGTTTGTTCAAATGTACGTATGAGCATGTGTGAAGCATCAGTTTCGTTCCTTCTGTTGGTCTGATTAGGAAACGTTAGTGTAGCGATGTATTTATCGAAATTTGGTTTTAAAACTATTTCGATATATTAGGATGTTTCAAACGTATTGTGTGCCTGGATGTAATTCACATTACAGCAGATGCACTCACACTTGGGTCAAAAGTACTTAATGCATCGTGATGATTTCGTAGTTACAAATTATTTATTAGGGTGCATTAAAACATTCGAGGATAACTTTTTCAATAGAGAGGTTGTTTTCCGTGTACTTGATCAGCTAATTTTTCGGATAAGGCCAAAACTCTGTGTTGGTATCTATCCTAGTATATTTCTCAATTACTATACCTTTTGAGGTTTTTAAAAGTGAGGTTATAAAAAGTGATAAAGCTATTTATTTTATCTGTGAATGAATATTATATTCTCTTTGTTAAATTAGAAGACAAAGTATGGACTGATATTCTAAAGGGCCTCATACACGCGCAGACTTAGTCGGAGGTAAGTCTGCGCAAACCAGTCTCTTCAGACATGTCTCTGTGTGTATGGCCGATAAGTCTGCCGACAAAAAGTCTGCAGGCAAGTCTCTGACATTCTGGCGCTGCTTGAATTCAGCCGGAGACTTTGCGACGAAAGCGCTATCTCAGAGTTGCGGCAATAAATGTAAACGTGGTAACCTACAAATATGAAAACTGAAATATTTATTGCGCGTATTTTTCGTGCAGAGCGCTACATTATGTCCAAATAACAACTCATATTCTATACCGACTATCTAATTAATTTCAATCCGCATATATATATTTCAACCATCCGAAGCGCGAAATCTTAAACAGAAAACAGCTGAGCGCGTCGTATTCAACTTCCTCGGTAAATAATCATTTAGTCTGAGCGTGTGTGAGCAACTGCATATTTCCGACTTACCTCCCGGAGGCAAGTCTGTGCAGGTAAGTATTCCAGAAGTCTGCGCGTGTATGGGGCCCTTAACTTTTACAGTATGTATTTACGTTGCCAACCCTTTGAGTGTTTATGCACATGCCACCGAACTTCGAATCGATTCTCCTATTGAGAAACAAAATTATCTGAAGTGAAACGATGTAGTAAGGTGAATCATTATCAGAATCATGACGAGGTTAAGTTTCTAATGAATTTCTTGAATGAGGTAGGCTATTATATTTAAAAACGATTTGTAATAGAAAGGTCATTCAAATTAATCTATTTTTAAAATACGTATTGATTTATACGAAGAAGAATTACCGTCTGGAATAATTTACCAAAGGTGCCTATTATATACACCAATTTGATAAATTTCCAACTTCTTTGAAATCGTTTAAGGAAAGACTACGTAAACAATTGATACGTAATCTGCCACTTGGACGTCAGCGCTAAATTGAGATCAAGAGTGATTCACTGATTGATTGATTGGTGGATTTATTGATTGTATGATTGATTGATTGATTGATTGATTGATTGATTGATTGATTGATTGATTGATTGATTGGTTGATTGGATTGAAACTGCCATTCTTTGAAATGCATCAGATATTCCCCCAGGACTGTTATTTCAGAATGCAATCCTATATTACCTATTTCCTTAACCATACTAGTTCATAGAAAAGACTTATATTTTGAAATATCCACATATTGCTTATCTAAATATGCCTATAGGATATTTTACGTAGTATTGGTTCTATTACACGAAGTCAAGTATTCTGTTATTATTGACAACTTAGCAATTCAATATAATAATCAGGAGGTTACTAGAAAATTGAATCTAGCAAAGAAAGCAGCTAAGGATAACATGATGGCAAGGATAATTGGCAGTCATACAAATTTTAGTGAAAAATGGAAGGGTATGTACAGGTATTTTAAGGCAAAAACAGGTTCCAAGAAGGACATTCCAGAAATAATTAATGAACAAGGGGAGTGTGTATGTGAGGATCTTCAAAAGGCAGAAGTATTCAGTCAGCAGTATGTAAAGATTGTTGGTTACAAGGATAATGTCGAGATAGAGGAAGAGACTAAGGCCAAAGAAGTAATAACATTTACGTATGATAACAATGACATTTACAATAAGATACAAAAGTTGAAAACTAGAAAAGCGGCTGGAATTGATCAGATTTCTGGGGATATACTAAAGACAATGGGTTGGGATATAGTACCATATCTGAAGTACTTATTTGATTATTGTTTGGCCGAAGGAGCTATACCAGATGAATGGAGAGTTGCTATAGTAGCCCCTGTGTATAAAGGAAAGGGTGATAGACATAAAGCTGAAAATTACAGGCCAGTAAGTTTGACATGCATTGTATGTAAGCTTTGGGAAGGCATTCTTTCTGATTATATTAGACATGTTTGTGAAATTAATAACTGGTTCGATAGAAGGCAATTCGGTTTTAGGAAAGGTTATTCCACTGAAGCTCAACTTGTAGGATTCCAGCAAGATATAGCAGATATCTTGGATTCTAGAGGTCAAATGGACTGTATCGCGATTGACCTGTCTAAAGCATTTGATAGGGTGGATCATGGGAGACTACTGGCAAAAATGAGTGCAATTGGACTAGACAAAAGAGTGACTGAATGGGTTGCTATATTTCTAGAAAATAGATCTCAGAGAGTTAGAGTAGGTGAAGCTTTGTGTGACCCTGTAATAGCTGAGAGGGGAGTTTCTCAGGGCAGTGTTATCGGACCTTTATGTTTTCTTATATATATATAAATGATATGAGTAAAGGAGTGGAATCGGAGGTAAGGCTTTTTGCGGATGATGTTATTCTCTATAGAGTGATAAATAAGTTACAAGATTGTGAGCAACTGCAACGTGACCTCGAAAATATTGTGAGATGGACAGCAGGCAATGGTATGTTGATAAACGGGGATAAAAGTCAGGTTGTGAGTTTCACAAATAGGAAAAGTCCTTTTGGGGATCATTGTAAGTATCTAGGTGTTAATATAAGGAAAGATCTTCACTGGGGTAATCACATAAATGGGATTGTAAATAAAGGGTACCGATCTCTGCACATGGTTATGAGGGTGTTTAGGGGTTGTAGTAAGGATGTAAAGGAGAGTGCATATAAGTCTCTGGTAAGACCCCAACTGGAGTATGGTTCCAGTGTATGGGACCCTCACCAGGATTACCTGATTCAAGAACTGGAAAAAATCCAAAGAAAAGCAGCTCGATTTATTCTGGGTGATTTCCGACAAAAGAGTAGCGTTACAAAAATGTTGCAATGTTTGGGTTGGGAAGAATTGAGAGAAAGAAGAAGAGCTGCTCGACTAAGTGGTATGTTCCGAGCTGTCAGCGGAGAGATGGCGTGGAATGACATTAGTAGACGAATAGGTTTGAATGGCGTCTATAAAAGTAGGAAAGATCACAATATGAAGATAAAGTTGGAATTCAAGAGGACAAACTGGGGCAAATATTCATTTATAGGAAGGGGAGTTAGGGAATGGATTAACTTACCAAGAGAGATGTTCAATAAATTTCCAATTTCTTGGAAATCATTTCGGAAAAGGCTAGGAAAGCAACAGATAGGGAATCTGCCACCTGGGCGACTGCCCTAAATGCAGATCAGTATTGATTGATTGATTGATTGATTGATTGATTGATTGATTGATTGATTGATTGATTGATTGATTGATTGATTATGTTTATATTGTTTACATTCAACCGATCGGCCATGTTAATTTTGTGTTAAGGTCGGATACTATTGTAGATAGTCTTGTTTCAACAGATATGTTATACGTGCAGCCACTCAGTCTCCTATAAGCTGCGAAGTTTCCCTCCAAACTATCTGTCTGTAACTTGGATGTGAGTATATAGTCATAATTGTACTTATCAAAAACGTATTTACATAGATGAACAATTGCGAGGAGTGTATGAGTTAGAGCTGTGTATGTGTCGTTAGTTTCCCTTCGGTCTGCGACATGTGCCAGATATCAATTAACTTTTCAAAGTTTGCAAAAGAGGAGTTTGATGTCATTGGCCCCATAAATTGCATTTGCATCCTCATTTAAGGTATATGTTCCTTTCATAACATGCTGAACATTAACAATGTTCCACCATTTAGAGATTAACTTTAAAAATTCTATGGTACACTCAAAGATAACCATACCCTCATTTCGTAGCATCTCTAAGGCCACAATATTTTTAGGGCCAAAAATACTCATAGCTGGAGCAAAGCTCTGCCTCTCAATAGCCGTGGGATATAAAGCCTTCCTAGCCAGATTTCGAGCTATCTTTAATAACATCCTCTTTTCAGAATGAAATAGGTCTCTCAGGTCTGAAAAATTAGTCTAAATGGTTGTGAATTGGCATGTCGTCTTACCCTCAGGAATGTTCAACATGTTCTCAATGACAGTGAATGTCTGTTTAACATCTGGGATAACAAATGCTTCGCTGGACCTGTTTAATCAATTATCCCGAATATACTTCAATAAGTGTACGTTGTCAAAGAGAAGAAACAGAGCCTTGGAAGGATCAGCTGGATTAGGGACACGCGTTTTTAGGATCCCGTTGCTTAATAGTTTAAACATTTTCCTATCTGTTCGATGATTATCAAAGACTTAGCACACTACATCAAAGTTATGTTCATTCATGACTTTGAGAGCATTTGCTGTTAGTTTCAGTAGTGTCTCAGCATTCTTTTTTACTGGGAAGAGACCTATGCCATCCTTGTACTTCGAATGTAAGGATTAACACATAAAAACCTGCATAGTGGTGCCTGCCTCAGACTCAGACCCATTTTCAGCAATCCCTATTATCTTTCTTGATTTATATGTCAGCTTGGTATTAGCATAAATTTAATCCATCATGACTGTAACAACTTTATCCTCATCATTCAAAAGCTTAGACTTCTTCATTAGGAAACATTTTTGATAAGATACAATACCACAGCCTTTTGGGCTTATACCTAATAATTGGCGAATATATACATGATGAGGTAGAGTCATAAGGTTAGTTTTACAAATGGACTGATAGGCTCCTGGATATGAGTAATAAATTGTGGCTGCCCATATAAGAAGCTCTGACGAACACTATACATGACTTACTATTAATTTTAATTTTAATTTTAATTTTAATATTAATTTTTCTACGTCTTACCAGGACGAATAGAAATTGACAGTGTCTGAATCACATGTTGATTGACACGGTGTACCTGCACCACCGTTTAAGATTAATTTAGTCTCTAAATCATAAATCTTGGTCAAGATTTTCCGGATCTTTGCGGGACTGATTTAATTTTCTTTGTGTTAAGGTACTTTGGCTGATAGGACACATGCTAGGATAGGCATCATTGGTTTTAACTTCGGAAGTTTGCGTGCCACTCGAACTAAATCATCACCTTCTATGGGTATATTATAATATCTTCCATAACATATATATGATTCCATAAATAATTAATGCACGCAACATTTAGGCTTATTATTCGGTTCGAAGTTTTCCTTACGAATGCTCCTTACCCAATTTTGCCTTAATACTAGGTCTTTTGGAAATGGTAACACTGAAGCTTGTACCCTACCTCTTACTTACATCCAGGCACACAGCACATTAAACTATAAGTTAAACATATTGCATGCGTAACTAAATATAAAGAAAATACTTCCAGAGAAGAACACGAGAATCAACATAAACCTAATCACCACCGATATTGTTGGAATAAACAATCTATTTGGGAACAAACAGCTTCTTACGGCACTAAAAGAGAATCTATACTCTTTTTCAAACTATAAATATAATGTACGATTAATAATATTGAAATTTTCGTAAATATTTGGTAACAACACGACTTACACAAATCAAAACAAACGCATGCTAGCACTCCAGCTGCCGCAATTATGGACAGTTTCGATGAGGTATTGTAGTCGGTCTTGGATATATTGTAGTCTGTCTTGATTTGCACCGCTGTCTCGATCTTCTCGATCGCCCTATACTGCCTGCTATATGTGAGGTTTTCTTGCGAATGGGCTGAGACAAAATTTCTCCGCTAGATGGCAGGTATAGACGCACAATTTTCTTAACGCATTATTATGACGTCAATCTACAAAACACTATGCAGTATAGTCATTATGTTAACTGAAGCTCGTAAATTACTTCAGTAATAGTAAATATCGGCAATATTACCTGCATGAAGTCGTAGATGGTCTCTTCATGTCACAATTAAAAGGTTTTCCTGTACGAAGTCTTGTAGTGATACACCGGGTGGCTAACTTTCTGTGTTCTTGCCAACGATATATCAGTTACTATCCGCGAAACTTTTTGTACCGGGCGGTACACCTCCACGACGCAAATTCAAATATTGCGCCGGTTGAAACTCCTCTACAGGAGAACGCCTGAACTTGAACAAACTGTAATAATTCTATGGTTTCTCGAAAGATGTCACCACAGTAAATTTTGGTAATTTTGAAGTGTCTGAACGGTGTGTATTTCGACTTGTGTTTGTTTCCTCTGGATCAAGAAATTTGAACGTTCTCTAATAGATGTCTCTACAAAAACTAATATCGCACTCTGGTGTAAAGAAATGAACTGTCCTGAAGAAATTTAACTTTAATAAGTTTTGTCTTTGCTAAATTTTGTTCTGTGGTTTGAGAGTTGGCAATTTTAATCCTTTCTTTCCGCCAGTTTTGAAAGTAGCCAATCCCGAATTTCTTAAATTAATTTTCGGCCAATCGGGGCTTTCTTCCCCAACCTGCTCTGTAACTGTGTTCTGTAACCAATAAACTGCTGTGGGTGTGTCCTATCGTTCATGAAACGTCTCGAATTTTCCGCGAGGGTATATAAACTGCTGATTTTCTGGTCTCCTCGCCTCTTCAGTAACATCCCTCCTAGTGTGATTATGTAGCAGGGGGCGGGAAGCGCCTCTTTCTTCGGGTAGCAGTTCATCCATAAGGTAATGGCCTTTTAATAACTTCATTTCTTGCTAGCTCAGCAGTTTAACCCGCGGGGCAGGTTCGAAACTTTTCTAATGTAACCTATCTTTAAAATGTAATAGACATTTGGTAAATTTTGGCTTTTTAACTATAAATTGGGATAGAGAGTGCCTAACCCTCTCGAGCTCCCACTCATATTGTTCTGAGGTGACTACGTTTACATTTCCATTTTTCCTCCCTTCGTAATGTAAATAAGTTTTCTTATCGTGTCACCTCCGTAGTATGGGATTAGCCCTTGCATAAGTGGCCTAGTGCCAAATAGGTTTTAATAGTGTATTAGGAGTGCAAGTTACGCCTCCATTCAACTCAGAATTTTGGGCCATGTAATTGACCTGTTTCTTTACTGAATAGGCCTCAGTAGGTTGGGTATTATTACCCCCGTTCTTGTGTGCCTGAGGGCAGATTGAAGGTGGAGTTTGGTGTGGCCTTTGAATAGGCTTGAACTTTGAGAGCGGGTTTGCTCTTTCTTAAAAGTGGATTTTCTGTATGCCTCGAGGAGGCTTTACTGGGTAATTGGGAGCAAGTGCTCCTTGGCATGATTGGGGTTTTCTGCCCCTTTGTTGAACTTTGTACATAGGTAAAGTTGAGCTCATTGCTCAAGGATTGTGAGTCTGGGGCTCGAAGCCCAAATCCACTAACAAACTGTAATTGTACTTTCTTAATTTGTTGATATGCTACTGGGTGCCTGTTGTACTTGTTATTTCTTGATCTTGAAAAGAAAATATAACCTTTGTTAAATTTTAAATTAATTTTAATTTCGTAAGTTGAGACCTATTCCACCCAGCACCTTCTTTCACCTCTGCTGTTCTACAGATACCTCGGAACACTTTTAATGATACTTCGGCTCACTAGTGCTGAATCGGTAGATCTCGGTTATCTTCGAGATACGGATTTGCAACCCAAGACCAACGACAATTACATCAGACCGTAACCCAGAATAAACATGGTGGACATCGGTGGGCGACATGAGAGGTTAAGTGGAAGATACGTATGTTTATTCTAAGTCAGCTAAAGAAAACTTCACAAGTTGAGCGTCATGAAATCCAACTCATTAACTCAAAATGTGAATGTCACCTTAAACTCGTCGGAATTGGTGGCACATCATCCTCTTGTAATTTATATAAAATGATTCGGTTAAATCATTCTTGTATCTGTTTAAAAATAATTCATACCTCAGTCGAAGCTCTGAGTCAAGATTTTTCGGATATTTTCGGGACTGTTTTAATTTTGTAGTTAGGTCGTTGGCTGATTGGAGAAAATGCTAGGATAGGTATCATTAGGTAACTTCCAAAAGTTTGTGTGGCACCCGAACTGGATCACCACCTGTTAAGGTTATAATATCTTCACTAACAGTAAATTTTTTACCTGATATCGAAAAGATTAATGCACACAACACTAGTATCACTTGGTTCGAAGTTTTCCCTATAAATGCACCTAACCATTTTACCTTAATACCAGGTCTTTTGGAAATCTGAACACTGAAGATTTTGATGGAAATGAAAATCTCTGCCTATAATTGGACGGACTTTCAGCCAGGCACACGGCACATACGATCCCTCTGCTTAAACTATAAACATACTGCAAGGTAAGTGAAAATACAAAGAAAACAGGTTCTGAGAAGAACATGAGTACAATTACCTTATTACCACCTGAATTGTTCGAATACGTACGCTTTTTAACAACAAACACCTTTTTACGATACTGAAACAGCCTCTATAGCCTTTTAAATTGTATAAGTAGGTATAATTTTCAATTAATAATATTAAAATTTCCGTAAATATTTGGTAACAAGACGACTTACTATACACAAATCAAAACAAACACATGCTAGCACTCCTAGTGCCGCCATTGTGGGCAGTTTCGATAAGTGGGTTAAGGTCTGAGCTATTGTAGTTGGTTTTGGGCAACTTATGACTCAAAAAGTGAATTGAGTATGCATCGCCGTACGACATCTGGTTGTGTAATCACAAAATTTCGAAAACTACTGTTATTTTTTGGAATAAATCAAAGAAATATAGGTGAAAATGAACTTTTGAAACTTATTACAATGGCTGAGGAAAATCTAACTACATCACATGAATACCATAGAACTCTATACACAGTGAAAGCAGAAAAAATAGCAGACGTGGAAGACTGCCGTGATACAGAAAAAAGAAAATAAACAGTAGCTCTTCCCCCACAGTAAGTCGATTGAATGATCTGCCGCATATACAGGAAAAATCTGTTTCCACAATTAAGGGAATTAAAACATTTCCTGCCTCTTTACGCACCCCTAGCAAAAAGAGGTTATATTGGATAGTATATGGATAATAAAGAAAAATGTCACCACAAGACTATATACCGTACATGCGTGCGTGCGTGACGCAGTTGTGAGCTTTAGATAATAAAGGTTTGGAAAACTCATACTGATCACACTGTTGATTCAATTCAGATTTAAATTCCATTCACTTGGCAGTTCTACTGGAAGAGTTGAGTTCCCTACTTGCTCTTCCACCCCGTACAACGAAGCATCACTAAGAGTTTTGCGGATAGTAATTGACGTCTTATGAACTTGGTTAGGATAACATCAGTAATAGTTTGCCGATATTCCTTGACCTCAGACTGTAACAGAACATATTCTGAAAGGGAGGAAGTAGCAAGTCCTCGTACTGCGCTCGTAAGTTTGGAGGACTTCAGACAGTAGGGCAGAGCAGCTTCAACAAACTCCTGCAGATGCTCCATCTGAGCAACAAAACAAGATTTTGGGTATCGAAGTCCTCCTCTGTCCTGATGCATGATCAGTTCCATTTAGGGGTGTCGAAGCTGTAGGCAGTGAGATGCTGACGCAAATGTCACACTCCATCCTCTCTTCAAAAACACCAACCAAGTACCCGAAAATTAGGATTTGATTTTCTGTTTCTAGATTGATGGGGACATGATCATTTGGATATTTTTGGTTATCCATAATGTTTTGTGATTGCCCGTCACAATTCCTTTACAAGGAATCCACTATCTTCCACTGCTTTTTTCACTTTCTGAAATAAGGTGTAAAGGTGTAAAGGCTACTGATGCGAGAGCAATCTGGGGATATTCAACTACTTCCTTTATAAGGACTTCACCTAGATATAACCGATAACCACTTTTCTCGTAATTCCTTTCTATATGGTATTTCATGGAATCGTATCTCTTGTGACTCCTAACCACCTTCGCGAGAGTTGTAAAATGGTACACGAGAGTTGAATATTTTGGGGGGGAAATCCTAAGTTTCAGTTCTACAACTTGCACAAACAGAAGTAAACAAGTACGCTTTAAAAGAACTTTTAAAATACATATTAGCATAAAATGATTAATTTATTTCAGTTCTATACAAAATATCACTTGTGCAAACGGAAGTGAACTGGCATTTTTACTCACTGTACGATATTATTCAGCTTTTCACACACATACATACATCAATAACATAATATTACACTCACACTGACCGCAAAGATTGTGCGTCTGCGACTGCACTCTTGCGGCGACTTGAAGACAATTAATATTGGTATTTGCACCTTCCTGCGTTTACCTATTGGCAGTATAAGAGGATAGAGACGGAGGTGTATATTTGTAACCTATTTGCTGTAACAGCCGTGGATACGACGAGGTTTCTATGAATTTTATCAGACGTTTGGTTTTGATTTCTTTTCCAAATTTCATGTACATTACTTGCTTATTGTACTGTTTGTTTGTGCTTATAAATGAGAAACAAGATAAAAGGTTTCACTCTATCAAATTTTTAAGCTTATTGCTGCTACTCCCCCATCAACTTATTTCACCACGGTCTTAGATGAGTGCCGATCGACCAATCACATCCAAGTTCTGTTTATTACGGCAGAGTCCTCTATTTACGACCATTGATCCTCGAAGTCCCATATAAATGCTGTTATTACTTACACTCTCCCCGCAAAATGATTTCTTTCTGTGCGATATTAGCCCTGCAATATGTCGTGCTTATAAGCTTCGGAAAAATAAATAACAGAACGTGCAGACTTATTGCTCGAATTTTGGTGTTAAATTTCCTGGCCTGTCTAGTACTTGACATTGTTTCACACAGCCATTTTATTCCGGCTGTAACTTTTGAAATAGCTATTGTTATTGCCACTTCATAACAGTCTACGGGTAAGGGTGATGCATTTGAAACATGTATATTCTATGAAACCATTTGTTCCAAGGCTACCAAACCCTGTTCATCTCTTAACATCATCTCTGAGAAAGTGCGTGCATAATATCAACGACGTATCTTTCTTCATTCATCAATTCCAACTTTATTTTCAAATTATAATCTTTCCTACCTTTAAAATATATACGCAATCTTATTCGTCTACTCTTATGTCCTTCCAATCCATCCTTTCCCTGACAGCTAGGAACGTACCGCTTAGTCGAGCGGCTTGTCTTCTAAGGTCAGCGTCCTCCCAGCCCAAAGTTTGGAGTGTTTTCTTGACACTACTCTTTTGTCGGAAATCACCCAGAACAAATCGTGATGATTTCTTTTTAAACTTTTTCAGCTCGGGAATCAAGTAATCCTCGTGTGGATCCCACACACTGGACCCATACTATAATAGGGATCTTACCAGAGACGAATACGCCCTTTCTTTACATCCTTATTACAACCCTCCAAGTACCTCATAATCGTATGTAGAGGTCTGAAACCTTCACTTACAATCTCGTTAATTTTACTACCGCAATTAAGATATTTCCTTATATAAACATGTAGGTACTTACAGTGATCCTCGTAGTATACTTTCACACATTCAATACAGTAATTATAACTGAAGGAACTTTTCCCCGTGGTGAAACTTACAACCTCACTGTTCATCCTGTCATCAGGCTGTCTGCCTCAACACGTTGTCGAAGTCTTTCTTGCAGTCGTACACTATCTTGTAACCACTACCTTTGCATCACGAAGGCAGTGCTCTTAACTTATTTCTCTATCCAGTAGAACATCATCCGGAAAAAAGCCTCCTGATTCCAATTCTGTGCTCGTATTTTTTATATTCAAAGGAAAGCGTAAAGGTCCAGTAATACTGCCTGGTGAAACCCCCCTCTTAATTATTATTCATAATTCTCTGAGTTCTATTTTATAGGAATTTATTCACCCATTCAACCACTTTTTATTTTGTCCAAAATCCCTCATTTTCGTCAGCAATCTGCCATGATCTTCCCAGGGTAGGATAATAGCAATACAATCCATTTGACACTCTGAATTCAAAATATCTGCTGTATCTTGATGGATTCTTACAAGGTGAGTCTCAATGGAATGAAGTATCCCCAAGTACTAACTGCCATCTTTCAAGCCAGACAGAAATAGACATGATAATAAGCTTATGGGGCTTTTGCAGTGTCAAGAATATAAACAAACCCCATGGCACTAAAGCCCTTGAAGGGCCTTGACCTACCAAGCGACCGCTGCCTAACCTGAAGGGCTGCAGATTACGAGGTGTCTTGTGATCAGCATGACGAATCCTCTCGGCCGTTATTCTTGGCTTTCTAGACCGGGGCCGCTATCTCACCGTCAGGTAACTCCTCAATTCTAATCACGTAGGCTTAGTGGACCTCGAATCAGGCCTCAGGTCCAGTAAAAATCCTTGACCTGGCCGGGAATCGAACCCGGGGCCTCCGGGTAAGAGGCAAGCACGCTACCCCTACATCACGAGGCCGGCATACGTGTCAAGAGAACAGGGTGAATTTATTTACGTTTCGCAGAGAACTTTGCTCCACGTGTTCAGAAGAAATCTCGTCTATTCGGGAAATACTTCTTTAATAATGACACGTTTTGAATTTAAGAATTATTTGCCGTTAGTCTATTCGTAACCGACTTGATGCGTCGCTCTAGCTAACTCGTTACAAGGAGCGCAGCGAGGGATCCAGTCGGCCGTGGTCTATGCACGGTCGGCTGGATCTCTCGCTGCGTAAGGAGCTAGCTAGAGCGACGCATCAAGTCGGCCGTGGTCTGTAGCAAGAGGTACTCTCGTTCGTCACCAGTGCGCTTGTCTTCCGAGTGGAAAGTGACGACGCCATCTTAGCACCAATTAAGATGTTTCTTACTCAATCGTACGCATATACATAGCGAAATAAACAGTTAGGTCATCAGAAGAATCAAAGACGAATGTGGTAGAATAAAATAAAATAAAGTAAAACGAAGGACTGACAAAGATAGAAACTAGAAATAGAGCTGAAGATGGAAATCAAATCAAATACACTATAGACAATACTGGACACTTCCGTATTCTCCCGTACTAAAGTGACAGACTTGTTGATAGTGACGTACCTGACGGTCCGATCTTAAATGTCAGGCGGCAAGATTGAAACTACTTTTTTTTTTTTTTTTTTGCTACTTGCTTTACGTCGCACCGACACAGATATGTCTTATGGCGACGATGGGATAGGAAAGGCCTAGGAAGTGGAAGGAAGCGGCCGCGGCCTTAATTAAGGTACAGCCCCAGCATTTGCCTGGTGTGAAAATGGGAAACCACGGAAAACCATCTTCAGGGCTGCCGACAGTGTTGCTCGAACCCACGATCTCCCGATTACTGGATACTGGCCGCACTTAAGCGACTGCAGCTATCGAGCTCGGTAGATTGAAACTACTAAAGTTGCATGTTAAAATTGAAATAATTAAAGTAAATAATGAATTTTTCCCTGTTCTACTACGAAAGCTGAATGTTAATACTGATAGAGACAGTGAAACTCAATCATTTTTTCGTTTTGTCCGAATCCTTGGCTGATTGGTCAGCGTTCAGTCCTTTGGTTCAGATGATCCGGGATTCGATTTCCAGCCTGATCGGTGATTTCAATCGCGTCTAATTAATTCGTCTGGCTCGGGGGCTGGATATTTGTGTTTGTTGCAACACGTGTCTTTTCATACTCAAACAACACCCTACACTTCCAACCACCAGAGGAACGTGCAATAGTGATTACTAGACCTCGGATTTTTAGTTGTTTAAATGTTATTTTAGCTGCCTAAAATAGACTATCATAAAGTATTCTTATGCAGCTTCAATCTTACGTATTTTAATAGGCATCAATTAAAATACCATTTTTATTCCAAAAATTGATAATAACTCCTTAGGGGAAAATATAAAACAAGTTTCACTCACCTCTTTGATGCAAACGTCACAGAATATTTTACTATCCGATGTGAAATGGGGAAACTCCTGTAACCACTTTTTAATTAAAGACGGTTTGGAACCTGACACTTTGGGCATAATTCATAATGCATAGTGTACTGCTACACTCAGTTTCAAGGCCGTCCCGCTAGGTGCGCTGGCAATCAATGTCTTGCGATATCTCGCGAAGTGGCACGTGTTCTCTACTAGCTGATGTACCCGTGCTTCGCTACGGAATTCTACATTGTATATAAAATTGTAGGTTAGGCAGAGTACACGTTGTGAGCAAGACTGTATTAAATTGCATAGCTATTAACGTTACCCTGGAAATGCGACGGAGAATTCACCAAACGTCTTTTCTCACATGAAGACTGCGTTAGAGAATTTTCATTGTAATGGTAGGCCCGCTTGCCTACCATCAGTCACAATCAGGTTGGGGAATTGCATTACAATGGCAGACACTCACCCTCCACCTGTCTTTTTACATCCTCAGAAAGATTGTCTTAGTGATTTTCCCAACTGAAATGAACATAGGTCATTACAATGACGTCAGTAGGAAGGGCGCGAGTAAAAGCAATGATTTCACATGAAAGAATCGATCAAATGAAAAAACACATATTTTCTCACTTTTAACGAACAGTACTACGCTGCCGATCTAACAGTCCAAAGTTCCAGAGCTGGAATGACCCGGCCACAGACAGCCGTGATCTGTGAACACTCTTAGTCCTTTTTCGGAGCGGGGGGGGGGTCGAATAGTGGAGAGTCCCAGGGCAAAAACTATGCCCTTTTACTAATCTGTTTTCTACGAGTACCCAATGAGACGGAAAATCGCAATTCTCTACACTGGCGGCGGAAAAGTCTATCTGACTTGGAGGCAATTTTTTTCTCCATGCCACTGCTAATCTTGAATAAAATGAATGTAGAATTTAAAGTGAAGAGGAAAAAGCTCTTTTTAAGAAACGGCTCTTTCCAGGGTAGAATTTTGAGTTATTTAGTGAATTGTGGTGCTATAATTTGGAATATGCCTAAACTGTAATTCTAGATCAGGTCATTCTACGACTACTACTACTACTACTACTACCACCACCACTACCACTACTACTACTCAGTCAGCCTTTGCCTTAAGAGTGCACACTGCTCGTTGAAAACAGCGCGTCAGAGTAGGGATCGAATAACTGGAGTACTATGACGAACCAGTGAGTTAGGTACCAGCAGTACGGTATCAGAAAATACATGAACCAGAGGAATGACATACTAAAGAAGAAAGTTTTCTAACTCCCCATCTATTTCCCGCCAATATTCAGTCAGGTTGTTATACTCAGTACGCAGAGTTGAGCGGCAGCATAAGAGATAAAGAACATCACCACAAACAATGGTCAATGTAATGTTGTTGCTGATCAATGTTATGCTCTTTCAATTTTGTAGGCCTTCACATTTAGTTTTCTTCCGACTCTGAAATACCACTCTTATCATAGTCGGTACGGTACGGTAAAATTGAATAAAACATAAATGGTCGGAAATTGTATTCTCTATAACTTTCATTATGTAGTACTTTTCGATAGGACAAATAACATAGGTATTTAACAATTACATTTTAGGCGCCTTCCCCTAAACTACAATTCCATACAGGGCGAATAACATTGTTTATAAAATAGACTGTAGTTTCTTGTTCCCCGATTCCATATACCGACTTTCATTAAATTCTGTTAACCCATTTTCTCGTGGCTCGGCGTTGATATGGACTTGGCAACAAAAATACAAATTCATGATTATCTGTATTAACAAATCAAAGCCGATAAGGTAACAATGTATGACGTAAATGATCGGAAATTTATTTCTATATACCTTTAGTTATGTAGAATGTATCGATAGGACCACTAATAATATAAATATTTGAGAATTAAATTTTAGGCCTCCCCTAAACTACCATTTCACTCAGCGAATAAAATGATTTATAGCCTAGATTGTAGTGACTCATCCCCCGTATATACGAATTATAATTGTATATAATTTATTTTTGGTCATTACTGTTTCATGTTATCACTTATCTCTCTATCTTTGACAAGTTTACGCTACGTAAACAATACTGTACATATATAAGCTTATTTTAAGTGATTTGATAGAATATGAGGATGTTCTTGTAGAACGAAACATGTCATTCTTTGTATGTTAGTGTGTGTTTTACAGATATGCTTTTAGTGTTTTAATTTACATTGTATTTGCTATGTGTTTGACAGACTGAAAAGCCTTTGCTACATTTAACTAAGTCAACACTGGAAAACATGGCTTCATTTTTAACAAATTATTCGGCCAGTCAGGCAAATTACGAAGCCAAAAAGCTCAAATCACTTAAAATTAAAATCATGAACATTGACAAGTCAATCACATTTAATAAGAAATGTCTAGAATTAGAGCTCGTTCCTAAGTACATACCCATAAAAGCTAAACCCACAACAACTTCGGCTAAAATATCAACATCTCAATCACAGTTACTATGGATCAGAAACGAAATCAAATTCGCGTACATAAAGAAACAGCAAATCAATAAACAAATTCTACGCATCCACTTAAACCTAAGCAACTTCTGGCACCGCACACAATGGACATCCTATTCCAACTTTTTACACGATTACATTAAAAAGGAAGCAATCCGGAAACAGAAGGTTATTGACAATAAAATACGTAACCTAATGATTAAACAGAAAAGTCCAGAAAACGCTAAGCACAACAAACTCGCGAATTTTCACCCTAGATTAATTAACAGATCAGACACTACCTTTTCAAAGAATGAAATAGATCTGCTAGAGAAAGGTCTCAAATTCAACTGCCAGGAACGTCATAACGAAAACAACATAAAACAGCTCATCACTGACGTAGAAATTGCCTGCGACAAAATACCCTCTCCACAAAGAGAAATAATAAAAAACGTAGCCACCAACGAAGCCCTAAAAATAATCGCACATGAAAATTCCACTAAGCAACCGAATTACGCCACTCAATACTCGGCAATGAAAACAGTTAAGAACAAAATTAAAAACGACAACCTTATCATCACGAAAGCGGATAAAGGTAACACAACAGTCATAATGAAGAAAGACGAATACATAGAAAAAACAATAGAATTCATCAACAACAACGGTATTCAAGAATTGCAACGCGACCCTACAAATAAATTTCAAAACCAAATAAAGCAAGCTATCAAGGAAACAGACTTAATTTTCACAAAACAAGAAAAAGAAAGCCTCATAATCAAAAATCCTAAACTCCCCACACTAAGAGCCCTGCCCAAAATACACAAAGAGCTTTGTCCCATTAGACCAATAGTAAATTTTAAAGATGCGCCAAGTTACAATGTAAGCAAACAACTGAACGTCATTCTAAAAGAGAAAATTTCACTTAAAGGAGACAGATCAATTAAAAACAGCCTAGAACTAATTAAAGAATTAAATAAACTTAAAATAACAGAGAGCACACGTATGATATCCTTTGACATCACTAACATGTACACCAACATACCAATAGATGAATCCATTAAAATTATCGAAAACCTTCTTAAGGAAAACACCTCTCTACAAGAAACCAAAGAAATTATTAACCTTATTAGAACAACACTACACCAAAATTGCTTTGCATTTAACGACAAAATCTATTGCCAAACAGAAGGGCTAGCCATGGGCTCACCGTTATCAGGTATAATAGCAAACATTTTCCTCAATAACTTCGAAAACATGTTCTTAATGGGCCAGCTTTCAAAAGGAATCTTACATTGGAGCAGATTTGTGGATGACGTCATATGCATATATGATAATGACGTCACTAATGCAGACCAGTTATTAAACACTCTAAATTCTTTACACAAATCCATCAGCTTCACAATGGAACCAGAAAATAACAAGAAAATAAACTATTTAGACATCACAATCAACAGGAATAATGACAACCTATCTTACAAGGTATACAGAAAGCCCACTCAGACGTCACACACTATTGACAACAACTCGAACCACCCATACACACACAAAATAGCAGGACTGAATACAATGATACATAGAGCTATTTCCATACCAATGAGCACAACAGATTTCAATGAAGAAATGCAAATAATTAAACAAATCGCGAAAGAAAACAACCATCCTCCAGGCACAGTGGATAAACTTTTAAATAAACATAAGAAAAGTCGCCGGGAAAGCACCACACACGACAAAGAAAACTACGTGGTTCTCAACTATGTTAACAATAACACATACAAAGTAGCTAACATTTTCAAGAAACAAGGTTTAAAAGTAGCTTTTCGAACGAATAACACACTACAGAGACACTTCAGCAGGTGCAACTTACACAAAAAGGACCCTTTCTCAAAGTCAGGAGTGTATGAACTCAAGTGCCAAGAACCTAACTGCAACGCCACATACATAGGTCAAACAAAACGTAATTTCCATACAAGATACAAAGAACACAAAAACGCGATCAGATATAATCGGCATTCAGCCTTCGGGGAGCACATCTACGACTGTTCACACCATTTCACAGACATCAACACTGATCTAAAAATTTTACACTTCGAAAATAAAAGTAAATCTTTGAATATAAAAGAAGCAATAGAAATTTACGTCGCAAAAAATACTAATGCCAATAACCTGAATGAGCATACACATTTAAATAATTCCCCCATATTCGCTCTACTCACATAATATCTAACAACACCTACTCCTTAAATTGCTTCTATCGTAAATAATAATAATAGTAATAGTAATAATAATAATAATACACATTTAATTAATTCCCCCTATTTGCTCTATTCGCATAATATCTGACAACACCTACTCCTTAAATTGCTTCTATCGTAAATAATAATAATAATAATAATAATAATAATAATAATAATAATAATAATAATAATAACGTCCCTTACTTTATTCAACTAAAAATTATTAATTTGCATTCATCCATATTACATAAAGGTACATTCGCATGGAAAAGGTCAATAACTTCTCTCCCCTCTCCAATGTTGATGGAAGGTGAATTGCTTTTTTCATAATAATAATAATAATAATAATAATAATAATAATAATAATAATAATAATAATAATAATAATAATAATAATAATACCGTTCCGTACTTCATTCACCTATTATAAATAAAAAATTATAATAATTACATTCATCCATATTACATACAGGTACAATTAACATGAAATAGGTCAATAACATCTCTCCCCCCCCTCCAATGTTGATGGAAAGTTCCACAGCGCTCCAGCCGCTCCGCCCTACATCTCTCCCCCCACCTCTCCACTCTATAGTCTACCCGATTTTATCATCCAATAGGAGAGATCCACATCGTTCTACTAGGCCCCTCCCTGTCCTGCCCTCCCCTCTCCACGCACAGCGTGGCTCACCACAAACTTTCCATGACCACAGTCCTGAAATAGTGTTTGGTGACAACAGACTTAACATCGGCAGTCTAGATAAATACGTAAGTTTTTCACTATATTATAATTGTATATAATTTATTTTTTGTCATTACTGTTTCATGTTATCACTTATCTCTC
Source organism: Anabrus simplex (assembly GCF_040414725.1). Taxonomy (NCBI): domain Eukaryota; kingdom Metazoa; phylum Arthropoda; class Insecta; order Orthoptera; family Tettigoniidae; genus Anabrus; species Anabrus simplex. The sequence goes on from NC_090267.1 coordinate 172,424,889, forward strand.
TATCTTTGACAAGTTTACGCTACGTAAACAATACTGTACATATATAAGCTTATTTTAAGTGATTTGATAGAATCTGAGGATGTTCTTGTAGAACGAAACATGTCATTCTTTGTATGTTAGTGTGTGTTTTACAGATATGCTTTTAGTGTTTTAATTTACATTGTATTTGCTATGTGTTTGACAGACTGAAAAGCCTTTGCTACATTCGTCTGATTGGCCCATGAGTTTCCCTAACAAATACGATAGCCATGTTGGACATTAACTAGCAACCTTTGGACATGGTTTTCCCTGCCCATTTATTATTGTTCCAGCCACCCCTAGGGGAACTCAAATATTCTCCTATCCTTGTCTCCCTCACTTGCTAGGTTATTCTACATATTGCTCAGGGTAACCCCTCACGATAAACTAACCATTAAGAAGGAAACAAATGGGTTGTTCGGGGAGTTAACTTCCCTTGAATTTTAAGTTAACATGATCAAGAATAATAACATTTCCATATTAGGACATGCATTATTTTTACAACATTTAGGTATTACAGAGGAAAGCTCATCCTACTACCGGTTCTACATTAACGTGCTAAGATAAATATTGACATCAATCATCTATTTGGTGGCCGTGGTTTTTCGTTCCACGGGAGACCCATGGCGGTGTTTACTGCTGCATGGCCTCGGCGCTGGAAACGGGCGTGCTGTCCTTCACTGACATCCTGGAGATCTCGTTCACAGCTGAAATCTCAGAGTAATCCACATGCGTAACACTTCACCACTCGGCACACGGCATTCTGTTTACCGTGACGCGAACACAGAGTTTACACCACGAACAAGCAGGTCATGCTAATCACAGCGAGCGCGTTCACAGCATAAATAGGGTAGCTTACAACACTTGAGCACCCGGACTTAGAGTAGCAATTTGGGTGATGCCAATTTACTAATATCACGGACTCATTTAGGCCGGCATTGTATATAGCCAAAACCCGCTACTCGTTTATAAATTATGCTCGCAGCTTATTTAATGACACGCGACACAGAGACATTCGCCTAGGCTCGCTTGGCTTCCCGTCCACACTTCACAAAGGCTTCGTATTTCACGGCCGCGACGGACACAATAGTACTGTCTTAGTATGCGGTCAGTAGGGTTCGGACTGTAAAAACTAGAGCACAACGGGACACACTGTCCCCTCTCAACGACCCGCTAAGAACTGACTTCAGCGAGGGTCAGCTCAGATTTTATGGTATACGCACCGGAAGACAATGGGCGTAAACGATTCACGGTTCATTAAGGACAGCAGCTCCTTCCATCCCAGGAATTCAGAACATTTAAATAATGCATATTTTAACAATCTCTTTGCTCTCTTATTTGAACCAGGCGTGCTCTACCGACGATCGGCAGATTCCACGTAATTCGCTTCCCGCTTTTAATTATTCCATGAGCGTCATCTGGGAGGTGGAGTCAATTTTGAGCGCGACTCTTAGCTTGGGGGACGTTTTCTCATTCACATGTGTTTGCAATCTGTTAAATCTGGACATCTGGTGACCTCCTTTCTTCCCCTGAATAAAGTATTACATATTTTTAGTCTGGGATACGCAGAAAATTCAGCTCTATTCATTGGTGTGTCTCACATAATTTTCACATGCCTGGATCAAAATATCTTATTATCTTTATGCGCCAAAATTCGACGTTGGCACCCGTGAACCGTGCATAAAAACCGCAAGTTCCTTCTGTTAGTTTGGATTCCTGGTAACATAGACCACACCTCTGGGCGTGTTTGACTATGCTAGCATCGCGTCATATCTCCAGCTCTATCTGTGAGTTGAGAGGGTCTTTTCGCGGGGGCTTGGCTCCTGTTCAGTCTTCCCTTTGTTTTCCAGGCGCTCTTTCGCGGGTTCCGTTCTGGCCGGACGCCACTCGATCCCCATCGCCCATACTACTACCAATGACGCGACCTTTAGAAGTGATTTTAATGAGGTAGAAAGGCACCTATGATTCCAATGAGCTGTACAGGACACTGTACGGTTTCAATACATACATACATACATACATACATACATACATACATACATACATACATACATAATACATACATACATACATACATACATACATACATACATACATACATACATACATACACACATACATACATACATACATACATACATACATACATACATACATACATACATACAGACAGACAGACAGACAGACAGACAGACAGACATTACAGAAAAGTAAAAAGTGCATTTCCTTGTTACTATGGACACGGCCGACATAGAAATAGCATTTCTTTCCAAATTCTGAGCAATGTACAGACAAAACTCTTACTTTTATATATAAAGATAGTGTACTTGTTAAAAGTGTGTAGCAGAAAAAGAAAAAATATGAGTGTGATTTGGGTGGGAGGAGGGGGAGGGAAGAACGTACTACAATGAAGTTTAAGACACGAGAGTGAAAAGAAGTAAGAATAATAGAGTAACAGGTGTACACAGGTTATGAAAGTATGACCCACAGCACACAGCGTAGAGTGGAAAACACCGAAACTAATAATAATAGTGAAAGAACAGGGAACTACAGTTGAGATCAGTTATAACGAGGCCGTAGGGACCACCGATGAAGTTCGTTATAGCCGATAGTCGGACAAACCGGTTCTTTTTTTCCTTCCCAAAAATGTCATATCTGTAAGTAGTTTAGGATTCACACTTACATGGATAATTAAAAGAATTAAGGTAAAACTACAAAAATGTAACTGAAATACGCACTGTATTTACAACACGGAGTATTTGTGACGTGGGACTGCGAGGAATTTCATTGGCTTTTGGTTGAAGAGTAGGTCCATTGATAGGCACATTATTTGTTCTTTGCTGCTTAAACCATCCAAGTTAAGATTCTTCAATGTCTTCGTGCTCAGATGATCTGGCTCGCTAGATTTTTTAAGATTCTTGTTTGAAAAGAGACTTCTTTTCTCTCTGTCCTTCCAAATAGTCGAAATCGCTGTGTGGTACACTCAATTCCTTCGCGATGCTGACATTTATATCCTCATTTTCCAATCGCCATATTATGCGTGACTTTGCTTCATTATAAAACACTTTCCTTTTCTTTTGCGTCACCCTCACAGCGATGCCTGCCTTGACTATTTAACAGATTGATTTGAAATCTACAATAATACGCTTTACATTGACGTCAGCAATCCCCAAATATGTAACGAACAAAAATCAACACTGGACGTTATAGCCGATACATTTATCCGAAAATGTGATCAAAATACGTCCTTTTGTATGATATGTCGTAATAAGAGACGTCGTACTAAGTGACTTTTAAACGTAGTGTTTATATAGAATTTAGACAGGTCCGTTAGATTTCGCCGTTATATCCAGTACGTCGTTAAACTTGATGTCGCTATAAACGGTTTCGTCTGTACGTAAGTGAATCCTTAATGGCTGGTATTACTTAATTGATAGCCAGTGTCCCTGTTTAAATTACTAGGATTTTACGTATTTTCACAGCTTCCCGTGTAATCCTAGACCTAGTAACTTCTCTACCCTGCTATTATTCTCTCCAGGGAGCGTTGATGAGCTGTTTGCTTATTTACTTGGCAGCTACAGGCTCTCTCAGAGTTCCACAATTCTGCGAGCGCTACTCAGACGGTCAGGATATTACACATTTAGTTTCCTTGACTGTTGAATGCAAGCGACTTGTTACCGTGTATCATAAACTAACTGAACAAGTCCTGGGTATCTAAAGATGTGTTCTTTCAATTTATCTCTTCTTCCAGTCAATTTTTTCGAAACACTCTCCTCTCACCAACTCGATTCTGTACCGGTATCTCTTAATTTCTGATCCGATTTACCTATCTCATCTCAGCATTTTTCTTATCACCTCATTTCAGAAGCTTCCTTTCTCTTTCTTTCTGCACTAACTCATCTTTCACTTCAAAACAGTGCCACGCTCCATACAAAGGTCTATCAAAGGCGTATTTCTAACATGCATATCGATGTTTGATGTGAGCAAATTTATTCTCTTAAAGAAGGCTTTCCTTGTGCTGGTCTGCTCTTTACACCCTCTTTATTTCTGCCATTGACAGTTACTCTGCTACCATAGTAACAATATTCATATAACTCCTGTAAGGCTTTATTCCCTAATACTTCCCAAATCGCCTGACTTTAGCTAATTACATCCATGATTTTTGTTTTTATTTTGGACTCCTCCTCCGATTCTGTGCCCATATCATTCAGCAATTTCTCCAGAACTTCTGCCGACTCAGACAAAATGACTATATCATCGGCAAATATCAGAGTTTTAATTTCCTTTCCTTGGATTGTGATTTCCCTTTCCAAAATCCTCTTTGAGTAACTGTAGTGTGCGACGATAAAATGGCAACCATGGTAATATTGTCCGGCTTCTTGGATGAATGGTCAGGGCAGTGCTCTTCGGTTCAGAGGGCCCCGGGTCGGAAATTTTAACCTTAAATGGTTAATTCCCTTGACTCGGGGACTGGGTATTTGTGATGTTCCCAACATCCCTGCAACTCACACACCGTACATAACACTATCCTCCACCACAATAACACGCATTTACCTACACATGGCAGATGCCGCCCACCCTCATCGGATCGTCTGCCTTAAAAGGGCAGCACTCGGCTAGAAATTATTTATGGTAATATTCTTTTTTCATTATTGAGAGTATGCTACCTTGTTTACATCCTACTATACCTCATTCCATATTAAGAAAACAGTACCGGGCGAGTTGGCTGTGCGGTTAGGAGCGAGCAGCTGTGAGCTCTCGCATCCGGGAGATAGTGGGTTCGAACCCCACTATCGGCAGCTCTGAAGATGGTTTTCCATGGTTTACCATTTTCACACCAGGAAAATGCTGGGGCTGGACCTTAATCAAGGCCACAGCCGCTTCCTTCCCATTCCTAGGACTTTCCTGTCCCATCGTCGCCATAAGACCTATCTGTTTCGGTGCGACGTAAAGCAAAAGAAAAAAACAGTATTGCTCTTACGACGACAGGTGGTGATTATTGTTTTAAGAGGAAGTACAACTAGGCAACCATCCTCTACATAACACTAATCAGAGGAAAAATAGAAGGGATCTGACACTTCGAAAAATGAAGATATCGATCAAAGAAAGACAAGAGCCACGAAGGGCATGAAAATGAGACTCCCTAGCCCTCGCAAACCTAATAGCGTCGGGGTCGGAAAAGAACAAGGGTTGACCAAGGGAGGTCGGATAGGATAGATGAAAGTGAGGAGCCTGGCACAAGTAAGTGGAAGTAATGCCAGGACTCAGCTAAAGGCCCCGTGGTCGCCAACCCACGCTCCAAAGTTCAGAGCCCCTGGGGCCCCTTTTAGTCGCCTCTTACGACAGGCAGGGGATACCGTGGGTGTTATTCTACCGCCCCCACCCACAGGGGGATACGACGACAGGGTTGCCATATCGAACGGCTCTACTCAGCAGCGTCACGGGAAAACCGTGGCACATACATTGGTGAAACTCAGTACTTACCTTCAAAATAAAAGAAGAAAAAAGTAAGCTGCAATTTAAAGGAAACTAAGGTACAGGGGCTATAAAGGGGATAGTGGTGTTGGAGACGGCTTATTTATGTTTCTATAGCAACATGGGTAAATTACTAAACACACAAAACTTCAGTACTTAAAAGGCAAACTGGGAGAAAATGGACAAGATATAATTTTTATAGGCTCAGGGTGGGGGATGCAGTTAATTGCATTTAATACATTTGCCCAGGCAACGCTGGGTTCTACTGTACCATCATACCGCCCCGCGAAAAGTATGGTAAAAATGTGCTTGTGAAAAAGTGGTAAAAATGAGTCAAAATTAAAACGCGCTTAAGAAACAAACCGAGCACAGATAACAATCATAGCTAATTTCTGCAGCAGTGCAAGTCATACCGTGATGTATTGCTGCACACAACTGTTGTACAGGACAAGAATATTAAAACATACACGCAAATAAATACATTATATCTCTTCAACAGTGATAATCTGCCTGCGATTCATAGCGTAACGGATTACGCGTTACATGTACCAGAGCAGCGCCTCCTAGAGAACAAGGCCTGGCATTACGAATGAGAGTAGCTGATGACGTATGTTGAAGGAGGCCCATGCCCGTAACTCAGCTTGTTGCTGCTTGGTGTATGAGGACGCGTTTCCCTATTATGTGTGTTTTTCATCGATTATATTAATGTTAATCGAGTCTTGTGTGTTAACACTCGCTTAATATTCCTATTAGTGTAAGTTCAGTTAAAGGTGATAGGACGGTACTTATAAATTGTTAATATTGATAAATTCTGTTTAAAGTGCCGGCATGGCCACCAAGAACTGAGTTTATTTTTAATGGTGTGTTGTGAATTGCGATCACTGTTTTTCAAGTTATGAATAACGATGCCTCAGAAATTCAGTGTTCCAAATTGTAAGGGCAATTATCGCACTGGCCCTAAAGTGAGTGTTTTCTCGTTTCCAACTGACGACTCGGAGAGAGCTAAGTGGGAACGAGCTATTCGCCGAGATGATTTCGTTCCTTCCAAAAATGCAAAGGTAAGTCTTAGTTATTAGTGTATTATATATGATTTCAATCATTCAGTCACTTAAGTTGTGGAATGGTCCTTGAAATGGAGCTCTGTGTTGTAGGTGTGCAAGCTCCATTTCAAAACTCATGAGGTTGAAAGGACTAACTTACCAGCATGTATGATGAGAGATGTGGGAAATTATTGGCTACACCTTTATTTCATCCAAGGCTTGTGGATAGGTCTCTTTATATCTTTGCTATTTATGAATGAAATAGTAGATTTTTTAGGGTGACTTATATTGCAACCTTACCAATTAGTAAACCAAACATTCAAAAGAAAAGCACAAACATCAAGAAGAAAACAAGCACAATACTTACCGAAAGGCAGTAGCAAAAAAATATGAAGCGTGGAAGGCAAAGCGAGAATTAAAAAGGCCAGGGTCTTACATAACTTTGACAGGTTGCCAGGTAAACATTGCTAGCTACTAAATGACACACCAGATAAATTTGAAATGAAGAAAATTTACTAAGTAAATGTAATTTGAAAATGGTATAAAATAAGAACAATAAAAATATATATATTTCTTTTTCTAAAATTTAAAAATGCAATCAAACTAGATGAGAAAAACAGAGTTTTAAAATAAAGTTGAAATTAAGGAGAAATGAAGCTCACATTAACATAGGCTTCCGCCAAAATTAAGGTTTGAAAATTCATTAATAACTCATTACCTTACATATAGAAACATTAAAATTATTTAAAAATTGGTTGCAACCGATATGCGGGCCCGCGATATAAAAACACTTTAAAACTGAAATTTGCTACACTACAAAATTCTAAGTTACAAGACGCACACAAGGACACACGAAAAAGAAGAAAATTTAGTGGCTCCAACCGCGAATAAACATTACACAAAAGAAACGAGCTAGATGAAAACACAATAAAATAATAGTGCACAGCAATCCCAACAAAATGAAGTATTTTAAAGGAAATTTACAATTAACGGTGCACTCATAAAAAATAAGGAACACTGAAGCACCCAACAAGAGCTACCCGTTACCGACGCGAAGCCAAGATCCCATAATAATCATCAAAGCCACCCAAAATATTAACGTATCATCAGATTAGATAAGAAGGGGTGACATGACGTAATAAAGACAAAAGCAAGGAACCCAAACAATGGGAGAAAAGATAATAAGACAACGGAAGAAAACTCCCATTATTAAACTTAATTTCGACCAGCAAATTTCAATTTTAAGATTGTAAGTTATTAAAATAATAATATTAATAATAATAATTATTATTTATCCAAGAGGTGATAGAACCAGTTTACATTAGCCTTACTTAATCAATCACCAGCGATTTACATACTTTAGAACAGAGGGGGGCCGTGGAATGCGCTACGATGCGAATATGAGGTGTCATTAATTAAGGCCCGTAACAACGCGATAATCATCACGTACAGAAAACCAGCCACGAAGGCAATAGGACAAAATTAGACAGCAATATCAACCAAACAGGACAACACTAAGGGAGAAAACACGCACCGAAATGAATTACCAAAAAATAAAAGTAATAATAATAATAATAATAATAATAATAATAATAATAATAATCGCCATCATAATGAATATCAAGAAACACAGTTGGCAAAAATGCACCCCGACAAAAACGTAAGATAAAATCACTTACACAAAATATCACCTCATAGATGCATAACTAGCGATCCTCGAGCTCCCTACATTACATTAAATTTTCTTTTTCAAATGCATTCACTTCAAATATATATCAGATTTTGCTTACAAGGTTAACCAATACCAAAATAGTCGTTTATAATGTTGCTCATGTCCAAGATGAAATTACTCACACTAGTGCCTGAACGACTGGGATCCCTTCAATAAATTATAATTTTCAGTACTTACTTGAGTTAAGGTATCCAAACTTACAAAACACTTGAAACTTTAAATTCCGATAACGGATAACTCACTGCACCAAGTTTACATGTTACATTAAGAACAAAAAAGGGTTGGAGCACACTGGATAACTTTGAAGGAATAATAGGGCCTAGCCCTCACATTATGTTTAACCGCCGGAGTCAAGCTCCATTATAATAGCTTTCCCTTCTCGCCAAACCGTCTGCCTGGGAGCTCCATACAACACAGCCATCTTGGAGAGTAACGGCAAGCTGACTACTGCCGACTACTGAGCTCACACCGAGCTAGCCGAGAGGCAGTCCCATAATTCAATGCGTGCACCGCGAAAATGCGCAGAAGTTACAAATGATAATTCGGCGCACTACAGAGTTCAGTCAAATGCCTGACAATAATGGATAGATAACTTGAATTAAATTGGTCTGGTAACTTCCACAGTTAGGAAACAGTTCCAACAATGACCGATAATACAGATAACGGCTGGATACACAAGTCGACATGACAGATGAATAAATAAATACACTTAGATGCTTTGATGTAATAATTCAGTTATGTCCAGTAAATATTAGTTCCCATTTTCACATTACATATATCTTACTGATTTAAGGATTTGCTGTATTGAATTGACCAGTTATTACATTTAGTTTGGGATGTGCTGAGTATTCACATTATTTCATAGGACGACTGTTGTGGGTATAGTGATATTCTGGGAAAACTTATAGGGCCTAAATTATGAAGGTATGTAAGGTATTGGCTTTCAAGTATTCCTTCTGTGCTGGACCCTTAACTACAAGTGAGGCACTTCTGTTTATTATATCGCATGAGGGAAAATACCACTTAGTGTGGGTTAATATTTTTAGTTCAGGCTAGACAGCAATGTTATTGTGTTTATTGCAATTATGTTAGGTTCTGTATAATTATTATAAGTTCAATGATTTTCTCTGTCTCCTTGTGTGATATTCATTTTATATTAAAATCAACCAGATATATCTAAGACATGACATGGTCCTGTGAAGTAAGTGGTGCCATGAATTAATAGACGAGCGCATTTATATCTAGGCGAATGCATTCTAACTTGGTCTAAACGATTTAGGAGCTGTTCCTTCTCAGTTTCCAAACTGCCCAGAGTACTTCTCTGATACCACATCTGCCCACCGAGAACTCCAGACGATAGGCGTTGTCGAGTAGACAATGAAAGTTTGGCCAAGGCTCTTGCTCAAAGTTTAGAGACCTATGAAGCTCATGTCAGTACTGTTTCTTTCAAGAACTTCCAGGAATTTAAAAAAAATTAAGTTCAATATCTGTAAAACAAGACTGGAACTGCACTGAAAAGGGAAACATTTAGTAGCTCTATTTTCCATAGTAGTTTCTTTAGAAGAGAACACAGTAATAACACAAGAGCACTTTTATTTTATCATATTTATTGCCAGGTGTTATGTTTTCAGGGAGTGATGTTACTTTTGAGAGGGCACCTTTTATGTTAAACAGGTATTTTGTCATTTAACAAATACGGTTCATTACCTTGGTGGCACATATCCTACAAAATCATTAACCATCCTTTCCTTTTGTCTGTGGTAAGCTGAGGCTTTCTCACTTTTTTTTAGTACATTACATTACTGAGTTGATTAACCTCTATGAATTTCATTCAAAGGGAATGTGTAAATTCTGAATTCAGGGCTAATCACTGTAAGTTCCTTCAGTAGTAAACATTCCTGTTTGAGTAACTGTGAATTCAATTATGAATTTCCTCTTCCAGCATTATAGCCTATTCACACTGTGGTTATGAATTTCCTCTTGGAGAAAGTACTCCTTCCAGCTTTTGTTATGTAATGAATCTAACATGCATCTGTGAAAAATTGGGGATTAATTACTTAATTGATCTCATGTGTGTCATATTTATATAATGCAGCTGGTTCATAAAGCATGAAATGAGTAGTTCAGTGTGAGTTCTGCTACTGTTTTATTAATATAATGGCAGGGATGCAAGTTCTTAATATGGTTTCTTAGGATTTTAACAATTAATGTTCTTAGATATTTCCTTTTACATTTTCTTATATCATGTTCACCTCATGTCCATTTCAATTTTAAGCAACCTGGTGAAGTTAAATTGAAAACAATTTCAGAAAATGTCTGGGTGAAGGTCAGTTCAAATGTTATAAGAATTGGCATGCTACTTTTCAAATTCAAGAATTTCAATTTTTTCCCTGTTCTGGTTATTTGAATCAGGGTCTAAAATCATGTAAGTACATTTATTTCCACTAGGGAATGCGAATATAAGTTTGATGACTTAATGAACAAACTATTGTTAGCATGTACTGTAATCATTCTCTTTGCATAACAGCCAAATTGTGTGAGCTCTTCACCCCCTTAATTTATGTGAGGCTTCAATTGTAAACATTTTTTTACCTGTTTTCATGACCGACAACACTGAGAATTACAGCTTGTATGTTCCTGGACTGCTACTAATATACTGTAAGTAAGGTAGTTTATACGTTATTATTTTTATTTAATAGCTTTTTCTGTACTTACATGTTGTTTTTTATCTTTTATCTTTCATCAGCAAGTTCAGTTTTGTAAAAGCTTGCTTTTTTTGCGTCGCACCGACACAGAGAGGTCTTATGGCGAGTTTTGTAAAAGGAACTGATCATTTTTGACTCTTAAATATACGTAAGAAAGTGTCATATAGACATATTATTAAAGTTGTTCAGTATTAACACTCTTAAAAAATTATTCTTTGCATTTTTAATTGATCCTCCTAATTATTACGGTATATTACTCATTTCGCTTCAGATATGCGCGTCTACGAGAAAGAATATTCGTAGAATGCACTTTAACCAGCGTATTTTTCAATTTTCGTAAGGAATTAGCTTCATCTACTATCCACTCGCGCTAAGCCGTCGTGGTCATGGCTGAGCCCAATCGCGTGACGTCACGAATCGTATTGCCAGGCCTTGTTCTCTAGGAGGCGCTGACCAGAGCAACTCCGAAGGAAAATGAAGGAAGGCAACAAAGCGATAGCTGCTCCCGCTATTGTGCTTCCTCCCTGCGAATGTGTGAGAAATTATGAGTGTCTCGGTGGGGGGGGGGGGGTGTTCACTCCTTGTAGGTCCATAACAGCTATACTGTTTTCTTAACACGGAACTTAGCCTAAAAGGAATACAAAGCCTGCTCACTCGCAGTGCTCTCTTCAGAAACAGTGTCCGCCTGGCAGTGCGCGTCTTGACCGCTGCAGCGCTAGTATACCACCTCACATCAGCACTCAGTAGCATTGGTAACGGGAGTTAAAACCAGCACAAATTTACCTCTATACTATACTTCCTGTATATTATATACATTACTGAACAGAATGAAGCAGAAAATAATTAATGTTCACCTTTTACCCCTAGAAATTCAATTCAGCTGTGGATTTTCATTTCAGATAACACATATAACTGTCGAAATTTATGTCTGGCATTTAAAAGGATATACGGTCTGCACTAGATATTTTTACTACCGCACCACAGATTTTCAGTGAAAAGGAACGACTTTAACTATTTTCCTTGATATTTTCTTCTCATAAATTGTTTTTCTTATCGAGAAGTATTCTCAGCGATACTCATCTGTCATGCCATTAGCATAGTTAGTGACAGAGAGGTGCAGAAACTTCTGCAGTATTATTCTTTGTTTCTCAGGATGATCACTTTTCTCACTCTGTAGAATATGATTTTTAGCAACACGTGGCAACAGTATTTCGGTTAATGCTTGTGCTGTTTTTGGACTGCCCAGCGTTACCGATAACATTTCGTCCCTTACTTGCCCCAGTTTCATCAACAGTGAAACAAAACTTGGCTTTGGATACCTGAGGCCACCTCTGTCTTTGATTTTTTAATGACGTTAGTGGAGATGGACTCTGGATACTACTCATTTTATCAACACACTCTTGACATGGCATGTGGTCTTCGACATCTCTTACCAAATACCCTCCAATATATGCCATTGCAGCACTCGACGGAGCGGTCACTAAGGTTCCATAACTTATTCTTGGTACCACCTACACAACAGAATAAGGAAATTATTATCAGCAGAATAGGAGCAATAATAATAAGTAACCTAATTTTTGCCGCCTCGTGGTCTGCGTATTTATTGTACCATACCTGGCCTGTTTATTGCTTTAATCCATAATTCCCTAGTTGGCTCTTAGCAAGCGAATTCATGGAAACTAGTTCCAGGAACTTTATTTCTAGAGCCTTGTTTACAAAACGGAACGCAGCAGCACACCAGCGTAATATGATTGACGTATTTTAACCATATCCTCTTCCCATTTGGCCAGTGTGTGAATTAAGCAGAAGGTGTCAGGTTCCAATTCATCCTCAATTTACAAGAGTTTACCCGTAACATTATATTCTGCGACGTTTGCAGCAAGAGGTGAGTGAAACTTGTCTTATATTTCCCCATAACGAATTATTATCACTTTAACAAAATCAACACGGTGTTTTAAATAATGCATATTAAGATACGTAAAACTGCAGCTGCCTAAAAATACTGTAGAGCCTATTTGAGAGTCTGTTTTAGGCAGTTAAAATAACATTTTAGCACCTAAAAATCTGAGGTCTAGTAATCACTATATCAACAAACACAAACACCAGTCCCCGAGCCAGAAGAATTAATTAGACGTGATTATAATCACCCATCCGGCCGGCAATCGAATCTGGGACATTCTGAACCGAAGGCCTCAACGCTGACCATTCAGCCAAGGATTCGGACAAAACGAAATCATTATTGAGTTTCATTATTTCTATCGGTATTAACATTCAACTTTCGTCACCAGTAAGCATACAGTGTGTAGAAATACCGCCAACCGACGTGTTCATGTGAGGCTGAATTGCAGCGCCTCTAGCGGCAAATATAGCATCCACAGGGCGGACAGCTATGAGTGGCTATTGGGCAGGCTTTGTATTCCTTGTAGGCTAAGCATGGAATGAGCTATACACCCTATGTTTTACTAAACTTTCAGTAGAGGAAGTAAAGTTGCAGAGCCTACGTTTAAATCGAGTGTTAAGCTTCTTGGACCTCTTTCAAAATAGAGATGCCCAAATCATTAGCCTGAGTGAGTTGGATTGCGTGTTTGGCCATCTTGGCGACCTTGGTCACCTCATTTCATTTGCTAGTGGTTTAACATCACACTAACACATCGAAGGTTTTCGGTTGATGCAAGAATTGGTCCTCTGCGCAGGAATGTAGAGATCTCTACGTATCTTCACATTCTATTGCAACAATGGTGTTTCTGTTGCAGTTGATGCTTTCACGGCCCGTACTTATAGACGTAATACTGTATAGACTTTTGGGCTTATGCCGTGTCAAGGAAATAAGATGGAATTCTTTACGTAAAATTCTTGTTTAAGAAGCCTTTCTCGTTGACATTCGAGATATTCTTCTTATGACGCAGAGCACAGTTCTCTGCGAAACGTAAAGAATTTCATCTTATTTTCTTCACACGGCATAAGCCCAAAAGCCTATACAGTGTCATGTCTAATGGTGTTCTTGTCAAGCGTTTTAGAATTTTATTTTGAACGACTGTTAGTAGTGTTAGTGGTGTCTAAAGAATACAGTACCAGGCCTTGCAACCATTCTATAGCAGGGGTCGGAGACTCTCGCTGATGCCTGTTGCATTGCTTGGTCTATACTTCATCTCTAGATAAGCCGAGATATTCAGCTGTGTTTGTCCAGGGAACGGGGTGGTGGTGTTCGTTATTGTTTTGAGTGTTGTCAATAGTATGTATGTCCAACCCTTGTCCCGTTTCTCTACGGGGTCGGGTATGAAGTAGGATGAATCTCTTAGCGAGATTTTACGACCGAATGCCCTTCCTGACGTCAACCTTATCAGAGGAGTTAATGAGATAAATTGAATGACTTAATACATGATGGTAGGAAGGGACGGGGTGAAACCCGATGTCGGCACACCACAGCCTGATTCTGTCGAATAGCACCAAGGGGTTTGCTCAAGGCTTAACATCTCCATCCGACGGACGAATCAGCATCAATAGCGTTACATCCATCACTCCATATGAGCACTGCGGAGAGGTTTGTCCAACTCTTGTCCCGTTTCTCCACGGGGTCGGGTATGAGGTGAGAAGAATCTCTCGTGGCGGGTTTTTATGACGGGATGCCCTTCCTGACATCAACCTCATCAGAGGAGTTAATGAGATGAAATATATATATATATATATATATATATGATAGTAGGGAGAGGGTGAAACCCGGTGCCGGCACATAGCCTACTCCTGTCGAATAGCACCTAGGGGTTTGCTCATGGCTTTACGTCCCCATCCGACGGACGAATTACCATCAACAGCGTCATATGCCCTCACTCCATATGAGCACTGTCGAGAGGTTTGAGATTTAATCCAAGCTTTTGACACGCAATCTAGTGATCAGAAATTGTATATCATCATCTCCCCTAGCCTGTCGGCCAACATTCTGATGGTGAAATATTTTTCGACCAACGGGACTCGAACCGGCTAACCACGGTGTCAGACTATTACAGATTTGACTTGACGCCTTAACGATCATGGCTACCAGGCGGGCTAACTATTGTCGATAGTAAGATGACCCCATCAAGGTCATCATTTAGTGAAAATAACGATCAGGATTTTGAAGCAATTATTTTAATTTAAAAAAAAAATACATCACTTCCAGAAAAATGAAATACAGAACTGCAGTGCGGAGATGGCATCTCTGTTTCTGTATAAACAGCTTCGTCATCTGCACACTGCTGTATCTCTATTTCTTGTTGTATCGGGAGATCATTCACATATAGCGTAAAGGGTTGGTGAAACAGTCGGGTGGCACGCAGGCTTGTAGCGATCGAAGAGTGAATATTTCTTTCCTTGGATGTACAACTAGGCAACCATCCTATATAACACTTCGAGAAATGAAGACATCGGCCAAAAAAAGACAAGGGCCGCCAAGGGCGTGAAAATGAAAGACTCCCTAGGCCTCGGTAACCTAATACCGTCGGGGTTGGAAAAGAACAAGAGTTGACCAAGAGAGGTCGGATAGGATAGATGGAAGTGAGGAGCATGGCACAAGTAAGTAGATTAAATGGCAGGACTCAGGTCAGGGCCCTGTGGTTGCCAAACCACGTTCCAAAGTTGATAATTGAAAGAACAACAATATATAACCACTGTTTTGTTACTTGCTTTACGTCGCACCGACACAGATAGGTCTTATGGTGACGATGGAACAGGAAAGGCCTAGGAATGGGAAGGAAGCGGCCGTGGTCTTAATTATGGTACAACCCAAGCATTCGCCTGGTGTGAAAATGGAAAACCACAGAAAACCATCTTCAGGGCTGCCGACAGTGGGGTTCGAACCCACTATCTCCCGGATGCGAGCTCACAGCTGCGCGCTCCTAACTGCACGGTCAACTCGCCTGGTTATACAACCACTTCCCCTTAACTCTAATCAGAGAACAAAATGCAAGGGGAATGAAATTATTGTCGAAAGGAAGAGTTTGAAAATAAAAGGTAGAAGTTGGCCAACAGAAGTCGGATTGGAAAGATAATAGCGAGGATGCTGGCTCAAGTGAAGGTAAGCCATGCTCGATCAACTAAGGGGTATGATGTTGCCATATAACGCCTTCAAGCTGAGAGCATCTTCGAGTCGCCTCTTTTAATCGTCTCTTATAACAGGCACGGGATACTGTGGATGTGTTTTGATGTATTTTAACCCCAACCCATAGGGGTTTACGGGAGGTATGAATCGTACCCGAGGCAGTTGGTCAAGAAGCTAATATACCACAGCGCGTCAACCAGAACAAAAAACAATAATAGAACCATGAGAGTTGGGAATCGAATTCGAGCCAGTTGGTAAGATCGAACAATGGAATGAGAATAATGTATGAAGGGACGAGTATACGGACAGACAAGGCTGTACCCAGGGGGTAGGTTAGCGGGTTTCAAACCCCCTCGGAAATAAAAGTCCACTTGAAAAATTTAAACAACATATAAGGGTTTTGAAATAGCCTGCGATAAATTAGAAATATTATAAAAACAAGCATTTGCAAAAATTTTTGCCATCTTTAAATGTCTTTCTATGAATATAGTTAACATATTTACCGTAAACATAAATGGAAATGTTAATTTTGGTGAGATAAACGGATTTTTTAAAAATGTGGGTTCGATTCCCACCTCTGCCATCGTGGAAGTGGTTTTCCGTGGTTTCCCACTTCTCCTCCAGGCAAATGCCTAGATGGTACCTAACTCAAGGCCACGGCCGATTCCTGCCCTCTTCCTTGTCTATCCTTTCCAATCTTCCCATCCCCCACCAAGCATAGCAGGTGAGGCCGCCTGGGCGAGGTACTGGTCATAGGTTTTGTTTTCGGGAGTCCCCTCACCCCCACCCCAACCCGCAAATCCTAATCCCCACCGAAAAACATTTCTGGGTACTGCCTTGCGGGCAGATTTGTTAAAATAGTAAAGTACTGTCTGAGATTATAAACAGGTCAGGTGGTGAAATTCCATGAATGGCATGTCAGCACGAAACTAAATAACAGAATGAGGGCTACTAGGTGGATGAGGGGAAGAAGCTACTAGATGATATATTTATGGAGCACTGCTGGGAAAGAAGTTTATCAGGGAAGGTCAGAAGACTGTGTAAGAAGGTGGTCTAGAGAATGAAATACGATACATAGAAAGACAAACAATAAGGAAAGAATGTAATAGCAAGGGGACACTGGTAGAATTTCGTAAAACAAGTTAACAGATATGGCAATAAGGACTGGCAAGTTAACATAAAAGGAAATGAGAGGGATCTTTTGATGGTTGGTGGGAATATGTTAAGGCCATAAGACAAAAAGTTAGGGAAATCAATACATTTTAAACAATAAACTTAGTATGAAAGTGGTTCACCTACCAAAGCACTGGAAAAAAATTAGAGAGACACAGACGGGAAAGAGATAGGTAAAATTGAAAATGAACCTGAACTTCACATTTTTGTTAAATTAAGAAGCAGAGAATGGAAGAAAGCAGGAATAATAGCAAAATTATGTATTATTATCAAAGGAATATTGGAAAAGAAATCTAAAGAATGAAAAAAACAAGGATTATGCATGTAGCTAGTGGTAGGGATATACATGAGGAGGTAAACTTGACTCGATAACTTAGTTAATGTTTGTCTAACTATTAATGCTACGTCGAAGTAGTATTTATGGGATATGTATTAGCAAATATTATATTTCATTTCTTGCAGCAAATTTTAGTTGGTACATGTTTGGTATTTTATATTATTAATAAAAACCGAGTTGCATGAATTAGCTATAATTACATCAAACGAAAACTCTCTCCCTGTTTGTGAGTGATTGGGAGAGAAGAGAATTCCATTCAATAGGGCAGGAAGCTAACAGCCTATGTGAGAGAGCATCAACAACAACAACCACCATGACAGTTGTTATTCGAACCCGATCCAATTGGGCAAGAAGCTAATATGTGAATCTCAAGACTGCCACTCGTCAACAATGACGACAATAGCCAGGAATCGAACCTGAAGCAATTGATCAGAAAGCCAATATGTGAATTCTGAGACCTCAGCACGTCAACTTTCAACTGATGAATACGTATACAATGCATTAGTGGATATAGATGTTTTGTTTACTCCTTAAGTACAGTGCAAATATAGTATATGCTCTCAGCATTGCAGTTCCAATGTACAAATTTACGTTTCATCTTAACGGCTTACTTACTGCATAAGGCGATCTCATCCACCACACTAGAGGGCACTTAAGAACTTATACTCCATCCTGACAAGTTTGTTGTTTAAATAACCGTTTATTACTATATAGGCTTATGTCATATATGTTATATTTGCTATTTTCTCGCAATGCACCGTTCGTACAAAACAAATGCCTCAGGGGATTCGTTCACTATTATAGTTTTTCCTGTTGGTTTTGGTTTTTCGACTGCTGGTTCTGGTTCGATTATAGCACCGCACTCACAAAGAAGTTGTTCTGCATCACGCTTGTAAGCAGTACACCCCTTACAACAAGAACATGTTGTAGGTTGCACGTTTTCCACTTTTTCGACGACTCTGTTACGAACTTGTATTATTTTATGCTTTTCTTCTAGCCCACAGGTCAATATCTCTGGCCGCTCCTTGAAGATGACATCTGAAACCGATTCCCTTTTTCCGGGCTCACTTGCCAAATTATAAGCCTGGTATTTTGGAATTATGATTCTTGGTGGAGGATCTTTTTCATTCTTCATGGTAGACACTGTCCGTTGTTTACGACGCTTCTTCCGTCGTGCGGAATCATCAGAACTATAATCATCCGTGTCTGATTTACGGCCTCCACGAGATTTGCTGTCTCTTTTCTTGCCTTTTTGCGTAGATTTCTTCCTCTTATCTTTATCCTTAGACTTCCTATCTTTACTTTTTCGAGATTCTCTCTTCTTCTTGGGAGAGTCTCCTTCCTCCGTATTAGATGTAATTGACTGCTTGGATTCGGAACTGTCACTTGACCTCTTTCGACTTCCTCGTCGTCGTCGTCTTCTGTTGTCTTCATCAGAGGAATAAGAATCTTCTGCTTCACCAGTTCCTTTCCATTTTCCTGGCGTGAGAACCCTTGTTTCAATTTTCGGAAGAGCATGGTTACAGCGACAGTCACGAAGGCCTCTATTTAATTCTTCAATTGCTTCCAAGCAGTGAGAGCACATTTTTGACTTCCTATATGCATCGACTGAATGCGCCATGATTCTTATTTATTGTACAAGATTATTGACGACGAGATTACCAGTTTAACCTTTAGGGAATAATTCTGTTTACTAACGGGGAATTTCATTTATTCTGGATCACATTTTCTTTAAGACTTAGCTGTTATCTCTTTCTCAACGTATCATCCATGAAGATGCATTGGCTTATTCATGCTGCATGTTATACTTATGTTGCGGCTAGTAAAACGTTGGAGGCTAATGGTGTACACATTAATCCCCATTTCTTTCAGTTTAGTCATTAACTCATCCGAACTAAACTTCTTACGTACTCAAACTTACGTACTGAAACCTCGATGATCTTCTTTTCCTTCTTCTGATAGACAGCATTGGGGCGGGGTTTGTCACAAGAATATTTTAAAAACCTACACAATTATAATAAGCTTCATATAAAGGTCATCTGGAGTCCTGGGAGGAAAATGGTATGTTCAACAAAAAATTTAACTCGTAGACTGGAAGTTCAATCAAAACAAGGAAATCGGAGAATACAGAAAACTAAATAACATAAGTAGCGTAGAGCACGAGAGTCCATGGTTGCCATATTAGTGCTCTGTCTTCGTATTGAGATTGTTCCTATCATCTAATGATCTGTGCTACAAGCATTTGAATAATAGAAAAGACAAGAAAGGAGTAAGAAGAAACTGACTCAGCATTCTAGAACAAACGTAATGCAGGATACACGACGAATAGATATTAGTAGTGTGACGGCTCTCTCTCTGAATCACATGTTAAAGCAGTGTATGTTCTCCACCATCTGAAGCACTTAAAAGGCAAGTAGGCGCTTGTTTTGTCAGCTTAAAGTGACAGTGTGGAAATATTTTCCTATCTCTATCGGTAGTTTCAAGTGCACGAAATATCTAGTGTCAACTTTGAGAAGGAGGACGTATACTTCGGCATATGTTTGAAATTACTACCGCATGTGAATATGCCTTCCTGTGGTGGTGGTGATTATTGTTTTAAGAGGAAGTACAACTAGGCAACCATCCTATATATAACACTAATCAGAGGAAAAAGAAAGGAAGGGATCCGACACTTCGAAAAATGAAGATATCGGCCAAAGAAAGACAAGGGCCACGAAGGGCGTGAAAATGAAATACTCCCTAGCCCTCGCAAACCTAATAGCCTCGGGGTCGGAAAAGAACAAGAGTTGACCAAGAGAGGTCGGAAAGGATAGATGAAAGTGAGGAGACTGGCACAAGTAAGTGGAAGCAATGCCAGGAATCAGCTGAGGGCCTCGTGGTCGCCAATCCACGCTCCAATGTTCAGAGCCCCTGAGACCCCTTTTAGTCGCCTCTTACGACAGGCAGGGGATACCGTGGGTGTTATTCTACCACCCCCACCCACAGGGGAGGCTATGCTCCGGGCTGCAAGTCAGATTACGATTCACAGTCGAATGAAAAACTACATTTCTTTTCACCTCCAAGAGATTCGACTCTGCTCTCCACAACAAGATGCTGAACTAGAAAAGGAGCTTCAAAAAATGAAATAATCTAATAAACAGGTAAATATTAGTAATGAAATATTAAGTAGAAACAGAAGATAATCACTAATACCACATCAAAGAAGAACAATAATTGACTAAAATTTCAGAAGGTAAGCGTCATGATGAGGAACGTCTACTGGAAGCACTACTATTGCAAATCAAGTGCCCGAAAACTTACATACGTTGTGCAAACATGATCTTGCCACTGTCGTCACCATCACATTTTCACAGCGCTTCGAAGTCTGCAGAAAAGGCGTGAAATGTTCATGCGGTATCAATCATCATTCAACCGATGTCATTTCTTAGGCCTTTAACAATTATGACAATGATGACAACAACAGGTCTGGAACATTAATTTTTGACGAAGTGAAACTGAAAGGAGAAATTAAGTTTAATGGCAAATTTAAAAGTACTATATAAGGGATATATGGACTTTGATGACTTCACATCAAAATATCAATTACCAGTAGCAAAATATTGGAAATTATGTCCTAGTGTTTATGTTCGTACCTCTCTTAAAGCACTGGATATAATTTATTGCAGTTCCACTCCTGGTGACATACTGCCAAACATAATAGTCCAAGTTATTATTCAGATAGAAATTCCTGGGATTCACAATGTTGGATATGTGTGCGACGGGAGTCAGACGTTTAGAAATATTTGGAAAAATCTTAATATTAATGCCAAACTTAATAATGTCGGTGTAAACTATTCAAAAACATGTGAGCTTCACCAGAAAGGTTTGGATATCTTCAGATGCAGTTCGTACTTGAAATGCATTAGATAATATTTTCGTGCCAAAGAAAATTGTAGGCTACCTGTCATGGCCACGGTATCAACTTGAAATACTACAGGAAAATGATACCCTCAATGATTCTGCATGTTTGCGGGTATGTCCAAAAATAACCTTATCGCACATCAATCGTAACAGTTCTCAGAAAATAACACTTCGTTTGGCATTCCATTTATTCAGCAAATCCA
This sequence comes from Anabrus simplex, assembly GCF_040414725.1. Taxonomy (NCBI): domain Eukaryota; kingdom Metazoa; phylum Arthropoda; class Insecta; order Orthoptera; family Tettigoniidae; genus Anabrus; species Anabrus simplex. The sequence goes on from NC_090267.1 coordinate 172,446,546, forward strand.
ACATTCCAGCATAGAGAAATACACCAATAGTTTTGAAGAAAGTGAAGGCACAGAAATGTTAACGATGGACGTAAATTACGTTTTTGATCAACTGAATGCCAGCGAATGGTAAAACCTAACAAAGCATTATTTCCTGAATGTGAGAATACTTTTTCGTTTGTGTGAAATGAGGGAGCACAAAATAATACATTCGCCTCTGAGAGAACTCTTGAATCATTGCGCTTGGCACATAAAATGCACGATAGAATTTTACAGTATTTGTGGAGCTGTGGTTTCTCTTATATTCTTCAAAGCAAATTAATCCAAGACTTCTTGGAAAGGCACTTCGGTATTCTACGATCCATAAGCTGTGATGCCCTTCTACTATGAAGTTTTTGCAACTAAACATGTTGTAATCAGTGTCATGTGCCTATCTAAGGCAGGTAATTGCCAGTCTCAACTTGAAGTATCCTTAACATAACCTTTCAATAAGGTTAGAGCCATGACAAAAGTTGCTGTCAAAGAGAATGCAAAAATCATAAGTAGGCTACAGCTCGGAAGGAATTCGCAGCAAGCTTACCTTTGATCAGACACCATTATCTAGTTTGGAAGATGAACCAATGTCTTCTTTCAGCAATTCAAAAATGAATATAATTCATCACATCTGTGGATATAATATTAAACGTGCATGATGTTTTATAGTTTGGAAATTGTGAGACATCCTAGGAGCATTATGGGGAGAAATATTTCAAGAATACCTGGACAGTTTACCTATACTGTTTCTCATGGACTAGGTTTCTGTTGTGAACATGTTCAGGACTTGGTTCCAAAATTAATTTTTCACTATGTAGCCGGTTCTATTTGTGAATAAAAGAAGTAAGGAAGGAATGAAAGCTTGTACGACCGCGAAACATACTAGGAAAATGCCCAAGGTGCCCAGTTAACTGACTGTTGTGAGAAGTGCCGGCAGCCTGCAGAGATTTAATATGTTTCTTACTATATATTGCGTAGCATGTACACTAAACCAGTTGATATCTTTGTTTAAGTAAACTAGTGTCCATATCCCGAGTAATACAACTTTGTTCAAGTACACCCCCACTGGAGGTGAGCTGCATGTACCATTTCCACCACATTAAAGTCCTCTTTCCATTCTTAAATTTTTAACAGTACAGGGAATCGAGCCCGAGCCTCCGAGGACGGCAACTAATATTGCTAATCGTTAGGCTACGGAGGCGGACTTTCTTTAAGGTTTTAACTGATAATTGTCCGGCTCGTTGGCTGAATGGTCAGCGTACTGGCCTTCGGTTCAGAGGGTCCCGGTTTGATTCCCGGCCGGGTCGGGGATTTTAACCTTAATTGGTTAATTCCTACTGCACGGGGGCTGGGTGTATGTGTTGTCTTCATCATCATTTCATCCTCATCACGACGCGCAGGTCACCTACGGGTGTCAAATAGAAAGATCTGCACCTGGCGAGCCGAACCCGTCCTGGGATATCCCGGCACTAAAAGCCATACGACATTTCATTTCACTGATAATTGAAGTGCCTAGAAGCAAAGTCAACATCTCCACTTTGGAAAATTTTACAGTAGAAGCAAAAGACGTTTAGAGGTGTTCGTGGAATGAAAATTCGATCAATAACTATTTCGTTGCGTGAATTAACATCAGAAAAGCAATTGTACATAATATTTTTATTGTAAAGTTTTTTTTAGGAGATTGCTGTTTTTGCTTCTCTTATGTGGATTTTGCTGACTTTGGACCTCAGATGGGGAAGAAAGTCGGGTTTCTAGCAGAGCTCTGAATTTATTTGAAGTCTTGAAATTAAATTATGGATTACAACAGATTATTACAGTATATGCGCAATAAAGCATACTCTGAAATAGTGTTTCGCAAAATCAACACTCCCAGCTTTTTGGGTCTGTTTTGTTGGAACTACATAAAGGATAAAACGTAAGTTATCGTCTACACACACAATTCTGCAGACTCTTGCATTATTTCACATGCACAGTCATTATTGTCTTCCTCATTAGGCAAATCGGATGGATTGATATTGTCAATTAAAGGCATGTAAAAATCCAATTTTTTTCATTCTGACGCCAGTTCTCACTAAAGTGAATTTCAAGCAGTCGGTTAACATCAGCAATTTTCTTAGGATTGATAAGGTTTTGTTGCTGTGTTTGGATCAGTTTCGGAACCATTTGCTTGGCATTTTATAATAGCTACTATCATAAATTTACTCAGTGGAAGCACCATAAACAAAAAAACATACCACTAAGGCATATTGTAGTGTAAAAAAAGAAAAGAGATGGCTGCCAGTCACATGGGCAAATGGGATCTTTGATTGGCCAAAGCGGATATTACAGGTTTTGCTTCTCATATTGTATGAAATGATCATGGAGTTTGCAGCCTTTCTTTCTAACCCCAATTTTCAATAGGGAAACTAACCCACTTACAGCTACCTTTGCATCTCATAACCGTTGGGAGCTGCTAGAAAACATAAAGGAGAATCCATTACTGCCATAAGGTAAGTTATGAAAAAATGGAGATTGCTGAATTTGCTTCTAGGCACCTCAATTGTAACTTGAGTACGGTATTCAGACAGTTTCGAGGTGAATTACTGAACAAGAGTGCCCATACCTGGGGGCAAGGTGGGGCCATCCCCTCCCCCCCCCCCCCCCCTAGCTCTCAGTGAAAGGCAAAAATCTAGTCTAGTCAAGTGTTTTCCTTTCAAGAAAATGATTTAAAAGTCAGTATTACGTAGAAGCGATAGTACCGTTCCCCACCAACAGGCAGGGAACACCGTGGGTTATTCTATCACAGAATACAAGTCGCCATTCATCTTCCAAAATATTAAAAATACTACGTACCCCCAGGTCCCCCCCCCCACAAACTGTCATATGGGCGCTTATGTTACTGAAATATCACTTAGCTCAACTAGGCACATAAACGTTTGAGATATCGGTTAAGTTACTGACGAACCAATTTCTGAAGTAATGCCGGACAAACATATCAGTCACCCTAGTACGCACGCACAGATGGATCGTTAAGCCTGTACAGATGGAGCAGCGAATGAGTCCCGTGCTGAACCGACGCGCACTGTCGCTACGTGAGCATAAGCAACACCACCTCGATATAAGGCCTGAGCATGAAACCAAGATGGCTGACAATAGAGGCAATCATCATAATGTCACTATGGCATCTTACCATATGTTTTAATTGATCTGGCTACTTAAACCTCAAAATAATTACCCCAAACCCTCATTCTTTCAGATAAAAGTCACACCTTCAAGAAACTATTTCTGAAAAAAATAGGGATAGTTGATACACAAGGTTTCTAAATAATGCTGAAACTCAAGTGAGGTTCAAGAATTAAGGGAATGGCAGAATACCGAAATTCATAATAAATGTTTTATTTTGTCCCACAAAAAAAAAATTGAAAGCAACAACACACTTATTTACATAAATGCAGATTTGCATTAAATTCAGTCCTGTTGACAAATAACACGTTTCTTCCTCGTCAATACATTCTTTGACATGGAACTTTTTTTCTTACAATAATTATTCAAAATAATGTTTGTTGAAGTCCACACCAGTTTTCTACAAACACATTCTGATGTATGTCTGTTATTGCACATATCTGGCTCCCACAAAAGTTCTTTATCATGAATAATTTTCATTGTACTCTCACATGCAACCTCCCTATGATCATTTACTAAAAGAAACTCTGTTTCAAAATCTGTACATAATTTTGTTACTACCAGATAATTATGTATTATTACATTGATAACAAACATTTCAGGGAACAAAAGCCTACCCCTACTCTTATTTCTAATTAGATTATATGCCTCATCATCAGCATCAATGAAGTCCTCAGTAACAAGAATTCCTTTACAGTGTTCACATTTCAAATATTTTGAGACACTATAGCAACAATAACCTGCTAAATAGAATAAAATTGGCATGTCATTGTTACAGTTTTCAATATCGTGTAAACTTATATGTACATCTATGCTCTTACACAATGAATTATCAAAATCCAAAAAGGCAGAGGATTCAGGAGGCGGGTCAGAGAACTCATCTACTTCAATCTCCCCAAATGCGTTTGATCTTATCTTTAGAGTCAGTGATGACAGTAGCCTTAACCTCTTTTCAACTTCAAACAACTGCCTCACAGAAATATTGTACTGCCCTTCTGCAAGCTGCCTATATTTCCCAAATCTGTCTTCTAATATGTCTGTTTGAAATTTTCCTAATAGGACATATGCAAAATTAAGTTTTGACAAACAATATTCTATCAACATCAACAATCCTTCAGTTGTCAATATCAAAGCAGCCATTGTTTCAGATGATAATGAACCTTTTACACCTAGATCTCTCCACTTTACTAGCCATTGTAGGAATTTCTTCAAATATTGAAGCCCTTCCCCTGAATTCGAAGAGACTGGACACATTAAGCTGTTGTTGAGCCTTACCCCTTTACCTGGTGTTTTGACATTGACAACAGCCCACCAATCTATTATTATTTTGATATATGAGGCTGTTTATTTATAATATGGTAGCTTACACTTTTCACCTAACACTTTCAGCCCTTCTATAACATTGTCATTGAAAACTTGCAGAGATAATTTTACATTCTGCCTTTCAAATGATGAAGGACTTAATGCTTTGAGAGACAGACCATAACCATATTTTATGAACTTTTCATGCTCAAGATCATACAATTTCTTAATTGTAAGAAAAGAAGCACACTGCACTGCACTGTTATCTTCAAAATCAGGGAACTTCATGCACATATTCTCATCCTTTCGATTTAACCAGTTATTGCGAACACATTTGAGCAAGTGAACACTATCAAACACAAAGAAAAGTGGTCTGCTCTCATCAGCAGGATGCGGATAAACACATTTCAATTCATTTTCAGGTGAAAATATTTGCATGCATTTTCTGTTTACAGAACTATTATCACTAACAACACAAACAACTTTAAACCCTATTTCCTCTAATCCTACAATAACTTTTCTTAGTACACCATGCAAATATTCTCCAGTAATTGATTTTACAGGTAATATGTGAGCTACTTCCTTAAAATCAGATAACAAACTTGAAACCATAAAACTATAAGCACCTGTTGCTAACTGCTCATCATTGAATGCTTTGCCAACAACATTACCACCTTTATAGTCCATTAATGGTTTAACATGAATTTCATCCATCATAAGCACAATGAACTTATCACTATCATTGCCAGAAAATGTATCCCTTATATACTTCAGGAAATTGTTATCATGCTGTTCTATTCTAGGATCTACTTTTAAAGAAGAAGAAGAAAGCCTCCTGATGGTACATGGATGAGGCAGATACAATAAACTGAGATGTCTGAGGTATGTATAGCAATGGGGTGAAATGGACTGCAATATTGAAGATAAAATCAGAAAGGACGGACTATAACTCCTCCTCTCGTGTGACCAAAGTGCAATCTGTTCAATCATGAATTCAAGTTGTCCTTTTAGTCTCGGTTTTAACATGCTGACTTGTTTCAAAAGGTATCCTGCTAAACCTAAAATGTCATTAGTGCTGTTTGCACTGTGAACCTCAGAACTTAACGTGTCAACTTTTTCAAGAAGCACTGAAATTTCATCCAAGTCCTTTACAGACTGTGGGAAATGAAAGTTACCAATACTGTCTAATTTTATGTTCTTATAGTATACACTTAACTCCAAAGTTTCATTGATAACTATAGAACTAATTATTTCAGGTTCAGGGTTCAACACAATTTTAACTATTACTATATTTACACCTTTGTGAAGTATGTCCCATGATTCACCTACATTCAGATTATTTAACTTGTCTTTCAGGTTAGTGAAATTAGAAAATGTTATTCTATTCTTGTGTAAATTATATTCTACTTCACTCTCCTCGATTGCTGCCTGGATATTTTCATTTTCTTTTCTTTTTCTCTTCTCTTCAGGACCTTCTCGATACGTTTTTGAACTACTCAAATACGCTGGGCAATTTGGCAAAAGTGAAGGAACAGCACTGGGGATAAGTCGTGGAACCTTCAGTGGTAGAGTTATAAGCTGTCCATCCTCACAGTGGAACTCAGTATGTTTTCTTATTTCGGACGGATTAAAATGTAATTCACAAACCTGCAATTACAGACAATCAGTTAACCTAACCTGAACGAATTTCACCATACATGTTAGAGGTTAGATCGCGTCTAACCTAATAGCCATTTTTTCAGATATATTATACTACCATCTCTTGATTATATTAATATATGAACACACTATGAAACAAAACATTTGCGAATAAAAAATGCATAACCTAGTATCTAGTTACTTACCACTGAACACTTCTTTGGAACGAAATTCTCGCGCTTTATTGCACATATCCATTTCTTTTTTAGATCTTCATCTTTCGGAAATCTAAAAATCTGTACTTTGCTATTGACACTGTAGTTTCCCCTACAATTAGGCACACAACATTTGTAGACCATTATTGTATTTTGTATGACAAAATTACGGATCACTTTCACAAGGCATTGCCTCAACAGTCCGCCATTTTCCTTTTAATCTCGACACCATGCACAGGCCTTATATCTAGGTGGTGTTGGCATAAGGCAATAGCGATCAATGAAACATTGATGTTTCAAGGGGACAGTGTACGTCAATATGGGTATATGTGAGGATGTGACAGAGTAGAGAAAAGGGACTATCGTGTTTGGCCGTGCCCATGGACATACAGTCCGTGAAGTTGCTGCATTCGTTGGTGTTTCGCAGCGTACTGTTTAATGTGTCTACAAGCAGTGATGTACTACACGTGGCCACAAAACACGCCGTCAGAATTGTGGTCGGAAAAAGATCCAGATTGAAAGGGACCTGAGACGCGTTTTATGATTTGTGAACCAAAATTGCTTCTAAATCCGACAGGAATTGGTGTAGTTAAGCCTGTTAGCAACCTGTTAGCAAGAGAATATTGCGACGGATCATGTAATGAACATTTGGAGCCAGTCACCTCGCAAGAGGCCATCACTCAAACAAGCACATAAAGGTGAGAGTCTTAAATGGACTAGAAATGATCGAATGTGGCCAGTAGCTGTCTGGCGGAACGTAATGTCGTGTGACGAATCACGTTTTTACCTGTATTCCAATAACGCATGTCGTCGAGTGCACAGAAGGCAAAATGAAGCTTTCCACGCTGGATGTGTGCCAGGTCAGATTCAAGCCTGAGGTGGGTTTTTGACGATTTGGGAGTATTTTTTCTTGTCATGGAATGGGCCCGCTCACTGAGGTGACCGATAACAGGAACCAGTACAGTATATTTATTTAAACCATCTGGACGAACAGGTGTTGTCTTTCAGTCAACATTTGCATGATGAGCATGCTATTGATACCCCAAATTTTCAAGATGACAACAGCAAAGTTCATTGGGTTGAACGCGTATGTGACTGGTTTATGAACATTCCCCCATACCATTACATCTCGATTGGCATGCAAAATCACCAGACTTGAACCCCATTGAAAATCTGTGGGACATGCTGGAACAGCGGGTGGAACGCCGACATCAGCTGCCCGCAATTAGGTGGAATTGCATGATCAGATCCTCAGCGAGTGGCTTAATTTGGATGCGACGTATCTGCACTACCTTGTGGACTCACTTCGTAACCGAATCCAGACGGTTATCATGTCCAGAGGTGGAGTTACACGGTATTAAATGATGCTTGTAATGATTTCTCCGGGGGTGACCACAATAATGAGTACTGTTTTCAACAGTTTATTTAAAAGATATACCTACGCCACTTTGCATCCCATTAAAAACACATGTTCATACTCAGCTGCTACCCAAGCAGGTACTCAAGTAGGAGGAAGGGAAAAGGTAGAAAAGGGAAATGTGGTGTAGTGGATGGGAAAAGACAGGTGGAACAGGCTCATAGGATGGAGGAAAGGGAGGAGGAAGCAGCTTCTGCAGCTGTCAGGAAAGATAGGACTCACCAGGAGGGGAGGGGATCAAATGAGTTGGGTAGGGTGGAGGCTCTGGTCATGGGGATTCCATTGTTAGACATGTGGGAAAAGTGTGTGGAGGAAAGGGAACCAGGGTAGAGTGTTATCCAGGAATTAGATTAAGGTAAATTTTGAGGAAAGTAGAAGGAAGAGGGAAAGGAGAAAGTGGTAGTGTTTCACGATGGTACTAACAATGTAAGACAAGCAGGTATAATAATAATATTCAGGGAAACGGGGTGGCCTAGGGAGCGGTGATAAGGGAACAGGTAACTGAAAGTAAAGTAGGGATGACATAAAAATGTTAGTGCTGAACTGTAGAAGTATTGCAAAGAAAGGAATAGAATTGAGTAATTTAATAGATATATACTTACCAGATATTGTAATAGGAGTTGAATCATGGCTGAGAAATGATATAATGGATGAGAAATTTTCTCACGGAACTGGAGTGTGTATCGTAGATATATGATAGGAATGGCGGGACGGGAAGTATTCATTCTGGCGAAAGAAGAATTTGTAAGCTACTAAAAAGTTAAAGATGACAAACATGAAATTCTAGGTTTAAGGCTCATCTGTAAAGATAATGGGCAACTTGATATCTTTGGAGTAATAATAATAATTTCGTGTGGCTATTTCTAGTCGAGTGCAGCCCTTGTAAGGCAGACCCTCCGATGAGGGTGGGTGGCATCTGCCATGTGTAGGTAACTGCGTGTTATTGTGGTGGAGGATAGTGTTAAGTGTGGTGTGTGAGTTGCAGGAATGTTGGGGACAGCACAAACACCCAGCCCCCGGGCCATTGGAATTAACCAATTAAGGTTAAAATCTCCGACCCGGCCGGGAATCGAACCCGGGACCCTCTGAACCGAAGGCCAGTACGCTGACCATTCAGCCAACGAGTCGGACATCTTTGGAGTGTACAGACCGGGAAAGGGTAACGCTGACGCTGATTCAGAATTATTTGATAAGATAATCAGCAATGTGGGAAACGATTAGGAAAGGAACGTGATTGCAGCGAGTGATCTCAATTTACCATATGTAAATTGGGAAGGTAATGTGAGTGACAGGAAGCATGACCAACAAATAGCAAATAGGTTAATATGGGAAGGACATCTGTATCACAAAGTGTTGGAACCAACTAGAGGGAAGAATATTCTGGATGTGGTGCTGATGAAACTGGATGAGCTCTCTAGAGAAACCGAAGTAATAGATGGTATTAGTGATCACAAGCTGTTTTCGTGGTAGTTAAAAATAAATGTGAAACAAAGGACGAGTATAAGAACAAGATCTCGGCTATATTGTCAGAGCCTGTTTACAGACTGAGCTCACGTGATCCCACCGCTCGTGTGTCCAACGCCACCGTGAAGCTCTTAAGGCAATCTTCAATTCCAAAAGAGGAGGCTAAACATCTTTCCCCGGGGGGATGCAGTGCCTTCTAGATTATATGGACTGCCTAAGATCCATAAAGAAATGTCCCCTAAGATGTATCGTTAGTGCGATTCGTTCTACGTATGCTCTGGCTAAATACCTAAGAGAATTGCTTCAGCCACACATAAGACGTACTGAATCATACGTCAACAAGCTGTCAACCATAACCCTTCAACCTAATGCATTTTTGGTGAGTTTCGATGTGGAATCCTTGTTCACTAAAGTGGCGATTGACTCGGTCATGTCTCTCACTGAACACCTGTTCCCTGAGGACATTATTAAGCTAATTTACCACTGCATAACTTTCAGCTATTTCTTGTGGGGTGGGAATTTTTACGAACAGACGGACGGAGTGGCTATGGGATGTCCACTTTCGCCCGTAGTGGCTTATTTCTTTATGGGGCATTTTGAGGAGGAGGCTATTGCTTCGGCGCCCGTCAAACCTATGATATGGTGGCGGTATTTTGATGATGCATTTGTGGTCTGGACAGAAGGTCCTGAGAAACTTCATCTATTTCTAAACCACATAAATCAGCAACATCGTTCAATTAAATTCACTATGAGGATGGAGTCGGACGAATGCCTTCCTTTCTTGGATGCTCTGGTAAGAAAGAAACCGGACTTCTCCTTAGGACATACTGTCTATCGTAAGCCTACCCACACAAATCGCTATCTTCATGCAGATTCTAACCAGCATCCAGCACAAAAACAAAGCTTTCTCACGACACTCGCCAAGAGGGCGAGACGAATTTGTGAGCCTTCAAATCTCCAGATAGAGTTGGACACGTTCAAAGTCACGTTCAAGGGTAATGGTTACAGCTATTTGCAGATTCATAGAGACCTGCATCCCAGGGAAACGACCAAACAAAGCTCACAGAAGGAAGAAGTGAAGGGAACTGCCTTCGGATTACCTGGAATTAAAACTTTGTATAGATTTTTGGCCAGCTTTATGGCCGGATACCTTTCCTGATGTCAATCCTATAATGCTGTCATATCACGTTTATGTGTTTCTGTAGTGGTTGGTTGTGTGATGTGTTGTGTATTAAGATAACAAAAAAGCACCGTGGCCCTGAGATAGAGAAATTAACCGGATAGGGTTAAACTTCCCGGCCCATGAGGGAATCGCTCCACCGACCGACCATTCAGCCAAGGAGCCGGACTTCATCATCAGCATCATCTGCATCATCATCACCATCATCATCAATTATCTGCTTCATCAAGCCGGGTGCGGGTGTTACGAGCCTCTCCCTGTTTGTCCTGCCCATCCATAGCTGATGTTCTACTTTTTGCTGCCAATTTACATCACGTTTCGCAAGATCATTGCAAATTTGCTGCTTCAAACCATCACGAGATCTCCTTCTGGCCTTCTTACCAACAATATTAATTTCATAGAATGCTCTTGGGTACTATTGGGAGCCATTCCTCCCGTAGTTCAAAACGTAGTACTCTGCTGAATTCCAAGGTTTCCAACAGACTCTTGTGCAATCCAAGTTGTTGCCGAATATTCTTGTTCCTTATTTTGTCCCTTCTGATCTTTAGAGAAGTGGTGGTGGTGATTATTGTTTAAAGAGCAAGTACAACTAGGCAACCATCCTCTGTATAACAGTAATCGGAGAGAAAAATGGAAGGGATCCGACGCTTCCAAAAATGAAGGTACCGGCCAACGAAAGGCAAGGGCCACGAAGGGCATGAAAATGAAAGACTCCCTAGACCTCTAATATCGTCGGGATCGGAAAAGAATAAGAGTTGACCAAGGGAGGGCGGATAGGATAAATGAAAGTGAGTAGCCTGGCACAAGTAAGTGGTAGTAATTCCAGGGCAGCTAAGGGCCCTGTGGTCGCCAACCCACGCTCCCAAGTTCATAGCCCCTGGAGCCCCTTTTAGCCACCTATTCGGCAGGCAGTAGATACCGTGAGTGTTATTCTACCGCCCCCAATCACAGGGGGATGTCTTTGGAGACCAGAGCGAAAGAACTTCGTTTTAGTGGCCAGTAGGCGACAATTTGTTTTTAGGTCCAGTCAATGCTGCTCTTCCAGTCCGTGCGTTTTGTACAACGTGATAAGCTTACGGAAATGTGTCATCCCAAAGTAGTTGACGAACGGAGGTGGTAGTGGTAATTATTGTTTTAAGAGGAAGTGCAACTAAGGCAACTAAGAAAAAATGGAAGGGATTCGATACTTCAGAAAATGAAGATCTCGGACAAAGAAAGACAAGGGCCATGAAGGGCGTGAAAATGAAAGACTCCCTGAGCCTCGAGTGCTCTAATATCGTTGGGGTCAGGAAAGAACAAGAATTGACCAAGGGAGGTCGAATATGATAGATGAAGTAGAGGAGTCTGGCACAAGTAAGTGGTAAGCAAAGCCAGGACTCAGCTAAGGGTCCCGTGGAAGCCAACCCACGCTCCCAAACTCAGAGCCCCAGGGATCCTTGTTAGTCGCCTCTTACGACAGGCAGGGTATGCCGTGGGTGTTTTTCTTCTCTCCCCCCCCCCCCACAGGGGGAGATTTAACAAGAGAGCTGAGAGTACTGATGCTTATTTGAATGTTTATTGCGTGGTGAAGCTGTCTCGGCGGTACTTCAGAGTTAGTGAATTGAAATTTCAACAACTATTTCAGATAGTTGAATGTAACAAAACATTTACAATTTAGAGGAGGAAATGCTACTTCAGATGAATCCGTGATCGATTTCAAACTACCTTAATGCAGTAGATTGCGTACCGTGGCAGGATGAAATCATTAATCGACGTAGCCTCAATATATATTTTTTTTAATCTGCGAAGTTTTCACAGCAGAGCAGTGTACTTTTTGTTAGGAAGACATGCACGAGAGTCTTAAATGATGGGAATGTCACTTATGAAATTTTTCACTTGTAGACGTAATAAAAACTTCAAGATACATCCCAAGTGTCAGTTATCGTACTGATATACTCTATATAGCCTCCAATATTATCAAATGATTTTGTGATGAAGTCAACAATTAGCAAACGGGCTATAGTAATCTCCACGGAATTGATTATTCTAACCAGTTTGAATTTTCATTGTCTTGCTTATTTTCTCCCAGGCATTATTTCTTACTATGTTGGTACAATGATACATGTGGGTCGTCGTAGAGGAAATTACATTTTTGAACTAAACCACTAAGATTTCCCGTGTCCGTTATTAGTAAGGTGAATAAACTATCGGGAGATAGTGGGTTCAAACCCCATTGTTGGCAGTACTGAAGATGGTTTCCTGTGGTTTCCCATTTTTACACCAGGCAAATACTGGCGTTGTACCTTAAAGTAGGCCACGGCCGCTTCCTTCCCGCTCCTACCCTTTTTTTCCTGTCCCGTCATCGCCATAAGACCTGTCTGCGTCGGTGTGACGTAAAAAACAAATTGTAAAAAAAAAAGTAGAAACTATCATGAAACAGGAAGTTCCAGACCGTATGCAGGAAACAGCGAACTTCTCAAATTTGCTGCCAAATGGCCATATAAAAGATTCCGATCGTCTACAAAGTTGCACGGATGATGATAATTCTGTTCGATACCACTCCACTAGTCGAAAAATATTCTTGACAGAGAATCCTGTCCGTTTCGATTCGATTCCATTCTACTAGGTGGGGGTGGGCATTTTGCCGTCACTTTTCCGAGTTCTTGTAGGACCTACACAACTACTGTAACGCTTACAGGGCATAAAATCCCCACTATATTTCGCCCCTAAAGGCAATCGCCTACCTTATCTTTAAGCCGTTGCCCATCTCTTACGTAGACGAGGGTTGGACTTGTAAATAAATAAATAAATAAATAAATAAATAAATAAATAAATAAATAAATAAATAAATAAATAAATAAATAAATAAGATGTATGGATGCATTTTGCCCAGTTTAAGAAAGCAATTTCCAGTATACGATTAAGTTTAATGCAGAGAGATCTCTGTGACAAGACTGAATCGCCGTTAACAGATATCCAATGGAACACGATCCTTCATACAGTAACTGAAGTAAATATCATACATGGAGCAGGAGGTAAAGTGCTTATATGTTTGTAGTATTTGTCTCGCACTAATTTCAACCATGGGCACATTTCCGTATTTATCAATGTAATTGCAGGGCTTTATATTTGTGCTGTGTCATCAACGTTCATCATAGTTATTGATCTGTAAGGGTTCATGAACACTCAGACTTGCTGAATTTAAACAGAGGCACAACAAATTTTACCAATAAAACCATATTTCAGTGGAATTTATCTTTTACAGACCAAGAGAATTCTCTGATCGCAAGTCAAAACTGAAATCTGCGTAGTATCTTCAAGTGACACATTATATTCTATACCTCGCGTCAGTTATCACATTTGACACGTAGCTTTATTCATTCAGAATACTTTTACCTTTCCTATTGACTAAATATGTGACATGTAAGAGTAATTGGCTAACAAGCAGGGCAATTACACTTTTTCCCTTTCGTTTCATCAATCAAATATCCCGTACACCCAAGGCACTGTTTAACTGGTATGACCACACAGAGAGGTTTCGCACGTTGATCACAACATTCTTCTATGACCTCTACTTCGTTCTCTTCTTCGCACCTTTCTTGATATTTTTCTGAACAACACTTTTCCCTCTCTTCCAATCCCATGGTCAAAATTTCTGGTCGTTCTCTTTGTATTTCATCTAAAATAGAAGCTCGACTTCCACATTCTTTCGCTGGTTTGAAAGGCTGACACTTAGGTCGTATGATTTTTGGCTGTTCTTCGGGATCTGTTTTCATAGTAGCCACTGTTCTTAATTTACAGGGCTTAGCATACTCACAAACATTCGGGCGGCATTTCTTCCGTTTAGTTCTTTTCTTCTCAGCAGCAGAGCAATTCGGTGAACAGGATTTACTATCTTTTCTATTTTTTTTAAGACAGGATTTTAGTGGTTTGGGACTGCCTTTCCTCCGTTCAGTCATATTATTCTTAGGATCAGGACAATCCGGTGGGCAACTTTCTATACGATCTCCTTTACATTTTTTCTTCTGAGGACCAGGACAGTCCGGTGAGCAACCTTCTTGATATTGTTTCTTCTGAAGATTAGGGCAATCCGGTGAGCAATCTTCTTTATATTGTCTCTTCTGAAGATTAGGGCAATCCGGTGAGCAATCTTCTTTATATTGTCTCTTCTGAAGATTAGGACAATCCGGTGAGCAATCTTCTTTATATCGTCTCTTCTGAAGATTAGGACAATCCGTTGAGCAATCTTCTTTATATTGCCTCTTCTGAAGATTAGGGCAATCCGGTGAGCAATCTTCTTTATATTGTCTCTTCTGAAGATTAGGACAATCCGGTGAGCAATCTTCTTTATATTGTCTCTTCTGAAGATTAGGACAATCCGGTGAGCAATCTTCTTTATATCGTCTCTTCTGAAGATTAGGGCAATCCGGTGAGCAATCTCCTTTATAGTTTTCCTTCGGAGGACCTGAAAAATCCGGTGAGAAACTTACCATTGTCTTGTTTATATTTTTAAGACAGGATTTTAAAGGCATGGTGCCTTTATCACAAGGTTGTTTCAGCCGTGTCTCATCACGCTTTCTTTTATTAGGTGCAACAACAAGATTATCACATGTGCAGCCACATGTGCATTCATCCTCGTAATCTCTACAGTCCCTACAGCAACAGTGCTTTGGAACAAATGACTCCTCAGTACATGACGATTTTGAGCAGCAATGTTTCTTTGACTTTTCTACGCAAGGCGAGTCTAAAGAATAGGAATCATCACAGAACGTTTCCACTGAACAGGGAGGTTCTGGAGAACAGCAATCATCACAGGAAGTTTTCACCGCACAAGGAGGTTCTAGATCATAGAAATCATCACAGGAATCGTTCAATGAACAAGGAGGGTATTGACTGTAGAAATCATTGTAGGAAGTTTTCACTGCAGAAGGGGATTGTAGAGAACAGCAGTCATCACATGTTGTTTTCCGTAAAAGAGGAGGTTCTATAGAATAATAATTACTATCACAGCAGGTTTTGCCTACAGAAGGAGAGTTTTTAGAAAAGTAATCATCACAGTAAGACGTCACTAAACTTTGAGGCTGTAAAGAATAGTAATAATCACAGGAAGATCCTTTTCGCCCATAATATGATTGCTTTCCACTTGGTGGCATCACTAAATCTATTAAATGGCAAGTCTTTTGAAATACCTTATCACGTTTGTGATCAATATTCTTCCACTTTCCTCCGTTGGAATCCCTACGAAGTTGTAATAACTTTTTACAATCCATGTTGCTATATATCTGAACGGGATGATTAAGCTCCTGTAGTCTTGAGCTGTCTAAAGTCACTTATTATAAGTTTGTAACTACATATTCTTATTATGCAGTGTGTGGAAAAGTATTCATCTGTTTAATATTACCGTTAGCATTTGGTTCTGTGAAGTTGAATTCCACGCTAGAGTAAGATTCATTTTACTTGAAATATTGTGCGTCTTAAGCAGATATGTGAAGCGGTTAACAAAAAATTTAACTAATGGAGAAGGTGCTATGCCAAAACAAGTAAGTATAGAAAAACAATGAATATAAATATGACAATTAGGAAAGGTGATACTAAATGCGATATGAACTGAAGTCCGTAACCTATTCATCCGTGGTGTTGATAGCATAGAAGAAATGCAGAAATGTATGACACCCCAGAATATTGCGCATGTGCTTAAATATCGTGAGGTTATGAGGGTAGTCAAGTCGTTGCCCCGAAATCTATGTTATAATACAGATTAAAAGTTCAGTGGTGTTCACGCAACATTTGTACCATGGTTACCGCTTGCATCGCCAGTATCTACGCGCGGTATGACTGTCCTATGTCACAGAGTCAGCGAAATATAACTTCACAGATAGATAAGGTCAAGCACGGTCAAGCCCAAGTTACAGCGCTGTGGGTGGCAACATTAAGTGTAACTCGCTGCCATGTTTCTAAGAATTAACTGGGTGCAGAATTACTGTGTGAAAAGGGAAACAGTAGATTATTATTTTGTACGTATTGGGATGGATTTCTACGTGACAGACGCCATGATCAACCGTGAATGGACACGCACAGGATATGACTTACGGCATACAGTTACGAGGTTTGCCATACATGGGTTTCATCATAAAGTATGCCAGACCTTGAATTACCATGAACCAGGCCCGGATTGCGTGTGCAGACTCTGTAACCAACACTGTGAGAAGTATCGTGCTTTACAGTGCAAGCGTAGGCAACAAACGATCACCCAGCTTGCTAATGAATAATGGACATGACAATTAAAAGTGATAATAAGTGGAAGGATATTTTATTTATTTCTTATATGGTCATTGGCTGCAATAAAACTCTTATTATATACCTCGTATTACGAATTATTACTCAAGTATGTTCAACGTACAGCTGAACAAGAGAGAACAACAAAACAAAAAGTTCTGTATCATCTCTCAAGACGACTGGTGGATTTCCCCCTCTACTCCAAATGGCCAGACGAAAAAAACGAAAATTTGTAAACGTAGGCCTACTGAAATTTAAAAAATTAAGAGAGCATCAGTGTCTAGGGTGATGTCATTATATTAAGGTAATGATTGTGAATTGTAATGAATGTACCATTTATATAGCAACAGGTCTTGCATTGTGGCCTTACAAAATGAAATTACAATTGGTAGGCCTGTCGTCGGTTCTGCATAAATAGCAAAAGTTAGGACGGACGCACTTTTTTTTTTTTTTTTTTATAAGTTCCAAGGTTTTCACCTCGAAACTTTTCCAAAAATACCGGGTTTATTTTGTACACCTCGTTAGAGAGGCGCATAGACGCACTGGGACGTAGGTGAAGCAGCTAACGCAGCGGAGCGCAGAGGACATTTTTGTAATCCATGCAATTCATTGTATCATCGCACGTTGAGAAGCAGGTCAGAGCAAAGCAGGACAGAACATTTCTGCACTTACTTCTGCCTATCCCACGCAATGTTCGGAACACAGTTTTCCTATGCACGTTCCTCGTAGTTTTACCTATTTCCCACAGAAGCGCTAGCGTAATGTCATCCCTCTGCGTGTATAGGGTCCAGGAAACCTATTGCATAAAGCTGAGACCGTAGTTTTAAGTTGAGATATCTGGTGTTTTATACTCTAACAGTACGTATTGCGTGTAGTTTGGTGTAAAATACTGTAGTGCTAGTTATCTCGGTTTGTTCTGGGCGATTTCCGACAAAAGAGTAGCATTACAAAAATGTTGCAAAGTTTGGGTTGGGAAGAACTGAGAGAAAGAAGAAGAGCTGCTCGACTAAGTGGTATGTTCCGAGCTGTCAGCGGAGAGATGGCGTGGAATGACATTAGTAGACGAATAAGTCTGAGTGGCGTTAATAAAAGTAGGAAAGATCACAATATGAAGATAAAGTTGGAATTCAAGAAGACAAACTGGGGCAAATATTCAATTTCTTTGAAATCATTTAGGAAAAGGCTAGGAAAACAACAGATACGGAATCTGCCACCTGGGCGACTGCCCTAAATGCAGATCAGTATTGATTGATTGATTGATTGATTGATCTTCTGAGTGGTATGTACGAGAATTTATCAAACTTTCCGCAGAAGTGAAAGGTACCGGTACGTAATATATATTAACTATTGTAGCGTTATTAATATACCGACGGCGAAAAATGCGCTTTATATCACCGCGTTGTTTGTGGGATGGAAAGACTTGAATTGTTCTCGCCCAGAACGCAACGTGTATATTTTATATCCGCTACCTGTGAGTAATGTAACATGTACTGGACATGTCTGCCATCGAACGGCACGAATTTAAACTGTGGGCTTGTCTGCGTGCTCGTAGCTCTGTGTATGCATCGCCCTCTGCTATGACTGTGCTAATACGCCTTCTCATTCACCCGGTCCGTTGCCTACGTAATATACAAGGCCTGGAAGAACGGGTGATTTTCTGCCAGAATAGCGGGACACTTGAGGTTTGTAGTCTTACCGGTAGATGTCAGGTTTATGGACTTTTGTCAGCGCATTAGATTAGATTAGTGTAAGATTTCGTGCTACATGTGTGATGTGTTTGCCGTTCTACAATAGTTCTCGTGGTATCTTTTGGCGTGCTATAGCTGTACGACTTATAAAACCCTTATACCTGCATCCTGCTATCGTTTTTCCTTCATTAATTACAACTTTAACAATCTTTCACCTTATTCTGTCTGTAAGTTAGTATCGATCCGCTTGGCAATTTAGTAGTTTATTTATATAATTTATATCGAGACTGCCTGGTGGCCATGATGGTTAAGGGGAGCCGGTAGGGCCTCTATCTATAATGTTAAATTTACTGTTTTTAGGTACATTTATCTCAGAAACGGTTCATACTAAAGGCTTCATTTTTTCTCATGCTTTCTTTATACCTTCTTGCGTGTTTTAACACATGGGTTTATTCATTAGAGATATTCGTCCATTTTTTAAATTTTTCTATTCAGTGCAACACTTTTTGGAAAAAATCGCTAACTTTTTAGCCCCTTGTTTCTGTACTAAACACTTCTCTACAAAAACGCTATGTTAAAGTGTGTATATTATGACTTTATGTAATATCTGAAAGTTTCAAGATTGTATACTAATTTTTTTTTGAGAAAATGTTCCTTTTGTTCAGAAAAAAAGTGAACTTGCAGAAACAAGCCTTCAAAGTTTTTCAATGTAATCCTTCCGCATATGATGGATCATGTGGGTTGTCTTGCATCTCATCCTCTAGTCTTCTTCTCACAGCTCTCTTAGTTTGTCTTGACAGTTTTTTTACAGTCCTTTTCTGCACTTTCAGCCTTCCTTTTCCGTTCACAATCGATTTTCTTCATACTTTTTATCATGTGATACCCTGGAGAGATTCCCAATTTTTCTAAGGTTTTACACTTTATGATGTTACCTTCATTATATGTAGCCACAGCATCGTACACTCCAAAATTCAAGGTACTGACCTCTACAAAAACTCGGAATTCGGGTCCAAATCTAATTATTAACACTCTCCTTGGGGTTCTGGGTTCGTTCATGAAGGCACTTTTTAAGAAGTTGTGGCTCTGCTAAATCTCTAAACACTGGTCTTATGAATAGGCTAGCAAATGTCACAAGGAGAAATACCCATTATGTTACATCTACACACATATACCACCACTGGGCGGGAATATGAGGACGGAGCCAAGGAAACGTGTATTGTCTTTGTCAACAACGAGATCTCCCGGCAGATAAAGTTTCCGCGCCCATGCAGTGTTGTCTTTGAAACGCAATACAAAGCACTTATAATTAAGGTATGCCCATGAATGATAGCTCTAATGAAAGAAGAAATTCTCTAGATTTTTATGGAATGAAAAAGTAAAAATTCCATTTTTTGCCGAATTTCACCCTATCGGGTCCCCTTAGGGCGTTGAAGTCTAAACGGTCTGAAACTGTGATTATCCGGTTCGAGTCCCGTTGGTCGAAAAAGTTTCACCATCTGAATGTTGACTGGCAGGTAGGGGAGGTAGTGGTATAGAATTTCTAATCACTAGATTGCGTGCCAAAAGCCTGGATTCAATTTCAAACCTTTCCACAGTGTTCATGTGGAGTGAGGGCATATGACGCTGTTGATGGTGATTCGTCCGTCGGATGGGGACCTTAAGCCTTGAGCAGACCCCTTTGTGCTATTCGACAGGAGTAGGTTGTGTGCCGGTATCGGGTTTCACCCTCTCCTTTCCTACTGTCATATATCAAGTCATTCATTTCATCTCATTAACTCCCCTGATGAGATTGACGTCAGGAAGGGCATCCGGTCATAAAAACCTGCCACGACAGAATCATCTCATCTCATATCCGACGCTGTAGAGAAAAAGGTACAAGGGTTGGACAAACATTCATATAATCTATATTAAATGAGCAGAGTGGCCTCTGGCTCAATAGCGGCTAGTTTTAGTAGTCTTTCAACTCTGCATTCGAGAGGCGGACGGTCTGGTTCCATCCGTTGGTTGTCCTGAGAACTGTTTTCCGTGCTTTTACATTCTCATTCACTAAGGTAAATGCCGGGACGTACCTTTTCATTGGCCACGGGTGCCAACCCCTCACCTTCTCCGCACCTCAAATCACGGCTTCAAATCTCGTTGGCCTGCGAAAGTGCGTAACCTTCTAGGTGGCCCACCTTTCTCCATCAGGGTACAGAATGCTATTTTTTGCTTTACGTCTCACCGACACAGATAGGTCTTACGGCGACAATGGGACAGAGAAGGTCTATAAATGGGAAGGAAGCGGCTGTGGCCTTAATATAAGATACAGCCCCAGCATTTGCTAGGTGTGAAAATGGGAAACCACAGAAAGCAATCTTCAGGGCTGCCGACAGTGGGGTTCGAACTCACTATCTCCTGGATACGAGCTCACGGCTGGGCTCCTCTGTGGTACAGAATGAAAGGTTTAATATTAGTAATAATTTATAGGGTGTTCCTTTCCCTACTTCTGTATCAAAACATCAAGACTACCGTTAGTTCTTTTTATCTTTTTATGTCGTTTCTCATGTGAAGACCGGGTTAGGGAATTTTCATTATAATGGCAGACCATCTTGCCTACTGCCAGCCACAATCGAGTTGGGGTGTTTAAATTATGATGGCAGGTCTCCTTGCCTAATGCCAGTCACAATCGAGTTGGCAGTTTTAATTAAAATGGCAGACAGTCACTCTCAACCTGCCTTTTTACGTCCTCAGAAAGACTGCCTCTGTGGTGTTCTCAAAGTCTTAAAGGATCCGCCAATGGACAGAAAACCAGCATGAAAGCAATATCAATGATATAAAGCGGTTTCTAATATGTGTCTGCGTAAGTAACACATTCAAAGAAAACAGTATTAATTTTTAATATTCATGCTGTATAGCATCCTCCATGGCTCAAGCGGCAGCGCACCGGCTTCTCACAGCTGGGTTCCGTGGTTCAAATCCCGGTGACTCCGTGTGAGATCTGTGCTGGGCAAAGCGGAGGCGGGACAGATTTTTCTCCGGGTACTCCGGTTTACCCTGTCATATTTCATTCCATCAACACTCTCTAATATCATTTCATTTCATCTCTGTCGTCGCAGCTAGATGGGGGCTTCATTCATTACATTCCTAACCCGGTCGAATGACTGTAAACAGGCTGTGGAGTTTTCATTATTGTTTTATTATTGGAATGTATATGGGATAATTGGCCTGTGTATGGATATCGTGTAAAACGGTTCCCTAAAGAACAGTATAATTCCGAGACATATCACTAACATTTGGCATAACAACTTGGAGAATAACAGTTAATTGTGTCCAGATTCGGCCCAGTCAATACTATTCAGAATGTATTATTATTTAAACTATCATTTACTTATATACACACTTAGGTACAAACACAAGTACATGTTTCTAGAAAAAAAATTCTCTTCTTCAGATTGTTAGGAAAATCACATGTATCAAAGACCTTATTTATAATGAACTATATGCCGACAGATTGTGGACAAACTGACGATACAACAATACAACAATGTTAGAAAATTCAAACATGAAAATCCTTTCATATTATATCCCATTTCTATGAAATGTCTGCGTACCAACGACCACATTTGAAATGAACTATGTGCCAACAGATTACGGACAAAATGACAATACAAAAATATAACAATGTTAAAAATTCAAATATGAGAATCTTTCATTTTATGTCCCAAATATATGAAATATATGTATATGAAATATTAAAATACAGCTGATTGACTGTTGATCCATTGTATTTAAATGTGGCAGCAGTCGGTCTCAACACCAAACTGTGGGACAATGAAAGACCATAATATTGCCACATTTAAATACAATGGATCAACAGTCAACCAGCTATATTTTAATATATCATTAGCTGATGTACCCGTGCTTCGCTACGGAATTCTACATTATATACCAAACGATTCCAGCTGAGGTGCTCCCACGGCCCCGGCAGCAGCCCCGGTGCTGTGCTGTAGCACCGGTGACGTGGTGGGGTAAGGAGGGGAAGTGGCAGAGGCAGAACCACAGGTAGTCAAGTCAACGCGCAGCTCACGAAAACAATATTATTTATGACAATTCTCTGAACACATAAACAAACAATTTATTCTGTACATACATTGCGTTTGCCTTAATGTACATTTAGCGTTAAGTCTATTGTTGACATCGTTTTGTGGCAACTAATTTACCAATATTGGGTACAATCGATTTGGCGACAGAAATTCTAAGTACAGCCCTTAAGACAACATCAGACAGAGAAGTCCTAGTTCTACATTTATTTAAATTCAGAATTGGAAACATATGTTCGCATGCATAAGTTGTACCGAACATTGACGTAAATTTTAAGGCAAATTTTTGAAGTCTGGGAAATTCTTGTGGATAAACACCTTTGTAAAATGAAATTAAATCACCGTTGTAGTGGTAGTACCTGTCCTTTAGGATTGCATTGCACTGTAGTTTTATCAGCTCTGTTTGGAAACATGATTGTTTTTCAGGACGCGCTGAAAATGAAGTCATACATATTTCAAGTTGAGGTGGCATATCATTCATTTTTTTGAATCGGACATTGAATTCATCGTGCAAAATCTGCAACGACGTTTGATAGTCTCCAAGATTTTCGTAAGTAGACAAGCGCAATGATTTTAATGAAGTAAAATTGTCAAAATTGCGGGCTTCAAGCTGACTTCCCAATAACAATCTCCGCGTTTTGAAAGCATTAATTCTATCACACATTGTGCTAATCAATGTGTTTCTCCCTTGCAATGACATATTTAAAGCATTCAAATGACGTTTTGTCAGCCAAGAAAGTGAGGCCAACTACCCATTGTTTATTCTGCAAAGTTGGTCGTGGAGAACCTTTCATCTCCATGAACAGAGCAATTTCTGCAATTATTGCAAAGAAGGTTGCTAGCACTTTCGCGCAACTTAACCAGCGCACAATACAATAAAAGGGAACGTCGCTACATTCTGCCTCGAGATCTTTTAAAAATTCTTTGAACTACCGATGGTTCAAACCTAGCTTTCTGCAGAAATGTATACATTTTGACACAGTATCCATAACAGATTTAAAGTTGCTAAAGTTTTTTGCACATGATTGTTCATAATGTACTGCGTGTACTAGGTGAGGAAGGAGGGGGACGGTGCTGCTGAGTGCAGCGCTGGTGCGCCCCAGCCCTAAGTGCTCGAGTTGGAAAGGCCTGTTGTATACAGAATACTAGATTAGGTAGTGTGCACGTTGTGAGCAAGACTGTATTAAATTGCATAGCTCTCAAGGTTACCCTAGATACGCAACGGGGAAATCACCAAACGTCTTTTCTCAAATGAAGACTGGGTTAGGGAATTTTCATTATAATTTTCTTCTGATGACGCAGAGCACAGTTCTCTGCGAAACGTAAAGAATTTTCACATTATTTTATTGACACACCATAAGCCCAAAAGCCTATACAGTATCATGTCTATAAGTACGGGCCGTGAAAGTATCAATGGCAACTTGGAGAATTTTAAGAATCAGGAAGGCTGCTACCGAGCGAGATTTAAATCGATCTCTGTTATATTGCATTTTTCTGTGAGCCTCCATGGCGTGCTAGCTGACCAAGTGTGTTTCTGCTTCTGTTTCGTCATTTGTTTAATCTATTCAAGTTCCTTGCTAATCAAAGGCATTTAAAATCAATTCAAAATAAGACAGACTCATACGCGGCGCTAGTGTACTGTCCTCAGATTGGAAACGGAGTCAGTTGTATATTATACTTTGCGCTTGGTTATGCAAAAAGTAAAGGAAAGGTGAGAGGGTGAGTAAGCGTTGTGAATCACACACGAATGTGTGCAGTAGTTTTCGAATTAAATGGTAAAGCTTCCGCCATGTTGTGGCTTACTTTATTCCTTCAAAGTAGGGGTATCGCACTCCAACCGTCAAAAGTTTTAAAAGCTGCAGTTTACCTACGGATTATCAGTCATATGGAAGCTCATAGTTATGAGAAATGCATGTATGTTCATCCTTTGTCTCGTTTCCCTCCGGATTCGATAATTTTCGAACCAGGGCAAGGAAAATGCTTAATGATGATGCTTGTTGTTTACGGCTTAACATCTGGGTCATCGGCCCACAAGGAAGATGAGTATATTGTTGTTGATTATTGTTCTAAAGGGAAAGTAAACAAGGTTACTGATCATAATTTTCAGGGAGCATTTATTGAAAGGTATAAAATAGGAGAGAGGAATTCAGTATGATGGAAATTAAGTAAGCAGTTTGGTCTATGATGGTGACTTAACGGAAAACTATGCTGAACACTTTCAGTCTAATATCTTAGATTTTTTTAAAAAAGTTGTAGTGGGTCAAGATGGCGGTATAACAACTTAACATCAACTTATTATACGCCTCTGAAATATAATTTTACTTGATGCTATACCAAGCTATTGTTTCTTATTAGTAGTATTAAAGAGAGTTGGGAGGTGGATTACAAATTACTGTTGAAGTACAGTGTGCTGAGTGTGGGGAATGTGGAGATCTTCCATTCTGGTGGAGAGAGAAGGAACGTGGAGGGAGAATGCAGAGACAACATAAAACTCTCTCTATATATACTTCTATATAAACAGCCAATAGCTGCAAAGACTAAAAAAGTAACAGAAAATATATTGAACTCTTTTTTTTTTGCCTTTAAACTTACACTTCGTTGTGTCTATACGTATGGAATTTCTGAACCTTGGCCATTGCCCTATCAAATCTTCTTGTGCATTCATGCTTATAACAGTCATGTTTTAATCATTTTAATAATGTAGGCTACAGTTACTGTAAATAATCGCATTCATTGATTGATTTTAGTATTTCATTGTAAACTATGTTTCTTGTGAAATAACCTTGAGTTTCGGGGAACTAGCTCTGATATGGTGTACTTATAATTTTAATTTTGACATTCCTCGCAGCTTCACGTCTACTAAATGCCACTTGTAACTAATCATGGCTGGAAACCTATCTTGTCAACATTTTGACCCTGTGTTTCGTTAATGCTCACTGCGCAAGCAAGACGTAACAGGAAATTCCTCTTTTTAAAACTGAAAGGCAGGTTACTGTCATTAGAGACCAAATCAGTCCTAGGTAGATAAATTGCCTGATTCTTGGAAGCACCTGTAAGGCTTCTAATTTTATAATTTTGTGACACATTCCTCTATCATACGCACTCCGCTTACTAAAACAAAGGCCATGTGCATACTTTTTATAAGCAATCCAATTGCACCAGATTTTAATTTTAATACATGTAGAGGCATTCCAGACGGCATAATGGAGTGTACGTATTCTATGGGTATGCTGCTTACAAAGTCTGTGTCAGCATCATCATCTGACAACAGAGTATCAGCACTGTTGTATTCCTTAAAACTTCCTGGGATTAGGTGAAGAACGTCTTCGTTTATGCTGTTGCAGTCATCATTGAAGGGATTTACAATTGTTCTGTAATCTACATATTAAAAAAAAATTTATGAAAATGAAAGTCAGTCAGCCCGGCCTTTCTATCCGGTCGATTTCCTTCATTTTTTATTAACTGAAAGGTATTCATGCACAGATTTGTCATCGGGTAATGTAAATCATTTAATTTCGCCTTCCTCAAATTATTTCCTATCCTATCGTCGCCATATGACCTATCTGTGTCGGTGCGACGTATAGCAAATAGCAAAAAAAAAAAAAAGCAGCAATGAACCATGACACCGGGCGAGTTAGCCGTGCGGTTAGGGGCGCGCAGCTGTGAGCTTGCATCCGGGAGATAGTGGGTTCGAGTCCCACTGTCGGCAGCCCTAAAGATGGTTTTCTGTGGTTTCCAGTTTTCACATCAGGCAAATGCTGGGGCTGTAGCTTAATGAGGCCACGGCCGCTTCCTTCCCATTCCTAGGCCTTTCCTATCCTATCGTCGCCATGAGACCTACCTGTGCCGGTGCGACGTAAAGCCAATTGTAAAAAAAAAATGACTGGACCTGCGAGTGCTTAATATCAGAAACATACACACATTCACAACCCACTCACTTAGTAAACACATTTAAAGGCGCGAACTTGGTAAACAAGGGGCAAGAAAGCGATCCTAGCGGCCCGGCATTGAACTGCAGTGTGACCACATCGATAGCGTCTTGCGAGCTCTATTTCAAGGCCTTTTATTATAACGTAGGCCTCCCATAAGTACAACCCCTCGTCCACGTCGTGGGAGGTGGGCAGCTGCATGAAGTAAGAGATTGGCTGCAGGGGTCATGTACAGCGGGGACTGTGTGTGCCCCACGACCGCTACGGTAGCTGTGACGGCTAACGGGGCTCTGGTGAAATCCTCAATGGCAGATGCGGTGGAAAAAGAGACTTTTGGAACGGCAAAGCTGGCAGAAGAGCCGCAACCCTCTTCCCGTGGGGTTTAAATAAACAAGGGGAACAACTGCCTTGTGGTGAAGAGGGATCTTCAAAGGCTAAGGGAGACAACCTCTACAAAAAAACAGCAGGCTTGGAGGCTTAGGTGGCAGTCCCACCACCAAGCTCGGGTTGCTGTGGGCTAATAACTCGCACAGCCTTAAATGTAAAAATCGAAATCGAAGTGAAACACAACCGGATAGATGATAACAGATGGAAGTGTTTCACGGAAGCCCTATGCTCCAGGAGGAGCAACGGGAAATAAGTCAAGTAAGTCAACGACTAATGCCACCTGGTAGGAAACCATGCTAGTAGATTGAGATACAGGGCGAGGTGAATGTCAGGAGACCCTGGTGCATAATTTTTTTTTTAAGTTAAAAGAAAGCGCGAGGAGAATAAAAATTGTCGGTAAGATGAAACATTGAAGGTGTTGCCCGATTTAAGTAGTGGAACAAAATTTGCCTATTTCCAGGTCGTAGGAAAATAGCCCGTGGCGGAACATCTATTAAATAATTTAAAGAGAGGGATGAAAAGGCTGCTTGCAGTATTTTTCAAGAAAAGAGTGCCTATAGTGTCGGGACCGATTACTTTATTGGTACGAAGAATTTGAAGAAGGTTATGAACTTCACTTGGTGTGGTAAGGGAGTGGTTGGTTTTGTTAGGGAGGGGAGAAGTTGGAGAAAAATACCTGTTTGACAGTTCATTGTGAACGGCACCGTCTGTTATTGTGTCGTTGTCATGCTGACAGGAATCCGCTCCGTCCTTCTCCTTGTGTTGATGAGTAGCGCATGGAATTGCTCTGAACGTTTTCAGTGACTATGTCTACGTAACTCTCTCAGTCTTTTCTGACCTTAAAACTCGCGTGGCTGTGGGTTAGACAGCAGGTTTCTTATTTGATTATAGCTCTTCTTATTACATTTTTCACCGAGCGAGTTGGACGAACGGTTAGGGTCATTAAGCTGTGAATTTGCATCTGGAGAGGAAGGGTTCGAATTCCACCGTCGGTAGCCCTGAAGATAGTTTTCCACTTCCACACCAGGCAAATGCTAGTTATTTACCGTTTAATGAAGGCCATGGTCGCTTCCTTCCCACTCCTATCCCTTTCCTGTCCCATCGTCACTGTAAGACCTATCTGTCTCATCATATATATATATATACGTAATTAGACTGCCTGTGCTGCATTCTTCCTGAAAATATATGTATCTACTTACTAGAATTATTATTACACGAATTCAAGGTATGAAAAAATGCACAGTTCTAGCCCTTCAGGCAAGCAACTTAATGTTGAAAACATCCTAGAGTATTGAGCTACGAATTTTAGGTACCGTAAATAAAATGTAGTCCGCCTCTGTGGTGTAGTGGTTAGTGTGATTAGCTGCCACCCCCAAAGGCCGGGTTCGATTCCCGGCTCTGCCACGAAATTTGAAAAGTGGTACGAGGACTCTGAGACTCGGGAACTCAATTCAGTAGAGGGGGTTCGATTCCCAACTCAGCCACTCTCGAAGAGGTTTTCCGTGGTTTCCCACTTTTCCTCCAGGCAAATGCCGGGATGGTACCTAAGTGAAGGCCACGGCCGCTTCCTTCCATCTTCCTTGGCTATCCCTTCCAATCTTCCCATCCCCCACAAGGCCCCTCTTCAGCATAGCAGGGGAGGCCAACTGGACGAGGTACTGGTCCTCCTCCCCAGTTTTATCCACCGACCCAGAGACTCACACTTCAGGACACTGCCCTTGAGGCGGTAGAGGTGCGATCCCTCGCTGAGTCCGAGGGAAAAGCCAAGCCTGGAGGGTAAACAGACTAAGAAGAGGAAGAAATAAAGTGCAATCAAGTATGAGAATATATTCTTTATTTATTATTAAAAATTACAATCCTTTTCTTAATCATCGCTATCTGGTCGAGTGGACTAGCAGTTTGCCTTTTCCTACCACTGCGAACGTTGTTGTTTCACTTAAGCCCTTATAAACACAGTCGGTGTGGACATTTTTCAAGAAATCAAAAAAATACCTGAGGGTATTAAACCACGGAACACATTACATAAATAATTATGCAAATAAGTTAATTTGGCTAGGATTAGAATCAAAGAAAACGAGTAGAGAAACACGCGATTTTATAAAGAACTGCATTTAGACCGGCAGTGATTTTCGAAATTCGTTCTTTTTAGTTTGATAAATCTATCCAAGACTTACAGTTTCAAACCTTTCCGGACCCTTTAGCTCTTCAACTTTCGGCACAATTGAGGAAACAGCTAAATTTTACGTTTTTCGTAATACTTTGTCTGTTAATAAAATTTTCAACATTAAAATATGATTTCACTATATCTTTTTAGTAATGAGAATTAGTCGAACATGTTCATATTTCATTTGCAATTTCAAACATGCGAAGTTTAAGCGTAGTTTGCGAACCGCAAATTGAAAATCCCTACTTTACATATTGATACTTAGGAACGAGAGGGGGAGACGACAAGAGGTGTGTGTCTGCGCTTGAAAGGCGGAAGACCAGCACTCGGAAGATTTTCTTGTAACCCTTCAAGCAGTAAATTGCATTTGAGGAGAGTTACAACTTAAGGTGAGGAAGAGCTTCAAAGGCGGAAAGTGAGTGTGCTCGCTAAAGGGGAAGGCAATATAGGGAACTCAAAGGAACATCTATATCGCATCGCCAAAAGCATCTGTAGTCATAACGTTGACGCGTAATTAAACACATAAAAGATGAAAGCCTGACATATCTGGCAAGTCGATTTTAGCTCCAAACTACTCTTTCTACTTAGGAAATAGGTACTGGTTCTGTTAATTACGACTACTTCAGTTATATGCCTAATGCTCGAACAGACTCGCATTGTTAAATAATGTGTCAAATAAATCTAGTCGTTATTCCATGGAGCTGTCTTCCAATAAAAGAAAATGATACCCAAACGACCAAGTATATAACTACTGCACGGTGTTGTCAATGAATAGAATATTATACTGTATAACAGAATAGAATAGCTACCCCTTTCCTCTAACTACGGATCACCAGAAACTGAGCAGAGAGTATTAGTGTGTTAGAACCCAAATTGTTTTGATAATAATCCGTATTACTATTAATTGTCCCTCGGGCGTCTCTGTGACCAATTAGCTGGTATTCTGACATTAGTTACAGCAGGTTCGAGTTCAATTCTCGGGCAGATCGGAAATTTTAATCCATTGATTAATTCCTCTGGCTCGAGGACTGGGTGTTTGTGCCGTCTTCAGTGTCAGGTTTCCTCCTAGGTAGGGCTCCATTCTCATATACGAACAGGTCACTTATTTGCGTCAACTTTGAAGACCTTCACCAGGCCTATCCGGAGGCCTTACGCCAATAATTAGTATATTAAAAATGATAATGTCCACCTCTGTGGTGTAGTGGTTAGTATGGCTAGCTGCCACCTTCATACAACGGGGTTCGATTCCCGGCTCTGACACCAAATTTTAAAAGTGGTACAATGGCTGGAACAGGGTTCATTCAGCCTCGGGAGATCAACTGAGTAGAGGGGTTTCGATTCACTCCTCAGCCATTCTCGAAGTGGTTTTCCGTGGTTTCCCACTTCTCCTACAAGCAAGGTCGCTTTCTTTCGTCTTCTTTGTCTATCCCTTCCAATCTTGCCTTTCCCGCTACAAATCCCCTGTTCAGCGTAGCAGGTGACGCCGCCTGGGCGATATAATGGCCCTCCTCCCTAATTGTATCTCCCGATCCTAAGTCCACGCTCCAGGACACTGCCCTTGAGGAGGTAGAGGTGGGATCCCTCACTGAGTCCGAAGGAAAAAGCAACCGTGGAGGGATGATGGTGTTATTACACACATTTTACATGTTATCAGAATGTATAACTTCTAGATGTTAAACAGTATTATACCGGGTGGTCCACCAGCCCCTTTACGACCCAGTTGTATGCGTCCCATCACATTTACTACAATTCTAAAAGGCAGATCCCTCTCCCTAAACCGGGGTAATCGTGAGCGCCACTATTAATTCATTATGGGTACCTGGAATGAATCTGCAAAACGAGTACAGACATGCAGAACAGGTACTTTAAAACAGGAGGTGGACCCACAGACCGGGAGCATGGTACTGTATAGGCTGGGCAGTAGGCACCGTAGATCAAGTGTCGCAGTAGCTCACATGGCAAGCGGGCGGGGAGATATGTGACAGTGGACAGTGCTCGAGGTAGGAGGTTCGAATCCCACATAAGAACTGTTTTAACAGCCAGTTGCCTGGGATGTGGTAAGGTTGCATACTTGGTAGCTTCCAAGGACTGGTTTGTTTATTTGACCCTGTAAAATACCGTATGGATCGTTACATTGGGTGTGGTGCTGGTTTGGACGAGGACATGGAGATGATAGTCTGTGGCCAGTATAGGCTGGAAAGTGCGTGTGGTAGATCAAGTGTCGCAGTAGCTCACATGGCTAGCGTGCGGTAGGATGAGTGAGAGTTGACAGTGCTCGAGGGTTAGAAGGTTGAAGTCCCATGCAAGTATTTTTTAAACCAGTTGCCTGGGATATGGCAAGGTTGTATACTTACTACTGGTATTTTCCAGAGACTGATTTATTTATTTGGCCCTGGAAAGGGCCGTTGGTATGGAGCTGGATTGATAGAGGGTAGGAAGCATGTGACAGAATTTCAGATATCCATATCGTTTAACGCAGCACCTGCTCGAACTGACGACCTCCATGGTCGATACAGAGCTGCGCGCGATGTTGTAAGGACCGTCTGGCCCGTCGCAACATCTCTCCCTAGATAAGTAACATATCCACATACTAGTCGCTGGAATACATCTCGAGGCAGTGAATAAACTTTGTGTTGTGAATTGCTTAGATGGACAGGAGTTCGCGCAGCTACATACTTACCTGCAATCGCATGTTGTTATCGTTCCGATGGGGCATGTTCTGCCCTACTTGTGGTCTACGAAGCTTGGAACACGTACGAGGTAGCTAACTGGCCACAGACAATCATCTCCTCATCCTCACCCAACTCATCACCGTACTCGATGCAACGATATATACGGTCTTTTACAGGGTCAAGTAAACAAATCAGTCCTTAGAAGCTATCAAGTATGCAACCTTACCACATCCCAGGCGACTGGCTCTAAAAAAAAAATGTATGTGCGATTCGAACCTCCTACCTCGAACTCTGTCCACTACCACATATCTCCACGCCCGCATGCCATGTGATCTACTGCGACACTTGACCTTCGGCCCCTACTTCCCTGCCTATACAGTACCGTGCTCCCTGTCTGTGCGTCCACCTCCTGTTTTAAAGTACGTGTTCTGCGCATCTGTACTTGTTTTAAGGGTTCATTTGAGGTACCCATAATTAATTAATAGTGGCGCTCACTATTCCTGCTGTGTACTAGCCCGTTCACACACATCCCGTTATATTACCCCGGTTTAGGGATAGGAACCGATGCCTTTCAGAATTGTAGTCAATGTGAAAGGGTGCATAAAACTGGTTCGCAAGGGGCTGGTGGACCACCCGGTATATTCTAAGGCGAACATGTACCCTACCCTTCATATATTAGGGCTTATTTTCCTTTTGCCACATATTTTTTGTATTTTTTATATATTTATTTAATCCATTTACCTAGCAAGGACTACATACAAACAAGAGATTAACAGTCATAAGTTTTTGAACAAAAATCCAACGGCAAGAAACTTAAAATTAAAGAACGCATGAACACAAGAAAGACGACAAACCCATAGTGAAAATATGAGGAAGATGAAGAATATATATCATAACCATATGGCTTACCTTCATAGCCCAGCATTATACACATAACACGCAGTGATCATTCTGTACGAAGAATCGCATATACTCGTATAACGTTTCCGCCACTGAGACAAGGAGTAACGAACTCCTTGACCAAGGATGGTGCACACAAATGAATGAAAACTGCAAATACTCCATCATTGCGGCCAAAGGATCGTATCAAAATACCAGGGCATTAGAACGCATATTTTTTGACGTTGTCAGTGAGGTCGACCGCGAAATGAGCTGATAAATACAGATTACAAAGGAGAACTTCGCTGAAAACCTAGTGTATTATTTTGACAGTCTACGCAGTACTGCCATAAGTGAAATGTGGTGTAATATCACAAATTATGTAATTTATTTTGCTTCTAATAAAATTCCTTTCGGTTGGGAGGTAGAATACGCCCGCGATATCTCCTATCCGTTGTAAGAGACGACAACTCAAGTGATTTAGCGGAGGCTCCTCGCAGGACTCCTTGCTGAGTGTAGCATTAATCTCACTTATTTGTGCCACGCATATCACTTTCATCTGGCCACCCTTTGTTAACTCTTGCTCCTTTTAGATTCCCACGTTTTAGGAGACCAACAAGATACTTCATTTCACGTCCTTTATAGTCATGAATTTTCTTTCGGCATTACTATCATTCTTCATTTTCCTATAGCTACTGATTATCTATTTATCTATTTACCGTTCAATGTTGATTGAATATGTTATTAATAATAATTCATAATTATATTCTTACTTAGGTATAGGATTTACTTTCTACATTCATTCGTCTTCCTCCTTAATTTAATTTCAAAAATGATGATTCTCAAATAGTGATTATTCTCAAATAGTAATTACTCTCCTGAGATATTTGAATAGTTCGGGGGAAGCAGGTGATAACCTCATCTTTTGGAATAAAGCGTGGAAAGCCTGTCAGCCTGGTGCAATGTACGTGACATTCTAATCTTCTTGCGACAGGTATCCTCCAAGAAGTAGTATGTACACTAAAATCTTTGTCAATGAAGAATTGTGTCAGAAACAAAATGGTTGGCTGTGTCTTTGAAACGGCCACGGGCTTCTTTGCGTGATGATGTCACACAACAGCTAGTTCCTCAAAACACTCATTTATCATATGGGTATTAGTTAAAAATGACAACTTAGATTTAGTTTTACAAAATGTGCCGCATCCACCAGAACAGCATCAGCAACGTCTGCGTTCATATTCGATTCGTATCAATCGACCGTTACAGAGGTACGTTCTGAACATTTTAACTTCTAAATTGACTTTCTGGCTAATTTTAGTTGTGTCTACTGGTTGTGCGTGGTAGCACAGACATCCAACTAACCCCAAACTGCCATCCATATCGATTTAAATCGCTAGAGCGCGATCTAGAGAATTTGTAACCCTTGCACGGAGATGGAATGTGTTGACATCTGCACGGAACGCCAAACGTTCCTGGAAATTACTAGGTGTGGATATGTCAAACAGTGACACTTGCAAGTAGGCCCAAGGAGAGTTGGATATCAGAAGCAGAGGAGAGGAATACTCACGTAATAGATAGATAGATAGATAGATAGATAGATAGATAGATAGATAGATAGACAGATAGATAGATAGATAGATAGATAGATAGATAGATAGATAGATAGATAGATAGATAGATAGATAGAAGCCTTTTAGATTTCATTGCCTCAGTTGATACCTTTTGACAACTAGTGTTCCGTGTTGAATTGGTGGTAATATCGTTCTACAGGTATGGAGTTCACCAAGACCACAAAAGGGAAGCCTTTGTTGATTTACAACGGACATCAGTACATTGCGGGCTATACCAATAAATGTCAGCTGACTTATTACCGCGTAGATTTCAAGAAAATTAAATGTAAAGCAATAATAATAAAATGTTATTGGTTTGCGTCCCACTAACTACATTTACGGCTTTCGGGGACGCCGAGCTGCCAAGATTTCGTCCCGCAGGAATGTTTTACGTACCGGTAAGTCTACCGACACGGGGATGACTTATTTGAGCACCTTCAAATACCACCAGACTGAGTGAGGATCGAACCTGCCAACTTGGGCTCAGAAATCCAGTGCCATAACCGTCTGAGCCACTCAACCCGGCTGTAAAGGAAGAATAACAAGAAAAAGTAATATATTTTTAGGCGAAGCAAGTCATGTTTACAATCCGGATGAAGCGGCGAATGAAGTGAGAAAAAGTGTAGCAAAAAGAAAAATGTGCGAGGTAAATACAGAGTATGATTTCAACAGTTTACACCGAGGACGTACCCCAGCTCTTCAATTGAGGCCATGAGAAGCACTGCAGGTGTCTATTAATACCGGGGTATATGAAAATCTAGGCTACGTGCAAGTGTCTCTCCGTGCAAATGTCACCATCCTATTTCTGACTCACCAGGTACTGTTACATAGAGTGAAGGGCTCCGTGCAAGTGTCACTCCGTGCAAATGTCTCTCCGTGCAAATGTCACCATCCTACTTCTGACTCACCAGGTACTGTTACATAGAGTGAAGGGCTCCGTGCAAGTGTCACTCCGTGCAAATGTCACCATCCTACTTCTGACTCACCAGGTACTGTTGCATAGAGTGAAGGGCTCCGTGCAAATGTCAGTCCGTGCAAATGTCACCATCCTACTTCTGACTCACCAGGTACTGTTACATAGAGTGAAGGGCTCCGTGCAAATGTCACTCCGTGCAAATGTCACCATCCTACTTCTGACTCACCAGGTACTGTTACACAGAGTGAAGGGCTCCGTGCAAATGTTCCAACCCCGATCTAGAAACCTATTATATAAATTCACCACATGGTTAAGCTTTTGCGCTCAACGTGTATGGGTTATACTACCACAGAAAATAAGCGGTGAACAGTTTCCGAAGTGGAAAACTTGTTAGCCGAATGTTAGTGGCGATGACTGGAGGAAAGTTGTGTGCCATGCACAAATAGTAATACGTGATGCGTGGGAAAAAGAAAGTGTAGTGGAGAACCGTGTCGAAAGTGATGTGATCTCTTTGGGAGCTGGTGACAGAGACAGTGACGCATCTTTGGAGGGTTCTAGTGACTCTGAGATCAGTGGAGTCTCTTTCCTTTGTAGGCCATAACCTCCTTCCAGTGCCAGTCATTAGCGGTAAGTACAATTGGGTCACCTTGATTCGACTTGACAGTTCAGCGGAAGTCGGAGCGGTGGCACCAAGTTGTTAACCAGAATGATCAGCTGACACATAACACAGCGTTAGAACAGAACCGCATTTAGCCCTCCTCGTGTTCAGAATAAAATGCATGTTATAAAATCCGAAATAACAGTAATCGCGAATAATAACGCACTTCGGATGGCAATGTGAGATAAAACATAAAGAAACACACAGTTATTAAGAACTGAAATACCCAGAGAATAAAATGCAGGTTATAAAAACCGGAATAATACAACTATTGAGTAAGAAATTAAGGACGTGAGACAAGGATAATAAGGTGCAATATGAAAAAGAAATCAAACACTCAATGGAAAGGTGAATTCTAACGTGAAAAATTATGCACTTTGGGTAACAATGTGAGATGCAGCAAAAATAAACACTCAAGTAAATGAAATATCGGTGAAATTTCCACTCACCATTAGCAGCTTTCGCGATCCTGATCGCTGTATTCTTGCATTCCAACACAGAATAAATCCTTTATAAAGGAAAGACACCACTTAGCCTATATCCGACTCGCTACTGCCCAAGTCATCGTTAGTTGAGCTCTCGCTCACACTTGAGTTTAATGAAAGGATAATATTTTTCAGGTATTCGTTTTCTCAAGCGTTTTTAGTGCGGTTAACAACTTTCTCCCAGTCCTCCGCACTTACACAGTTTTCGAAAGCAGTCTTTCAACTTCCGCTAGTGAAAACAGTATGTTGTTAGTAGCGACATAATCTTTCAGTGGAGCCTAAATCAGTTCAGTGGCATTGTATTGGCAGTGATAGGGAGAAGGTGGATCACTTTATGCCCATGTCTCCTGGCTGTCATTTACCACACAAACCGGAACCTGGGGCTGGTTGCGCTTCGCAAGATGCGTTAATTCTCCTTTTAGCATGTAACATCTAACCATGTTGTGATCCTCCAACTGTTTGATTAAATCACATTTCTTAGCACCTCTTGTTGGAGCTTTTTCAAGAATGACTGAATGGTAGAGGGCGTTGTCTCTTATTATTACACTCTTCTCAGGCCAGTTACACATCAGTCGCTCTTCAAACCATTTCTGAAAGTCGGTGTTCATCTCCTCGCCGTAGTCTCCAGTCTTCTTGGAGGTAAACACGTAAAGGCAATTAAGCACAAAACCTTGTGACGTACCGGCTTGTACCATAATTATCCTTCGACCCTTTCGAATTTCAACTGCCACTGTCCCTTCTGCAGTCATCGGTCCAGCCTTTCCCACGGGAATGAGAAACAGCTTTTGTTAAGAGTACGGAGTAATTTCTCCAACGTAGTGTGTTCTCTTCTGTTGGTAATATGAATAAATGTGCCTACGGAGAGCATCTTGATGAACAGAATCCAATTCTGCAACGGTCTTTTTTGCTGTTTGCTTTACGTCGCACCGACATAGATAGGTCTTGTGGCGACGATGGGATAGGAAAGGCCTAGGAATTGGAAGGAAGCGGCCGTGGCCTTAATTAAGGTACAGTCCCGGCATTTGTCTGGTGTGAAATTGGGAAACCACGGAAAACCATCATCAGGGCTGCCGACAGTGGGGCTCGAACCCACTATTTCCCGATTACTGGATACTGACTGCACTTAAGAAACTGCAGCTATCGAGCTCGGTTGCAACGGTCTTAGACAAATTTTTATTCTTCCCAGGAGTTTCAAGTCTAGATGATCCCGCTGCTTATTGATCAACAAAGTATTTTTGTTTCCCTACGTTAATTACGGTGCTCCTGTTTACTTTTGTGGCTTCAGATGTTCTCTGAACTGCATGAGTAACAAGCAAGAGGGGCACTCCGCGATCTTTTTCCCTCTCGAAATATTCCCTCACATTGCACATTCCACGAGATTGGCTCCTGAGAGGAGTCCCGCGAATGAAAGCCTTCACTTTCTCGGAAATTACACTCTGAGCATCGGGTGTCGACATGATGAAACAATTGCACACGAAGGACCCTAAAGATAACCTTAAGAATGAAATAAACACGAATCTAAAGCTACGTATTTCAGATGAACACTAGTATATATTGCGCTACACTAAAATGTACTACACACGCTATATTATCTGTTACCGCGATTCCGCTGCTCGCAGAGGAACAGGAAGCGCCTGTGATGAATGGATGGACAGGGGATCACTTACAGCAAACATTTACTTTAACAAAATTTGGAAATTTGATTTCTTTCCTTTCGTAAAATTCAGAATGAGTAACTCAATGACATAACAAGGAATAATTGAAATATTAACAACGAGCTCGTCAGCTCCAACAATGCATTGGACTTAGAAGTCCTAAATCAGGTATAAAATAAATTGGGAGGAATTTCCAGTTGTTAACTTACATACGGAAGAGCAGAATTGCTCCAGACAGGTACAACATTATGAAAGAGCGTAATTGCTCCGAACAGGTACAATATTATGAAAGAATATAGTTGCTAGAAAAAGGTACAATATTATAGGAGTTCTAGCTCTAGGATACAGTAAAGGTTAGCTTCAGTAAAGCAATCAGTAGCTGTCCGTTTTCACTCGGTAAAACCCTAGGGTGATCCCGCTTCATAGTGGTTATACCTACACTAATTGCCTCGTGGTGAGCTTATCTATTACTAAGTTACACAGTCAG
The DNA here is from genome assembly GCF_040414725.1 of Anabrus simplex. Lineage (NCBI taxonomy): Eukaryota > Metazoa > Arthropoda > Insecta > Orthoptera > Tettigoniidae > Anabrus > Anabrus simplex. The sequence goes on from NC_090267.1 coordinate 172,484,800, forward strand.
TTTCAAGTACTGTTCCTGACGGGAACCAAAACGTAGACACGGTTACCCGAAGAACCATAAAGAATATGCAGGGGCATAAATTACCCATACTACAAGGCGTTAAGAGTAAAAAGAAAAAGGTTACACCAAACAAGCCATAAACAGAAGGCAAGGAGCCGAAACACCGGCACTCTTTAACGAACATTCCGGAAGAGACGAGAACCTAAGATCTCGGCCCACTGACACAGAGACTAATCCCATACTAAAAAGGGTGACTAAGCGGGGAACATTTAAAAGCCGAGACAAGATTTCCAATATTTAGAGGCTGAAAACTTTAGTCACACAGCTCAAATTTGACGAGGAGCTGAGGGGCACCACTCGTGCTCCCTTACTTGTTTTCCCAGTAGGGAATATAAATAGAGTCCGAAGAGAGCGCAGAAAGACCTACATTTGAGCTCCCTCCCCCACAGAAAGATTACGTATTAAACATTATGAAAACTGTTGAAAGCTTCCGCTCGAAATACCCGCCGGCACAATCACATGTTTAGGTAAATTCTGCCATTACCTTATAGCACTGGATCTTCTAAAAGCCAGTCCCAACCTGCATCCTGCCCTCCGTCAAGTCGCATTATCAATATCCGGAGTAAATCAGACAAGACGGCCCTAAAGTGCTCTCCTTCTTAGTTCCGTAGGGGAAGTTTCAGATTAAATTAAAATACAAAGCGCTGATAGGCTAAATTTCCATACAAACCCGCAGGTTTGATTGGCTAGAGAACGTAGTTACAGGCATGTTATAGGCAGATTACATTCGAGGAGGAACCAGGTCAAATGTTGACAACTTCAGTACCGTACATAAAAATAAACAATTATCAGGAAAGAGGTTTACCAACTACAACCACAAAAATATCTTCAGCAGTTAGTTTCTGTTTAGCCACTAGATGTCGCTGGAAAATAAGATGGCAGTGTCATCTAACCGTGGAAGGAAAAGTTCTTGAAATGTTTTTAATAGTTCGTGTTCACTGACACAATGGCCATAGAGAAGGCGCGCAGTCTAAGTAGGCGGGGAAGGTGTACCCCTGGTACATTATCACCAAACAATAATAAAACCACAAATACCGCGAAAAGAACACAGGACACAGCGAGTAAACGACGTCTGACAACAACCAGGCAACACTGGATACAGGAACTGCTCTGCACATGCGAATGGCTGTCTGCAATGGGCCAATCGTTCATTGGCATTTTCTCCACCAGACTGCAGTACTCAAACGCCAAGTCGAAAATAAAATGCATGAACTATAATTTGCTATTTCCTTATTCTCTTTTATTCTTAATAATTTACTTTTCCTCGTTTTAGTGGTTGAGTGTGCGCAAAAATTAATGCAAACTGAATGTTGTGGAAATCAATCGGTAGAGTACTCTGGAGGGGCTGGTCCCCACCGTTGGCTGTCCTGAGAATGGTTTTCTGTGGTTTCCCATTCTCCTGCACTAAAGCGAATGCCAGGACAGTTCCTAGTATAGGCTACGTCCGCAAAACACCTTGGTTAGGTCTCAAAACTCACGAGACTCAAAACTCACGAACTAAAATTATCTGAAAATATTATCAAAACTCACGAGTCCGACTCGTTGACTGAATGGTCAGCGTACTGGCCTTCGGTTCAGAGGGTCCCGGGTTCGATTCCCGGCCGGCTCGGGGATTTTAATCGCTTCTGAATAATTCTTCTGGCTCGGGGACTGGGTGTCTGTGTCCGTCCCAACGCTCTCTTCATCATATTCAGACAGCATACCACACTACCAACCACCATAGAAACACGCAATAGTGATTACATCCCTTGAAATAGGGTTGGCGTCAGGAAGGGTATCCGGCCGTAAAACAGGACCAAATCCACATGTGCGACGCAGCTCGCACCCGCGACCCCACAGGTGTGGGAAAAAGACGACTACAAACTAGTCGTATGGTAATCTGTTTACACTCCAGGGTCGGTTTTTCCCTCGGACTCAGCGCGGGATCCCACCTCTACCGCCTCAAGGGCAGTGTCCTGGAGCTTCAGACTCTGGGTCGGGGGATACAACTGGGGAGGATGATCAGTACCTCGCCCAGGCGGCCTCACCTGCTATGCTGAACAGGGGCCTTGTGGGGGGATGGGAAGTTTGGAAGGGATAGACAAGGAAGAGGGAAGAAAGCGGCCGTGGCCTTATGTTAGGTGCTATCCCGGCATTTGCCTGGAGGAGAAGTGGGAAACCACGGAAAACCACTTCCAGGATGGCTGAGGAGGAAATCGAACCCACCTCTACTCAGTTGACCTCCCGAGGCTGAATGGACCCCATTCCAGCCCTCGTACCACTTTTCAAATTTCGTGGCAGAGCCGGGAATCGAACCCGGACCTCCGGGGGTGGCAACTAATCACACTAACCACTACACCACAGACGCGGACACTACAAACTAGTACCGTAGCTAAATTAACATTCTAATGAGTCTCAAAATTCACGACGCCGGACAGCAGGTACGTGCGATGACTTCAGTAGGGATGATATGCGTGGTGACTCACGCTGCCATTCAACCCATGTTTGTCCATCCATTTTTAGAATGGGATATTCCATGTATTTTAAATGGAATTATCACCCTAAAAAACAAAGCAAAGTCACCTCCGTACAGGCCATGAAGGCTCTTGGAGGAGTGAAAGGTAAAGGCTTCCACCACTGTTAACCTCGGCACGTGATGGGGTAGAGTGGCTAGCTCTACGCCCGGCCGCCTTTGCCCCCAGGAATTAACCTGGTACTCATTTTTGGTGTAGGCTAGGCTGAACCTCAGGGACATATGCACCTCCGGAAGTGGAAATCTCGTTTCTTAAATTTGACGACTTCCTGACGGGGATTCGAACCCACGTCCTTCCGGGCGAACCGAGCACGCCTTTACCGCCTCGGCCAGGCAGCCCCTGGAATTATCACCCTACCACAGACCAAATGCTCCACAGTTATACTCGTTGGTGTCATTGAACAGTGCATAACATGTAATTCATTACTTCGCCAAAGGGTAAACTAAATTTAGTGTACAACGGTTTTAGGTTTTATAAGTAGTGAGAAAACAATACGGGCGAAACAATAGACCTATGTTTGTTTATAAAAGACCGTCATCCGCGTATGCCAGTAAAGATATATTGCAAGTGACAATAGCGTTTTAAGTGAAACGGCCACCAGTACAGTCCGGCTTGAGCTGTGGCGCGACTCTGCCTCATTGCGTGTGACGTGTGGTGTTCTATTATTCTCTAGTGTAATAACGTAAAGTGAATATGGCAACAAACGGCATCAGGAAAAATACAATTAAATGTGCATTCCCCGACAAGGCCAATAAAACTGGACCTGCGAAAATACATGAGTGGATCCAGCAAACTTTAAAATTAAATGTCGACCAACTGGAGGCCATACAACTTGACAATTTGGTAACGGCAGTCTACATCAAGTTAACCAGTAAACTGTTAATGGAGAAGATCTTACTCACGAACAATGGACACTCACAGGTACGAAAATTTAATGGCACTCCATCTGATGTAGTGATAATATGTGCAGACGTGGATAGCAAATTAGCGAGAGAGTCATGAACCTTCCCATAGAAATGCCAAATAAAAGAATACTGTCTTTCTTTAGCAAGTATGAAAAGGTAAGGGAAATCCGGAATGATGCTTGATGATGCTTGTTGTTTTAAGGGGCCTAACATCGAAAACCGGAATGAGAGGTGGTCCTCAACCTATATTTATAATATTTACAGTGGAATTAGGGCCATGCGTATAGAGCTAAAAACTGTCGTACCTCCCATTGTCTCTATAGAGGGCTACAGGGCGCAGGTAGTATACGACGGGCAACCGAAATCCTGTTTTTTCTGCAATGCTACAGATCATTTTAGATAAGACTGTCCCGTAAGGCGAAGTGAGAATGGCAATAAATCCGGGCCTAGACCCCTCAGGGAGATAGTTGCCAATATAGACTGTAAAGGTGACTCACCGGATGCACTCGAGTCAGGGAGGATATCTACAAGCATAGTAGGCCTATACGTAGAAAACCCTGTCCCAGTCCAACCACAAGCGGCAGAACAACACACGGATGACTCACTTAGCCACTCCACTGTCGTCTCGCCGACACCAGTCAGCCCGGTCGCCTCACCAACTGCAATATGTACACAACGACAAACACAGCAGTCAAAACCGGACACACACGAGCAACAACAAACATCTGCCAATACTCAGCCGAAGATAGATAGCCTTGTAGGAACAGAGAGCATGCTTGTAAACAACTTTCAACAGGAAACTAGCCGCACCCCCCCCCCCCCCCCAACACTGACGCGGAGTGTGTCTTAACTGCTACGATACACGAGACAGCTGGGGAGGGGAACATAAATGTCCCATCACTGAGTCAGAATTCCACTCAAGATCCAGCGACCAATAACATGCAGTGGGTTGCGGACATAGAAGACGACACCTCTACTCTTATGGAAACTCATGATACGGGGTCAGGGACCCAAGAAAGCATGAAGGTAGATGAACAACCAATCAAAGAAGCCGCCATGGCGAAAATCACACCGAAACTAAAAACACAACGACATTCGCGGGAAGAAACCCATAAACCCTACACGACAAGAGATCCGCGTCTACAAGGGAGTAGAGCTGCAGAAATAAGATAGTCTCTCCCCCCCCCCCCTCCAAACCCTGACCCTTCCCCCACGCTTAACACTCTGTTCTCTGCCCGACCAGAAATTGTTACCTCTGACGATGCGGTTGTCAACCTATATCCTGAAGACAACAATACTGAATGGAACGCCAGATAGTAAACAATGAACCCACTGGTCCAAGAGCAGGACGCATACTCGACAATTGCACTTCCCAATAATAACTCGGAAGACGACATACAATGGTCACTCTTAAGATCATGCTGCTGACTTACACAATACTATATCTTAACATAAACTGTATCCAGGCTCCCAGTAAGCAGCTCTTGTTACGGCAACTTGATGCATGAACAGGACGTTGATATTGTTCTTCTTCAAGAAGTAGCTACGGAGGACTTGCAATCAATACCTGGCTATGAGAAAATTTTAAATGTTAATGAATACAAACGTGGTGCTGCCATATACATCAAAGACAACATTCAAATCTAGATACCATTTTGCTTCTAAACTCCCGCGGTATTAGTATTCGTATTAACGATCTACTGATAGTGAATATTTATGCACCATCGGGCTCGGACGCCAGACTCGAAAGACGGATCTTTTTTATGACAGAAATCTTACCCCTTCTTCAACACTACAACGGTAATATGATCCTCGGAGGCGATTTTAATGCCGTAATTTCGTCTAAAGACCAAACAGGTCAATTTCAGAACTGCCCTGCTTTAGCAACACTGATACAAGGTTTAAAATTGAAAGATACGTGGGAACTGAAGAAACCTAACAGCCCTGGATATACATATTTTTACCACAAGGGAGCATCCCGCTTGGGCCGAATTTACATAAGTTCCCATTTACAAGGAGAGCTACGCGAAGTTGATTTATGCCCGGTGGAACTTCCGAATCACAGTGCTTATTTGTAAGATACGAGAGCCGGCTATGGGACCGGCCCGTGGACGAGGTACATGGAAATTAAACTGCAATATTTTGCGGGCAGAGGAGTTACAGGACCAATTCTCCACTGAATGTGCCAGATGGAAACGGCATATACACAGATATCAAGATATATTAGATTGGTGGTTGTTATATGCCAAACCTCGAATCATAGGGCTATTGAAGGCATACAGTTCCAAACGTCGCCGGCTGCTCAATCAGACTACGGACTTTTATTACAGAGGTTTACGTCAGCTCTATACTGAAGATCCTACCAACCCGAAAACGTACCAGCGAATCAAGCAGATACGAGTTCAACTTTTAACACTGCACAGAAGACACCAAGAAGGTTTAAAAATTCGCGCTCGAGACAAACATTATAACAGCGACGAGGCTCCTTCCATATATCACTTACTTCGAGAATGTCGCGGGGGTCGACAGAAATATATCAATCAGCTTACTACCCAGGACGTACAAATTGTTCAAGACCATCCACGGATACAAGAAATACTTGAAAACTTCTTTCAAGACTTGTATGGAGGAGGCGAAGTAACACATATTGATCACCGACACACGTTTTTCGATGGAATACGTGGAAGGATTCAGCACCGTGACCAAGACAGTCTGACGGCTGAGTTAACGGAAGACGAAATATATCGAGCAATCAAGCAGAGCGCGTCACATAAATCACCAGGAATAGATGGACTGGGGAAGGAATTCTAAGTACAGCTCTGGCCAATCATAAAAGACGAAATTGTGCTGATACTCAACACCGCCCTACAACCTGGAAGGAACATCTAAAAGATGAAGGAAGGTCAAATAGTTCTAATCCTAAAGAAAGGAAAACCAACGACAGCAGCCGACTTTAGACCTGTCATACTCATCAACTTTGATTACAAGTTACTCACTCGATGCTTGAAACAACGGCTCAATAATTTCTTAGTGGATGTAACGTCCAGTCAACAATCAGGAGCTGTTCAGGGTAGAATCATTTTTGAACACTGTCTGTGCCATTCGCGATATGATTAGTAGGTCACTCGTAGAGAATAAACGGATACAGCTGATCTCCTTGGACTTTGATCGCGCATTTGATAGAGTCAACCATGGTTATCTGATCGAAGTGTTCAAAGCATTAGGATTCATTATGTCTTTTACAACTCTGATAGGTAAGATACTGACTGGCGGCTCTTCTAAAATTACTGTGAACGGTTATCTTTCAAACCCTATCACAATTAAACGAGGGGTACGGCAAGGTTGTCCCTTACCAATGATACGTTTTGTGCTCCCCTTGGAACCCTTTATTACCAATGTATCACGTACCTTCCCCCCCCCCCCCCCTCCGGTATGCTCGGCATCTTTGCCTACGCTGACGATGTCACGTAACTTATGGATCGCAATGCTGACTACCAGCGTCTTTTCACCGAGCTAGACACTCATGAACAATATTCCGGTGCACATATCAACTTCCAGAAAACTAAAACCATGAGGATAGGGCATCGAAGCAGGGCCCCCGGAAATGTTCCCTCATGGATCAAGATTACTGATGCGATTAAGAGACTTGGTATCCTGTTCTATAATAGCATCCATCAGATGATTCAGAAAAATTGGTCCCTTGCACCTGTATCTGTGAAAAGTATCCTCCAGGAGGTTAAATATAAATTCGTGATGTTACAACAACGGGTGCAATATGTCAATATGTATGGTCTAAGCAAAATCTGGTATTTAAGCTAAATTCTACCAATGCCAAGAGTAGTTGGTATCCATATAGCTTCTGGCAAGGATCACTTTTCCGCATCGCAAGATTTACACTCATGTTAGCTACATCGGAAGGAGGTCTTGGTCTTATTGATGTACAGCTTAAAAGTAAAGTGCTCTTCTTGTTACGGAATATCAGAATGATGCAAGCAGCAGGAAACCGTCGCTCCAACGACTTCTTGCTGAAAATGTGTAACCCTGAAGGGATTAAGAACCCGCCAGCATTTTATGATATCCACCACCACGCGCCACATGCATGGTATATGCGCTGTGAGATGAGCTACGTTCCACTTGATCTCCTCTTCTCTCCAGACATAACAACGAAGAAACTTTATACATACATACATACATACCCAGCAGTATCAAGCTCCGAAAATAGTTCGGACAGCGCTGTTGATAAACTGGTCTCGAGTCTGGAGGAACATCTCAAATCGCATTCCCCCTCCAACAATATGTGATACTTGGTATAAGGTAATTCATGATAACATTCCTACAAATAGCAAACTCCAACGCATCCATATGCAGGAAAACGACGCTTGTGGGTTCTGCTGAGTTCCTAGGGATACAATTCAGCATAGACTGACGCAATGTGACGTCACACAACAGGTGTGGAGTGACTTCAAAGTGAAACTTAATTATGTCATCAATCAGCCCAAGATCTATATTGCCTCTGAGTGGACTATTAGGCCTACCTTTAGCTTGAGAGCTCAGCTAAATAATACTAGAGTGCTCCTATTAGGCAGTTATGTACATTGTGTGTTACAAGCCAAAAGACCATACACCCAACAAGAGTTATTTGCAGACATCAGTATCAGTGTACACAACGCCCTCTCATCCCCCCAGAAGAAGCTATATATTGAGGAGTATATTAATAAACTTGTAGCAGTCATCTAACAACGCACTTGTGTTAATAGTTCCTAGTATAAAATTTCTCATCTCTGTCACAAGAAGTGTCATTTAATAAGCGACCTCAAACAGTTGTAAACGAGTCACTATGTTATTTAGGTTGTGTTAGTCATTAAAATTCGTTTAGCTCTTATTGCTGTGACGTCTGGTTGTTTGTTATCTTGGGATTAGTATACAGGGCGTGTGTATTTGATGGAAATTTTTCCTCATTTATCCCAATTATTGTACATTATATTGTGTCCGATATCATTTTACTCCACCTAGTCTTTGAATCACAGACTGCATGTGTTTGTTGTTTCTGAATCTCAGTTTTGAAGTATAATGGTATTTGCATTATATGTATTGTAATATAGTATGTTGACAATAAATAAAAACAATGTGTACTGTGTAGAGATGAGAAGAATGCAAGAATGAAGAATGTGGCCTGCAAGTACGAACTTCCTGTTCTGCCCAGACAGATCGGCTCTTATCTGCTACACGAAAATATTGACTCACACTTTGCAGTTTGCTGGATTACAACTGTCAAGAGCGAAGTGCTGCCGGTAGAAGATAATACAAAGTCGCCTGGGTAGTAGCGGAGTTGCTATGGTAACCATTGCGCCACTGGCTCTGCTGGTGGAAACCCCTTCGCCCCGTACCTCACCGGGCATGTGCATTCTTCTGATCTCCCAACAATACCTGATGTTCGTGGGTTTCTCAACCTCCTGTCACGTATGCTTTGTGCGAGGCTCCATGACAGAGCCCACAACTTGAGAGATATGACAATTACAAGAGGGCACGCCGTTCCGGCTGGCGATAACAATGGACCTTTTCGCACAAATCTGATTACATTTTCAAATATCTACAGTCGTAGGGTGGGCAGTTATCCGTTCAAAGAACTGTCCCGGCTCGCGAGTTTTGAGACTGTGCCAGGTAAATAAACCTACTCTTACCAACCCTCTTCTTGGAATTCGTGAATTTCGATACGCGTGAGTTGTGAGACGACACGAACCCCCTCACCTTCTCCGAACATCTTTACCGTAGCAAAGGTCTCTGGCCTGAGATTCGGCGATACCGTCTCGTAGGCCCATCCTCCCCTTCACGGACGGAGTGAAAACTTGTTTAGTAGTAGTATGTGTTCGATGCTCGCTGTTATTCAAAGTACTGGTGTATGGAATTTGTTTTCAACCCATTTTACCTTGCTCAGGTGTTACGACTGGCTGTAGGCCGACTAAAGGTTGCTGTATAACCCCACAGCAGAATGCACATGCCATTGCTTTCCAACAACGAAGCAATAAGCTGTCGATCTGAAGGACCACTTCTTTACCATGACTAGGCCTATCAGAACTTTTTAAATCCCTTCTTAAGTATTCAGGTTTTACTCTCTTAATCTTGGATGCTTTTAGCGGTATTTTACGTTGATTTACGCAGAGGTGGCAACCTTTGAAGTGGATTTTCAGTAATCCCCACCTTCCCCCAGAAAATTTTCGAGTCAAATCCAAAGCATTCCCCTCCCTTTTCGATAATGACATCCCCTTTGAGCTTCCCGACAGCAACCCATTGTAAAGTATATCATATTACACAATGAAATTCGCACATTACCAGTCCGTTTTGCCATAAAACATTCTTTGTGCATAAAAATCACAGGAATTCGTTTAGCTATTTTGCTCCCAATGATTGCTTTTGAGTATGGTTTTTCTTGAACTATCCTTCCCCCTGTGATGATATTTCCGAAATCTGAAAAATAAGCGATTCCAGTGTAGATGTGCTTAATGAAGGCCTGAAGTCCTGTTTTTCCTGTTAACACAGAACACTCTTTCTGTGAGAGAGATCCTGTCAGGTACACTTAATGCTGTAGTAATACAACATTACATTTTATAATGGAGAAAAATAGAGTAGAGCGCTTTCATCCACAATGTCCGGCTCCACGGCTAAATGGTTAGCCTGCTGGCCTTTGGTCACAGAGGTCCCGGGTTCGATTCCCGGCAGGGTTTGGAATTATAACCATCATTGGTTAGTTTCCCTGGCACGGGGGCTGGGTGTATGTGTTGTCTTCTTCATCATTTCATCCTCATCTCGACGCGCAGGTCGCCTACGGGAGTCAAATCAAAAGACCTGCACCTGGCGAACCGAACCCTTCCTGGGATCTCTCGGCACTAAAATCCATACGCCATTTCATCCACAGTGAATTTCACCTAACGCTCACGGGTAGCAAAAGTATCGTAGCCCACTCACAAGCAATGAAATGAGGAGGGTTAAGCAGTAATGCTTGAAAGGATTCAGTTTTCCTGCTTTCGTTTTCTCCACAAACATAATTTTTTCGTCATAATGTCCCTTTGCCGTCATAATTTTCCCTTTGATCGTAATAACGTAATCGCGAGAATAAACCCGTAATAATTACGGATAGTCCGTAATGGTATCTCTGTGTACGTCTGTACCGGAATGCACGTCCTATAACGGCATAATACCGGTATTAACGATGTACATTTTCCTATAGCTGTACTGGCACATACCGAAAAATTACCAGCATTTTACCGATGCGTTTTGTAGCAATACGGTTTCTGCTCCCAGTAGCATCTCGTAAAGTTCCGTGTAGGAGGGTCACGTTATGTATTAAGAACAGACACGGATAAAAAAGTCTAAAATACACACACATATTTACACACGCAAGTATAACTTAAATATTAAAAGGCAATATGCCGAAACACATTTAGGCTTATCTTATCATTAATACAGTGAAACTTCTCACTTTGGACACCCCTATAGCCTGGACACCTCCTTTGATTGGACATATATTGAATGCACCTGTTAATTACCTATACTTACATGTTAAAAATCCTCTGTAGATTGGACTCCCCTCAACTTTGGACACTGGACAGCCATTAAACGACAGTTTGGACAGGTTCACAACTATTTTGTTTCCCTATTTTGTAATGTCATTGTCATTGGAAATGCTGCCTACCCAAGATCATTTAAAAATAATATTGTTAAAATAGAGAGTCCTCCAATAATTTGGCTCATAAGTATAACAATGCAATCGAATTTACACGGAGTGTGACGGTCCTCGACGCAATTTGCTGGATCTGTGGTGCTCGGATAAACGTATCTAAAGACGCAACTGTAAAATAGGTTAACTGAGGAATTGAGATGCCTCCCTGAAGTACTTCGCAGATAAATGTGAGCCGTTGGTTTTTTAGTGATTTCAATAATATGTTGAAAGTCCACGATGCTATTCTTGAAAAAAAAAATGGTGGATTATTACAAAAAGTGTTTTCAGAAGAAGAAGCATAAGAAGTAGTTTCTGTAACTAAGGAGCCACCTACTCATTTTTATCAAAAAGCTGTGCAGTTTTAATAAGTTGGAACGTTATGCATTTATGTATAACCAACTACAAATCATTGAATCAGAAGTGGAAAAATAAAACAGTCTTGTGACTGATTTGTTCACTAAACAGTAAAGGGTGAGTACCGTACAGTACAATAATCCAAAATCAAACATACCACAACACTGTAGTGCGTTTTTATTTTATTTTAGTAGTAATGAAATTCAGACTACTGTACTGTATGTAAATTCAAAGAACCACCGTTTTTATTGTGTATACACAGTGCACAATAGCTCGAGATTTTTTCCTTTCCTGCACTATCAGTGTACTTTTGAAATACTGTAAACCCACCCTGTGGATTGGACACCCCACTACATTAGGCACATTTTTAACGAACCGTAGGTGTCCAAATAAGAGCCGTCAAATCTGCAGTTCTTTACCTCTGCCAAATCTCTTGGTCATAGCAAGGGCATCTGCTATCGTTGTCGGGCACAGTTTGCTTGTGACCGAGACTATCTTACTACATCACGCCTCTTCTCCAAGAATCATACCGACGGTAACGTTTGGAGACCATGCATTTTAAACGTCTGTTGTTAGGTCACAAGGGAGTTGTAACCAGGAGTTGATATATACGATTTTACACTCTATCCTGAAGCTAGATTTCACAGTTTAGAAGCAATAGTAACGTTCCTTATGAACTTAAAACCTGTGTTCTGTATTGAGAAGTAAAAATTAAAATATTAATTTATATTGCGAAGGGGGTGGGGGGCAGCATATGGTCCTGTGACCTTATGGGTTGGCCGCTACTGGCTACTCCTAAATTACTGTATCAGCCCGTCAAGGTCAGTAGATCCTCAACTGTGGTGATTATGGATCATCCCTATCAACCTGACCTCAACAATAAGTTACTGTGCGGCTCGTCTCCGCGCGTATTTTCACTCATTTCAACGTTAAAGAGGAGCATGAAATATTAATCTGGGCACGTACCGTTTTCACTCTTGGAGGAATGTACACTAGCTTAGCTACCAGCACGCAATACTTGAACGAAACCGGAGTGCCACACTTTAAACAGCAAACCACGAATTGTCAAGGCCATTTTCTTAACAAATAGTGAAAGCAAAGGAAAGTCAGCTAGTACAGGCCAGAAGGTCCTGGGAAGGGTGGAAGGTAAAGGCTTCCACTATCCGTAACCTCGGCTCTTGGTGGGGTAGAGTAGCTATACGCCCGGCCGCCTTTGTCCCCAAGAATTAACCTGGTAGGGGATGTCCGTGTAATTTGGACCACTTGACTTTAAACGTGCATAACTCTTTTGAACGTAATGCAAAATTTCTGAAATTTTATACACGATAATTAGTTAATAAGTACAATGTATCAAATGAATTGGTGAAAAGAAATGTCAATATTATCTTTAGGATTCATTTAAAAGTAATATTTATTCTGAAATTTGTTATCGTGTATTTTGGACTGGTAAATATAAACACTTATAAGTTATTTAATGAATTTATTATGAAATACTAAGCAATCAAATAAGAAACTATGAATTGTAGTCACTTTTGGCATGTAGGACTCTCAGTTTTAATAAGTACACTTTTTGCAACTACAGCAAACTCCCGATTATCCAGTTTGCGGGTTATCCGAGGATTAAAAATCCCTGATCTGGACGGGAATCGAACCCGGGGCCTCTGGGTTCGGCTGTCTTGCTTACCAAACTTGCAAATACCAAAAATATTATCAGTCCAAATCACACGGATTTCCCCTACTCATTCTTGGTGCACGCTGAGTGAACCTCAGAGCCATGTGCACCTCCGTACTTGGTAATTACGTTTCTTAAATTTTTCGACTTCCTGGCTGGGAATCGAACCGAGCAGGCCCTTACCGCCTCGGCCCGTCCGCCCGTAGTAATAAATAGTGAATTTCTAAATGTTATGTTGCAACATCTATTTTACTTCACTTCATAGACACGCCGACTTACGCACAACCCCAAACGCGAGCGTATTCCTTTTGCTATTTATTGTAATTTGGCCGGCCACGCGGTCTAGGGGTAGCGAGCCTGCCTGTTACCCTGTTGCCCCCGGGTTCGACTCTGGGCTAGGCCAGGGATCTTTAGCTGGATCTGAGAACAATTGAGGAGCTGTCTAATGGGCAGATAGCGGGCCCGGTCTAGAATGCCAAGAATAACGGCCGAGAGGATTAGTCACTCTGACCACGCGTCCTTTCGTAATGTACAGACTTCATGCTTAGCAGCGGTCGCTTGATAGGCGAAGGCATATCACGGATCTAGCACCTTGGGGTTCTTTGTTTTATTTATTATATTTATTCAGACCAAACTGTGTTTACATTGTACCGGGAGGTACACCTCAATTCCGCTCATTTAAAAGAAGCACCTTAAGGAACTCTATCTATCTATCTAACAAAACGTGAAACAGCTATGGCATGAAATTGGGACATTGACCAGAAGGTGTCACCATTGAATTACAGAATAATGCGTTATTTTGAAGTTGCCTAAACTGACTGGATTTATTTGTTTTGTGTTTGTTTACTTCAAGAAGTTGAACTTTTCTCCCTAGATGTCCTTACAAAACTGAGGTAATGCACTCTGGTGCAAGGTAGATGAATTAGTGATTTAAAGAAGTTTTGTGTTTATAGAGTTTCCCAACTAAATTAACTTCATTTATTTTGTTATTTCATTGTTTGAAACACTTCCTTCTCTGTCTGCCAGCTTTCGAATCTGGCCAATCACATATTTTCTGTAATTATTTTTCAGCCAATCACTGGCTCCTTGTAACTATCCAATAAAAATGAGAGGGTGTGTTTGGATTTAGTCCAGAACCCATCCCCTCGGGTATATAAGCTGCGGATTTTTCAAGCTACCTTGTCTTATTGATCATCGTCTTACTGAGTGTGTGTGTTAAGACAGGAGGCGGGGCGCCTCATTCTTCGCCATGCAGTTCAACGGCCAAGGTAATGGCCACCAGTCTTATTTTTCTGTAGCTACCTCCGCAGACTTACACGAGGGGAAGGTTCTAATTTCTAACTATGTAACCTCATGTTTTCTAAAATGTAAAACTCCTTTCGGCTAAAGTAAAATTTCATAAAGACTTACATTGTAAATCGGGGATAGAGAGTACGTTACTCTCTCGAGTTCCCCTTCAATTTATCTTGAGGTGACTACGATTTTGTAACTGTTTCTCTTTTCTGTCAAGCATTAAAATAATTAACCTCCATTCTAGTCACCTCAGTAGCTTGGAATTAGCCTCTGCATCATCGGGCCGCGAGCCCAATTACGGTTTAACACTCAATTTTCTAGGAGCGCAACTGTACGCCTCCATATATTTTGTATTCGGGCCAGTAATTTGACCTGTTCTTCCTTCCATGAAGGCCCGGTAGTTTGGGTAATAGACTCCCCTGTGTACAAATTGTAAATTGTAAATTGGGACCTAGATAGGCCAGAAATTTGTAAGATTTTTTTGTGTTATGTCCCCTCGAGTGGGCTGTAAGAAATTGGGAGAGCAGTCTCCTTGATTAAAGTTGGAGAACATGTAACCTCTTTTCTGAGATTGCTAATTTTACTGTAATATTGAAGGGTGCCTTTGGAAGGCCGTATTTGTAACCTTTGGAGCAAAGTGCTCTTGAATTGGGAGATTCTCGCCTCAACGCAACATTTGCGATGTTGTAAATTTGTAAATTTGGTGCTGGAAGCTCAGCACTTGCAATTTCCAATCCGCTATTTGTACCTATAACCTTGTCATTTCACCTAGTGAAAAGTTTATTAAGTTTGTGATTTGAAAAGAAATATAAACTTTATTTAAAGTTGTATCTTTGAAATAGTAGATAGACCCATTCAGCCCGCACCTTCTTTCACCTCTCTGCGATTCACAAAAACACGGCAACATACATCGGTGAGTCGAATTGTGTAGCTATCAGTGTTACAATCGGACAAGTCACGTGGTTTGAAAGATAGAAATCCTTCCAAAAATCCCCTGTAATTTATTTTTCGAACAGCGATAGTGCTATCTTAAAAGCATGCATTCTGTCTCACATAGCATGAATCGACATATTTTCGCCTTGCAGTGAAACATTTAAATACTCTATAGTTTGTAATGTCGGCTAAAGCGGCAAGTTTAGCAACCCAGAGCGTCCGTTTTTATATCGCCATAGCCTCAGTGACAAAGTGTAGTTGGGACAGGGGAAAGAAATCAGCACTGGACAGACACGGGGCTGTGTCAGAAGTCCCTAGCATTCAAACGATGAGTTGGAATGTCTTACTCCAACAAAAGAGCCATCTGTAAGTCACAGGACAGGATGAGTAATTAGTAATCCGACAGCGTCGAGTGTCGCGTATCACACGTCATGCAGTAGCCGTCTGCTGCTGTGAAGTTACGTGTCTGACACACATTCCACAGCATCTGCATTGTCGTTCCATCTCGTGAGTTTCCTTCGAACTAAATCCGAGGTCTCTTCACAGCCATCTAAACGCCTTGTCATTCGACTGGTCACATATGTAAACGAGCGAATACGGCGTAGTTACTGGTTCAGGCGCTTGGATCGCTGATAAGCTGGCATTAGTCTGCTTGACGAGACACGCTCGGTGATCAGTGCTAAGTGTAAATAATAATCATAATGTTATTGGCTTTACGTCCCACTGACTACTTTTGCGGTTTTCGGAGACGCCGACGTGCCGGAATTTAGTCCCGCAGGAGTTCTTTTACGTGCCAGTAAATCGACCGACACGAGGCTGGCGTATTTGAGCACCTTCAAATACCATCGGTCTGAGCCAGAATCAAACCTGCCAAGGTAGGGTCAGGAGGCCAGAGCCTCAACCGTCTGAGCCCCTTAGCCCGGCAATGCTAAGAGTGCTGGTGTAATTCGAGCCTGTGTTTACCTTATTTGGTTTGTTTCTTTGGTCGTGAATTTTTTAATGTTTATATACATGGTATGGTTTACTACCGTGTGCCTTTATTTAAGAGCATAAGCAGATCGGGAGTGGGATTTCGTTTCATGAATTTCCTTTCAACAAACAACAACGTCAAGAATGGCTAAATGTTATTTTAAAAAGGATTTCTCTCCGAATTTCAATTCGAGATCATCGAAACACATGTTTGTCACACCGAGTAAATCCACACTTTCACGGTACGTAGGAAATATAAACTGTGAGACTGGAATAACACTCTTAGTAAAGGAGCGCCTCTTTGCAGAAAGCCAGTGCCTAAATGAAGCAGAGAGGTTGTGTTTATTGGTAGTCCATCGAACAGCAGATGTTTATGACAAGAAACTCGACACCTTCTTTGAACAGATAGACGCCTCATTCCATGTTGAGCGAATAAAAACTACTCAAGATGACAGTCATGCAAACTAAAGTAGAAATCCAATTACCCTGGTCAATAACCTTTTCCGTTTTTAAAAAAAGCAGCTGTGAGCTCGCATCCGTGAGATAGTGAGTTCGAACCCCACTGCCGGCAACCCTGAAGATGGTTTTCCGTGGTTTCCCATTCACACCAGGCAAATGCTGGGGCTGTACATTAATTAAGGCCACGGCCGCTTCCTTCCCATTCCTAGGCCTTTCCCACCTCATCGTCGCCATAGGACCTATCTGTGTCGGTGCGACATAAAACAAAATAGCAATAAAAATCTGGTGTGACTACAAAATACAGGTTACCCCAAGGAGGCTTTCGGGAACAGGGCTACATACTTTAACACTCATAACAATAAAGAAAGTTGAAGATTGCTGTTTCTTCGTGTTGCGTATTGTGAGTGAAAATCATAAGTCTAATGTCAGCATGATGAAAAGACTGTCTTCTTCAAAATACACTTAAGTCGAAGATCTGCCATCCCGTTGATAGTGAAAGGCTACGTTTTCTTGCTTTCGACTAATAGCACATTCTGAAAAACGTAAGAAATTCTTTAGATGAGAAATCTCTGTTTGATGGTTCCCAATCATAAGTGGTGATTTTATCAAGAAACTGTATCAGATGTAATCAAAATAAACTGTGAAACCGGTTCCTTTCCTTGCACGCAAACACATCGAGCCGTATAAATTGGAGAAAATGAAGTTATTTTCGGAACTGAAGTAATAACAACCCTAGAATATTTTTAAAAGATCATTCATGTCATGAAGATGCGCACGACATTGATAATGCAGGTGGCACTATCAAATGCATGTTATCAATTAAAAAACTGCTCGACATGCATGATGCCAGTAGCACAAATGTAAAAACATTGTAGCCGGACAGGATGCATTTATTTTGCTTGGAAAACGAGAGCTAGCAGTGGCTGGAATATATATTTTCCCAGTACCTGAATGAACTTACGACCTCAGTGATAAAGCGAGAAAGGAATTCTTTATCAAGGAGACGTGTAAGGCCATTCTGTTGACTACAGCATCAACAGTGGCGTATGCAAGTACGTTCTTCACACAGGGTTTCATTATGTTCTGACCCGAACATTCAATAGTGACTATAGATATGGTTTTTAGCGCTCTGCGGCAAATGTCAGGCAGCAATGATATGCTGGATGCTAGAACTTTCTTCTTCTGTCTAAACCACTTTTTGAAGAAGGGAATCTTGGCTAATCCTGCAAGCAGAAACGTGAAGGTGGAGTCAGACACGTAAGTGATCGCAAATGCCAAAAGGAACCTTCCAAGCACGCTCCAAGATCAGCGCAATGCAGCATATTTACCAGATAACTATTTCATCATTATTGGTCTGAGTCACGATTTTTTAAAAAAATCCTCCTGTTCTCTTTTTTCTGGTCTGTACTTTCCTTCTATGAAGTTAGCATATGTCGGAGGTTTTGTTGTTCGAAAAACGAAGTGTGACACCTGCTTGATTCTTGTGACAAGACGATGGTGTTGATCAGTGCTAATGGACTTGATTAATTAGAGAGATGGAAACAGCGGGCGGCAGTACCCATCTAAGTTGCTGTAGTGAATTTTGAAAGTAATTCATTATTTTATACTGAAAGCACAACCAGTGTGCATGAAAATCCTGGTGCGCCTACTGTATGAGTGACTATTTAGTTAGTAGTAAGAACTAGTGTGTACGATTCCCTTCACTTCAGTTTTCCTGAAATCGGACATTCAGTTATTGGCTGAAGTTATTTGCGAATGTGCTATTCCTGTATTCTAAAATAACATAGCCACATCAACAACAGAGATCTTTGAAAGACCGAAATATTTGAATGGGACACCTTTAAACATAGGTGTTGTGTAAGTAGCACCAAAATAGAGAGGACCGAGCTTGATAGCTGCAGTCGCTTAATTTCGGCCAGTATCCAGTATTCGGGAGATAGTAGGTTCGAACCCCACTATCGGCAGCCCTGAAAATGGTTTTCTGTGCTTTCCCATTTTCACACCAGGCAAATGCTGGGGCTGTACCTTAATTAAGGCCACGGCCGATTCCTTCCCACTCCTAGCCCTATCCTGTCCCATCGTCGCCATAAGACCTATCTGAGTCGGTGCGACGTAAAGCAACTAGCAAAAAAAAAAAAAAATAGAGGGGTGTGTGAAGTTATTTATTTCCTGTAGTATTTACTAACGTTATTATTTAGTACGGATTTTTCCGCTTCGTAGGGACACGTTGTCCACTGAACTTCTTTGTTCAGGTGTAAGATGTGATTTAAATGTGTTTATAGAGTGATTGGAAATGTATTTAAACATAAATATAAAAAATACTATGCGTGAGCTGTAATGAACAGCGATGCAGCGCTTGGCGGTAACAATCGAAACTAGGCCCATATCGCCCATATCGCTGTATTGGGAAGGCCAAGACCGACTACAATATCCCATACCTTAAATGCTACTATCGATTGGCGGGAAAATGGTGGAATTCGTGGTGGTCGTAAAGGATATGTGGTTCGTACATGATTATGTTTGTTTACATCGTGCTTAAAAGATGGAAAGTACTATTTCATCCGTGTTATTAACCCCACCCCCAGGGCACTACAGCCCTGAAAGGCCTTGACCTACCAAGCGATAAGGTATCGGGTGGTCAGCACGACGAATCCTCTCGGCCGTTATTCTTGGCTTTCTAGACCGGGGCCGCTATCTCATCGTCAGATAGCTCCTCAATTCTAATCACGTAGGCTCAGATCCAGGGAAAAATCCCTGACCTGGCTGGGAATCGAACCCGGGATCTCCGGTTAAGAGGCAGGAACGCTACCCCTGCACCACCGGGCGGTTTCGCGTTAGTAAGTGTAAAGTATATACGTAGTCATTAACGAGTAAATTACATTGTGTAAGCCTAGTGCTCGAGGTGTAAATAATTGTGCATAACAGAGTCTATAGTTGTGCTGTAATGGCTGTAGCATTTGCCAAAATGGATCGTTAGTGCTGCGTACTAGGTTGTAGATTAAATTGTGCTGTTGCAGATAATTCAGTTTTTAAATTTCCTGAATATACAGCTCTAAGGGATAAATATATAAGAATATGCACCTGGAAAATTAAATCAAAGGCCTAAGCGTTCAAAGAATTGAACCAAGATGTTTGGTTAGGAAGTATCTCTTTCCAACAGAAAGTGGTAGTATTTTAGGGAGACGAGTTGAATTTTGCTAAGATTTGATCTACTTTTGATGACCTCAGAACAAACACCTCGTTTCACTTAACGTGGATGATAGTGCCCTTTTTATTGAGGTGTACGATGTAGATTTGACGATATCTTGTCAAGGAATGCCTGTTTCTAAGTGTCGAGTATCTCGAATGTGAAGGTGTTTTATGAGAAAATAGGTGTGTGCTAGCCGAGACCTTCTGTATAACAGCTGGGATAAGCTGTACAATTTGGTGAGTCAATTTACAATTACGAAAATTTTTCCGCCTCCAATAGGACTTTTATTCGAGTGAAAATTTTGAAGATACCTTCATTCCTGACAGTGATATGGATATAGTAGGATGTAAAAAAGTAACATTTTGCTTCGGAATTAAATTGCAATTATTAGTTTCAACTTAGGGCACAGTTATCACCAGAGCTTCTGATATGGACTCGTACAATTTCTCACACATATCCAGGAGCCTATCAGTTGATACAAAGAACTAACATCATGGTTCTATCTCATCGCGTATATCTTTGATAGAATAGTTTCGTACGATTGCTATTAAAGCTTGCTCTGAATTTGACCAGGAACTCCTTGTATCCCACAGTTATCGAGAGAAAGTTGGTCTAGTATTAGCATTTATCGTAACATAACAACATATCATAACATTTTACATAATGAATGTACTTTTATTTCTGAGGGCACTATCCAAATTGAAGGGTCAGGAAAAAAACCAGGTAAGTCACTTTTTCATCGAAATTAAGATATTGTTACAGTCCACTTCAGAGTGATCATGCTCATCTATTGAGAGGTCGGAAATGGAAAAAAAAGCAGGCGAGTCAGGAGAAATTAGCACTCAAAGTTTCGCTGTTAGTAGTAAGAACTAGGGAAGTCTAGCTCAAAGGATGCTTTTTCTCAAGTTGTGAAAATATTGACTCTCCTGCTTTTTTCCCCTGACCCTTCAATTATGAACGCAATACCTACCTAAATATTGGATTAACAGAGGTGTGCCCAGCCTATATGCTCACATTACCCTACTTTGAATTTCCTACCGTAGCAATTCTGTCTTAATTTTTCTGTAACTGCTTAGTTTGGTTTGCATTCATAGATATCGTCAAATCTACCACCATTGTGTACCTTAATAAAAGGAACGATATCATACTTTATTACTATGTTAAGTGGAACCAGCTGTTTGTTAGATAAAATGTATCTATTGCATGTCATATTTACTTACACCTTTCGTTATGTCAGTGTTGTGTTATTCATATTTTAAACGATGCTAAGATAATGCATTAACCTAAGAAATGCATTCGTTCGTATTCCTCTTTTTGTTCTTTGTGCACCATTCCAATATTGTGTACAAAGTGGGCCTAAGTGGTTTTGACCATTAATCTTGGAGTTCCTTTAGGAAAGAAATCTAATATGCGAAGCTTTCGCAGCGAAATGCTGTTGCAGTATTTAGATGACTCCCAGACCTTGAACAGTAGGCAGCCAATTTCCCTATGATGGCCACCATTTTGGTGCTGATATTACGGTCTGATATATTGTAGTCGGTCTTGGAAAGGCGTATTAGCGCAGACCAAGACCGACTCCAATCCTCAGATCGTAATATAAAAAACCTGGCGCCCGAAGAAGCCGGATTGCTGGGATTTGCTAACGCGATAATATCACGTACAATGGCGGTAATTTAACATGATAAAAGAAACATCAAAGGGTAAATCACTTTTTCACGTACGAAAACGCTTCGCCAACGAGTACGCACGACATATAATCAATTAGAATCACGTATGTTCTACCAGAAAAGACAACAACAAGCTGACTATTTAGAAATTTTATTTTGTCAAATAAAGTTTTCTTTTATATTTCACTTCGCTGGATAGATAAAAATACACGATAAAACTGTTAAAATTATATTTATAACATTATTTTGAATGTTTGAAAATAAATTAAGGTGCGAGATTCCTCAATTCATTCGCTCTCATGAGAACTATGAAACAAAATTTGTTGCCTTAGTTTTGAAGTCGTGGAGAATTTCTTATATTCAACACCAAATGAAAAGAGAGTACACCCGAAATAATAATGGAATTGGCTTTACGTCCCACTAACTACTTTTGTACGGTTTTCGGAGACGCCGAAGTGCCGGAATTTAGTCCTGCAGTAGATCTTTTACGTGCCCATAAATCTACCGACACGAGCCTGATGTATTTGAGCACCTTCAAATACCACCGGCCTTAGCCAGGATCGAACCTGGCAACTTAGGGTCAGAAGACCAGCGCCTTAACCGTCTAAGCCACTCAGCCCAAGTACACCCGAAATGATTATGCTAACCCAATGAACGGCCCTGGTAATGCAACCATAATGTTGACGTATGGCATAGCAACACTTCACACAATGAATGTAACCTTAGTAATGAAACGTTCAGGTTTTTACCCATTAAGGAACATGAGTGCAACACTGATATTTAACCACATGGACGAGCTTCAGTTCGGTGTAGTCTACTTGATAACAGAATAACCACACCATGAATCAGGTGTTGGTTGTGTAAAACCCTGCGTTACAAACCCAGCTAAGCCCACCAAGTCATCATTTCTTCTGTGTAACAGTATACAAATTGCTCCATCTGTCACACTTATAAGTTTTGTTATACTGCAAGATCCAGCCAAACATTTCCACACGCAAGCACAGATTATTTAAAATGCACTTGCATCTAATTTCACTCGACTCTTTAAACAACATATACTCTGACGGGATAACATAATATCAATTATATTCTATCTAATTAATAGTTTTTTAGGAACACGAATAGGTTCACTGTTTGGAATGAGAGAAAAGGTTTCCCTAACCTCAGACTTATTCTCAAAATAATATATGCACACTATCGTTTTGTCATTTACTTCAAAATAATCACGATGTATATTCCTAATCCACTTTTCTCTTAATGATATATAGAATAGTTGTGTTAGGGACATTGGCATAGTTAGACATAAATCTGGTTCACATCACGAAAAAAATAAACACCATTCTCACATTACTGCGCATGATTACAGATCCCAAGTGTTCACTGACTCATACAACTACACTGGCACACTTATATTCTACAAAGAAACTAACATTTATCGTCAACTTTCATGAAATGACACCGACTTCATACGATAACAACAAACCAAAACAAACCCACATTTCCAACATGTCCGGCTACTCGATTCGCCATCTTTGAGCAATCGAGAGTAGCATTAAGGTCTGAGGATTGGAGTCGATCTTGTGCAGACATAGCAGAGGGCGATGGATAAAACTTCATTCTTTCGTTCCATATAGGCCTATCTATCGATACATTTTAACCTCGTTATCGATGTGTAAAATTCCTCGACTATTCGCTCGTGTACCTTTCCCGTAAAGGCGTCGCTAAACAAGGATAATTTTTCTAGCGATACTACACAAGGCACATTAAATGAACGTTTTAGTAATTATGAGGAGAGTAGTTATAATGTCAGCGATAATTCTGCAGACAGTGATGTTGTTGCCGAATCAGACCGTGATGAGGCAACACCTCCTAGATCAGGGCCATCCAAACAGCGCTCCCCGAGCGCTAGCGCTCTGGCCGCGCTCCAAGCCAGTGCTCCGAGCGCTTGGGGAAGGTCACTACCTTGGCTGGCTGAGCGAGCGGTCTGCCCGCCGCGCCGAAGAGAGCAGTCGATCTATCAGTCGTAGTCTAGTCTACAATGACTCTATAAATATAGTGTAGTGTCACTGTAGCCTAGTCCAATGCGCTATGTTAACAGCGTGTAACTAATTAAATAAATCAGTTTCGCAGTTGTCATGGCTGAACATCATACAAAAAAGAAAAAGGAGTGGTGAAGCAGCAGCCTTCAAAGCAGAATGGGAAATTTTATTTTTCTGTACAGCTTATAAAGGGCATGCCTAATTTTTAGTGTGCCACCGAGATTTAATGTGTTTTAAAAAAGCACAATTTGGAACGGCACTACAGTGCCAACCACAGGAATGATTACGGTGATTTGACAGACGCCAGTCGCCAATCGAAGTTGGAAGAACTGAAAGAAAATTTCAAGCAGCACTGTTCTGTAAATATTATTGTTTTAATTTTTAAATGCTTGTTTACAGACGGGAATGAAGAAATGATTGAATTATCTGAAAAATACTAAAATTGTGACTTGCCGTATTTTTGTCTGACAGATGATAGAGGAGAGCGAGGTTGGTGGACCCATTTTACGAACAAGCTACAAATGTTCGCCGCGAATCGCCAAAGCTGGGAAACCCTTTACGGAAGGGAATGTAATCAAGGAGTGCCTAATGGATGCGGCGGCATGTATTTGTCCTATGGAGCTAGTTGAGAAATTTGATAAAATCTCTCTTTCTCCACAAACTGTGGCTCGCAGAATAGACGACATGTCCGTTGATATGGAACGGCAATTAATGGAGAAGGCAGCAAAATTTTTATCATTTTCCATCGCGCTCGACGAATCAACCGACATTGCGGACAAAGCTCAGCTCGTTATTTTCATTTGAGGGGTGGATGACGATCTTGGGGTTACCGAGGATTTCCTAGACTTGGTGGCTCTCAAAGACACCACTATCGGTTTCGATATTTTCCAAGCAGTGGAGGGTGTTTTTGAGTCAATGGGATTACAATGGGAGCGGTTGACGAGTGTAACGACGGATGGAGCTCCTGCTTTACGTGGTCTACGCACGGGGTTCCTCAGCTATGTAAAATTAAACATGGCTTAGAGCGGTAGTACCCTAATGGCGGCGATCCAGTGCTTTATACACCAGGAAGCAATCTGTGCAAAAGTCGCCAAGCTTAAAGACATAATGGGAACAGTTGTGCGAATGGTAAATTTTATTCGCTCCCATGAACTCACGCACCGTCAATTCAAAGAGTACTGGGCGAGTTGGCCGTGCGGTTAGGGGCGCGCAGCTGTGAGTTCGCAATCGCGAGACAACGGGTTCGAACCCCACTGTCGGCAGCCCTGAAGATGGTTTTTTGGGGTTTCTCCTTTTCACACCAGGCAAATGCTGGGTTGTACCTTAATTATACCTTAATTAAGGCCACGGCCGCTTCCATCCCATTCCTGGGCCTTTCTTGTCCCATCGTCGCCATAAGACCTATCTCTGTCGGTGCGACGTAAAGCAAGTAACAAAAGAAAAAAATCAGAGTTCCTGGATGACATCGAAGCGGAGTATCCGGATATCCCGTACCATGCAGAAGTAAGATGTCTGAGCCACGCGAAGTGCTTCATCGAGCTTTTTGCTTGCGGAATGCAATAGATACCTTTTATGACATGAAAGGGTGGCCCGAAGTTCTTTTGCGTGATCCTAAGTGGGTGGCGGACTTGGTCCCTTTAAGTGACTTTACTGCTCATCTGAATACTTTGAACACTTCGCTTCAGAGCGACAAGCACATTATCTCCGATTTGGTGGAAAAAATCAAGCGTTCGAAAGAAAATTGATTTTGTGGGAAAACCAGTTGCGTGCAAGGAACACAGGACATTTTCCATTGCTTGAAACAGTGAAATACGGTGTCGACTTTGATGAGTATTTGCAGGTAATTCGCCAATTACAAAAAGAGTTTGAAAAGAGATTTTGCAGAATACAGAACTCCAAGCGGTGTTAGATGTACAGTATTTGTTCGACCATTTTCTCTTAATGCAGACAGCGCTCCACAGCTATTTCAATTAGAGTTGCTTAAACTGCAGTGCAATGTTCGTATTAAAGACCGCTTTGTAATGTCACGAAGTTTAGAAGAATTTTGCAGCGGCTTTCCGCTTTGTATAAACATGCATGTAAAGTTCTGTCAATGTTCGGCTCAACGTGCATTTTTGAGTGTTCCTTTCGGTTCTTAAGTTTACCAAAAGTAAACATCGTGCAACGATAAGCGATAGAAACCTGCGCAATTGTTTAAGAATAGCTGTGTCCAGAAATATTGTAGGCCTACTCAATTTGGAGATGATTGTTTGCTCCAAAAGTAAAAGGTCGTGAAAACGACTGACCAACAGTCACTCAATGTCTGTACTATCTGTTCAGATCGGTAAAACGTTGTTGAATTTTCCTCTCAGATACAATGTTCAAATTTCAGTTTTGAATAAATCACATTGCTGTATTCTTTACTTAGCACTTGATTTCGTTTCCTGCATATTCCTTGCATCGGAGTACCTTTCGATTTGTAGATGCGGTATATTTTCACGGCAAAATAGCCCTATCAATATGATGTCAACAAACCCACAAAAGCCGTCGGACGCAAGACTGTACGTACGTATCTGGTCAGCGCGGTCCGAACATCGTCTGTCTCAGGTCTCCTCGCTGCCACACTGTAGTGGTGGTAGGGGAAGGAGCGCTAGTCTGACTGCCCAGTGCTCCCCGAGCGCGGGCGCGCTCTCGGAGCGTAATGGCTGGATGGCCCTGTCCTAGATACAAGGCCTCACAACCGTTCCAAAAATCCACCGTGACGTCAGCACCGGGAGGCAAGCTTGAAGTTTCTCAGTAATAAGTAAGCAATGATTTTGGCAATGTGACGGTGTAATTAGAAGGGTTTTAATTCGTTTAATGGCGCTAACTGTTAATAACATTGTGTACAATGGTACTGAAGTGATTATTAATTCAGCCCGGCTGTCAAGATTTTCACACCCGCCCAACGACTGTCGTTTGACTTTCACACCCGCGAAACGATTGTCGTTTGTTTACACGCTCGCGGCCTTCTCGGGAAGGATTTTGTCAAACGGTGCTCACTGCTGACAACCTCTGTACTTCGGAACTAATGAGTGAGTGGTGGTTCGATAGCTGGAGGGACAAGCAAAGTGGGTCTGGGGGCGTAAGCTGCCCTAGGCCTTTAGTTTCGTGTGAAAACACAATTGGTCTGGACTGGTTCTTGCAGTGCAGACAGTTAGGATAGGACCTGGGCAAGACCATTGGTCGGGGTTGATAACGGATTGTGATTAACATTATTGACGGGAACGAAATCACGTGCCACTTCACATTGGCCAATATGAATGCAAGTAGCTACTTCAGAAATGAAAATGGCGTGTAACAGTGTACATTAGGTTATAAAAGTAAATGTGCATCTTCTGGCGGGATGGTGGGTTCGTGGACATCGCAATGAACACATCACTCCTCTGAGATGCTCTTCAAGTAAGATTTCATTAATTTCCACTTAATATAACATTACAAATAAGATGACAGCCGGGCTGAAGTAATACCCTGAAGTGTTATGTACCCTACTGTAAGGGGAATTACGACAGTGATAACAAAGTGCATGCATTTAAGTTTCTGAAATAAGAAGTTATGCAACAAAGATGTTTACA
This sequence comes from Anabrus simplex, assembly GCF_040414725.1. Lineage (NCBI taxonomy): Eukaryota > Metazoa > Arthropoda > Insecta > Orthoptera > Tettigoniidae > Anabrus > Anabrus simplex. Next base: position 172,512,164 of record NC_090267.1, read on the forward strand.
TGCAATTCCATGACAAGTCTACCTACCAATTACTTTGTGGTCAGTAAGCCTGATGACACGGAGCGGTTTTTACCGAGTCGGCCACCGAGTCTGCCGCCGAGCCTGCGCGTGTTTCTATTGTATCAGATGGGATTAAACAGACCGACATGCGGCAGATTTGCCGACTCGACCTGTCGTTTGCTGGCGGTGCAGCGAGCGTTTTGAAGACTTTGTGCGCCCTCTAGCGCCATAGATTGAATACATACATTCAGCTAAATTTACGCGGCATCATTGATAAGTATCAATTCTTACATTATTATGTTACTTCTCGCTATGTCAGTTTTGGCGCGGTACGGCAGCCATGGTTTTTTTTTTTTTGGTCTGAAAATTGTAATTTGTCTTGCCTCATCTAACATCTCGCTCGCTCGTGTGTTTTGTCACAGTCGGCAAAAAAAACGCCCTGTGTATCAGTCACAGGCGGGGGCAGACTCGCCGGCCGATTGGGCAAAAACCGTTTTCCGTGTGTCATCAGCCTAACTATTATATCGTCTGTCTAGGGAGCTATTTTTTATAGAAGAGAGAAGAGTTAATTTTGAAACTACTACTTCCAGCAACTCCATCATATAAAGAACGAGCATCGGTACAAAATGTATAATATGTGGAAAGATTTTTACCTATGCGATGCAATGATTAACCTAAAATGGACACATGGAGGGTATGATATGAGATACGTTTTGATAAGACTTGCAGTGCGTGGGTTTCACCATCGTTTGTGTCGAGGGTGAATTTTCATGAGTCAAATACGGACTGTAGATGAAAAAAGGTGCTATAAATATTGTGAACGTTATCATATATTTACGTGTAACCTACGAGTTGAATCCATTAAGAAATTCTGTGTTGACTGCTGGTGAGAACGTATTATACGCATTAAACCACATGCAACAGCTGTTGCTATGTAGGCCTATTTAGGCTGTAAATGCATGAAGTTGGCACACAGTGGTATTTTATTTCATATGTATGCCACAGACATTTCAAAGTCGCTTATATTTCGTGAGAAGTAACTGGTACTGATTCAAAGACAGGAAAAACTCTAAGTGCTCCTCTTCCAAGACCACGAATGTTAAGATAATTCAGTGCCCTGTATCTTTCCCAATTGCCCATTATATTTATCGTCCAATTCTGGCAGGACCAGACAAAAAAGTAGAATATAGATAGAAGCAATAAACAGAGCAATTGCAGATATTATCAGCAGCCATTCCTCACACACAGACAAAATTCCAGTCCACAATATTATACAACTTAAAATTAAAATAAAGATGTTGATGTTACTTGGTGGTTACTGTAACGAAAGAAACGCAAATATTGTTTTTGCACATGGATACATCAAAGCAACCACACTGCATAGCATATGTAATCATTGAAGAGGACATGACCTCAAAAGTTCATTCTGAAGGGGATTTTTTATTACAGTGTCAATTTTCTAAGATATATGTAGACAAAATTACCAATATTTAAACTGAAATATGTTTGTGAATTTCTATCGGGTCTGTTAGCAATTCGGCGTAGAGAAATTTAACATTGTAAAGTACTGCTGTGATTTAAAATTGTGTGCTGTTTATTTTTAACAACAGAGTTACTCAAATATGGCAATAACTACAATAAAATGCAATGTGCTTTAAAATTCTACCGTTATTTTAGGTAAACAAATTATTCGACAGGCAAAAGGTATTAAAATACTGTTTTGTTTGACAATTCTCCGCATTTCCTTGCATTGCGTCCGCCTCCTTAGCGCGAGGCCTTATGATCTACGAGGCTGAAATGATACAGATGAGACTGTTGTTTCCGACGCTATTCGTGCTAGAAGCGACAGTGCTGCGTGTAATTTTTACTGGGATGAGATGGATAATTACGTAAGAAATAAACATTTCACCCTAAGGTTTAGCCCCAAATGTCGTGCAACCAGTAAAGTCTTTTAAATGTTTTATTTTTTACTTGAAGTCGTACAGCTTAGTGTAACGGAAACAAACACTTAGCGGTACATTAAGTGCCGACGAATGTAAGGGTAAGGGAATTGATTCTAGTCAATTAAAACGAGCAATGTTATTTCCATGCACTTCGTATGTTACCGTAGCCCTCTTCATGTTGATGGGAATAGTACAAAAACTAAATTTTAGGTGTTACTCTCGTAAAATCGTACCATTGTCACGCCCCGTATGTGATTCATAACTTTTTTTTGCTAGGGTCTTTACGTCGCACCGACACAGATAGGTCTTATGGCGACGTTGGGATAGGAAAGGCCTAGGAGTTGGAAGGAAGCGGCCGTGGCCTTAATTAACGTACAGCCCCAGCATTTGCCTGGTGTGAAAATGGGAAACCACGGAAAACCATCTTCAGGGCTGCCGATAGTGGGATTCGAACCTACTATCTCCCAGATGCAAGCACACAGCCGCGCGCCTCTACGCGCACGGCCAACTCGCCCGGTGATTCATAACTTTAAACAAATTTGAATCCATATGCAAATTATCTCATTTCAACGACAACGAGACTAAACACACTATGTATGGTGGACCGAAAAGGTATTTCCAATATAATCAAAATTGGTTGGAAATTAATAAAGATAGGGTATCATAAAACAGTTTGGTGTACAGGTATGGTACCTTTTAAATGCCCAGTGAAAGCTTCTCCCGCATTCAGTGAAGGCTAGATTTTTAAATGCTCCCACTCAGAAGGGTTAAGAGCCTGAAAACAATGGCAGGGATAAAATGAAAAGATCACAAATGAACTGGTCTGACATCAATTGTATTTAGAATAATCTCTCTATAAAACTATCGTCAAAGCTAGATTAAGTCGGTTTGGTCATCGGACGAGAATACACTAACAGCTAATGAGTGGACAGGGTGAGTTGGCCGTGGGGTTAGGGGCGCGCAGCTGTGAGCTCGCATCCGGGAGATAGTGGGTTTGATTCCCACTGTCGACAGCCCTGAAGATGGATTTCCGTGGTTTCCCATTTTCACACCAGGCTGTGCCTTAATTATGGCCACGGCCGCTTCCTTCCCGTTCCTAGGCCTTTCCTGTCCCGTCGTCGCCATAAGACCTCTCTGTGTCGGTGCGACGTAAAGGAAATAGCAAAAAAGGATTACTGAGTGGTTGAACAATGAACCCCAGCGGCAAGAGACTAAGGGATAAATTAACGAAGAGACGATGGACAAAATCAAAGAGATTGAATCTTAGTGGCAAGGATCTAAAATGAAGAAGTTCATCTGTATATAAATAAGTAGAGAGCGTTTTACACCGCACCCGTACGACCGGAATCAGCTCACGATGATTTTTACTTAGTAAAAAATATACGCTTAAAATGCAATTTCCATTTCATTCTCGCTTTTTCTTATGAAATGAACATAAATATGATTTGATTTATTCTAATGTTAGAGCATATCAAAATATACAATATCACATTTAATATTATTATAGAAAGTTTGATTAACTAATAGATGAATAAAATAATTTTAATATATTAATATTATGTTCCGATATTTTGTACAGCAGCTCTGTTGTTGAAGAGAACAACAGTAATTCGAAAATTCATCCTACTATAAGAATGCTGTTACCGGGCGAGTTGGCCGTGTGCGTAGAGGCGCGCGGCTGTGAGCTTGCATCCGGGAGATAGTAGGTTCGAATCCCACTATCGGCAGCCCTGAAAATGGTTTTCCGTGGTTTCCCATTTTCACACCAGGCAAATGCTGGGGCTGTACCTTAATTAAGGCCACGGCCGCTTCCTTCCAACTCCTAGGCCTTTCCCATCCCATCGTCGCCATAAGACCTATCTGTGTTGGTGCGACGTAAAGCCCCTAGCAAAAAAAAAAAAAGAATGCTGTTTGAGACACATTTTCATATTAAACAAATGGAATTGTTTTCTCTGTGTACGGGCTGGGTATCATGTTGTATGCATGTAATGGCTATGTGGTGTGATGCATGTTGATTACCAACACCTGCACTGCTGATTGTTCTCACTATGCGCAGTGGAAATTACATGCACGGGCTGAAGTGTCTCGGGCCTTCTCCAGGATTCTGCCCCGATGAGCTGTAGATGAGGAACGATCAGTTGATTGTCACAGAATACAACCATTGTACGTGTCCGCCTCCGTAGCGTAACGGTTAGTGTTATTAGCTGCCGTCCTCGGGGACCCGGGTTCGATTCCCGGTACTGCCAGAAATTTAAGAATGGCAGGAGGGCTGGTATGTGGTGGAAATGGTACATGCAGCTCACCTCCAATGGGGGTGTGCCTGAAAAGAGCTGCACTACCTCGGGATGAGGACACGAGTTTACCGTAGCGTAACGGTTAGTGTTATTAGCTGCCGTCCTCGGGGGCCCGGGTTCGATTCCCGGTACTGCCAGAAATTTAAGAATGGCAGGAGGGCTGGTATGTGGTTCAAATGGTACACGCAGCTCACCTCCAATGGGGGTGTGCCTGAAAAGAGCTGCACCACCTCGGGATGAGGACACGAGTTTTAGTCCGACTCGTTGGCTGAATAGTCAGCGTACTGGCCTTCGGTTCAGAGGGTCCCGGGTTCGATTCCCGGCCGGGTCGGGGACTTTAACCTTAATTGGTTAATTCCAATGGCACGGGGGCTGGGTGTTTGTGCTGTCCCCAACATCCCTGCAACTCACACACCACACATAACACTATCCTCCACCACAATAACACGCAGTTACCTACAAATGGCAGATGCCGCCCACCCTCATCGGAGGGTCTGCCTGACAAGGGCTGCACTCGGCTAGAAATAGCCACACGAAATTATAATTATTACCATTGTACGTTCTATGAATATTCGTATGTGGAGGGATGCTGGTAATTTTATTTTCCGGAATTTCTAATCCTATACATAACACAGACGCACACACACTCACTCTCTCTCTCTCTCATTAATATTACAATATTATAGATTGTCAGACTATTTCTATATGTTGTACGTATCCACACCGGGATGATGACTAAAGCTGTCCCAAGTTCTGATAAATCAACGATTAGCAATTATTATTAGGCTTAGAACATTCTAGTTGCCTGTCGGTATTGAGTGATTTAGGAGCAAGCTATGTCTTTGGTTATCAGCTCGGAGGTGGTGGTGGTGGTGGTGGTGGTGATTATTGCTTTAAGGGGAAGTACAACTAGGCAACCATCCTCTACATAACACTAATCGGAAAGAAAAAAAAAGGAAGGGATCCGACACTTCGAAAAATGATGGTAACAGCCAAAGGAAGACAAGGGCCACGAAGGGCGTGAAATGAAAGATTCCCTAGGCCTCGAGTGCTCTAATACCGCCGGGGTCGGAAAAGAACAAGAGTTGACCAAGTGAGGTCGGATAGGATAGATGAAAGTGAGGAGCCTGGCACAAGTAAGTGGAAGCGGTGTCAGGACTCACTTAAAGGCCCTGTGGTCGTCAACCCACGCTCAAAACATTTTAGTCGCAGAGGATACCGTGGGTGTTATTTCACCGCTCCCCCCCCCCCTCCCACACACACAGGGGGTCAGCTCGGAGGTACATACAGCTTTAGTCAGTTACGTTCACGTCCAATAACTCATAAGCAGTTAAAGATATCGCAAATCTCTTTTCAGTTTTAGAAAATTTCCCAAGGAGCTCATAATCAAACTAGCAGTACTTTTCCAGGGTATCATTGTCTTTTGAGATAACGGTAATAACATTTTTAATGGAACCACATCGTTTTTTACACCTAGTATTAGAGTAATGGACATCTTGAATTCAGGAGTGTGAATATTTTCAAAATGTAAGAAGTAGTTCTCGAGGTTTCACCAGCCGTGGGCCGTTCTGCTCGATAGAATTACCAAACACGCGCTACGCAAGAATCCTGAGCCTGTTGACAAAAAGAGATTCTTCACCTTCTTCTGACAGCTAAGTAATGATGTATTACTCCATTTTATTTAGCTCGCCCGGTGCATTACTGTGCGTTGGGGCTAGTTAGGTCACGTCCTTTTATCAGTGGATGAAATCTATGAGATTCGTTCTGGGTACTTGTAAAATACTATATATTTACTCCCTTTACAGGAGTTGGCCAACGGCCGTAGCCGTGTTGAAACACCGGATACCGTGAGATCTCCGAAGTTAAGCAATATTGGGCGTAGTCAAGATTTGGATGGGTTGCCTCGCGCTGTTGGTGGGGGTAAGGGAATGGAGGAGCGGAAAGGAACTGGCCACCCTACCGTACGTGAGGGGGAGTTGGTCGTCAGGGATTCTTTGCTTCGGAGTGTAGGACGGTGACCACGGAACCCCTAACTGAGCCTGACTTGCTGACACTCATTCCCGGCGTTCTTTATTCCTATTTGACCTTCCTCGGCCAACTTTTGTTCTCTTGGCGGTATCATTGTCTTACCCTGCGTGTCCTCTGTATTTTGCCCACCCCAGTGGGTGTGATTTCTTCCATTTTCTGCTACGATGAGAATTATTACCACGACCATCAGCTTTGTGCCTTCAATACAGGGGCTCCAACTACAAGCTGTATTGGAGGGGGGTGGGGTCACTGGGAAAGGCAAGCACTCAACCAATCCACTTTTTTATGCTTCATTTTCACTTTAAAAAGGGGGGCCTCTGCTGCCATCTCCGTTATCTTATTAATAGCAAACACCTTAAGAAATAAACAGAAAATTATTACCAGGTATATCACTGTGTATTTTGCTATGTACATCTGAGAAAGATCTGGAGAAACTGCTGAATGGTTATGGACAGGGGTACAAGATGAAAATAAATAAGTCCAAAAACTAAAGTAATTGAGTGCAGTCGAACGAAGTCAGATGATGCAGGAAATATCACAGTAGATTAGGAAATGAAGTCTTAAGGCGACACACCGGAGATAAAAATATATTTTTACCTAATGCATGGATTTTCATGAAACTTTGTGGGAATGTCACCTCCATAAAAGTAGAGATATCACGAACATTTCTTTCATATACAATTAATAGTTTTCCAAAAATAAATTTGTGTTTTTGAAATGTTTAATTCTATGTTTTCATGAAATGTAATTAACATATTGATGTAAATTCGTAATTAGGTAGATAATACTTCCTTTAAAAGCACTACTTATCGATTTTTTTTGTACATAATTTATATAAGGAGATATATCGTACAAAAATTTGTGTAAGTATACGTTCTAAAATTTTGGACTTAAAAATCCCTACTAATGCAAACAATTTTGCAATAAAAAATTCCATACGTGATACATATACCATACAAATTTTGTTACATTTGGCAGAAAATTAGGGAAGAAAAATGGGATTGAAATGTAAAATTACAATATTGGCAAACAAAGCATTATTACAGTGATAAATTGTTTGAATTCAGCGGAATAACTTCGTGACAAGAAAAAAGAAACTCAATCCTTTCAATTTCAGTGATAAAAATATTTAATCAAAATGACCATTTTATCTCCGGAGTGTCGCCTTAGAGGAAGTAGATGAATATTAATACTTGGGTAGTAAAATAACTAAGGATGGCAGAAGTAAGGAGAACATAAGATGTCGACTAGCACAAGGAAAGAATTCCTCTCTTAATAAAAGAAATTTGCTCACTTCAAGCACTGATATAGGAGTTAGAAAGATGTTTTTGAAGACTTTCGTCTGGAGCGTGGCATTTGAATGGAAGAGAAACGTGGACGATAATTAGCTCAGAAATAAAGAGAATAGAAGCTTGGAGTTACAGAAGAATGCTGAAGGTGAGATGGATAGATCGAATCACAAATGAACAGATACTGAATCGAATTAGTTAGAGGAGATCGATTTGGCTAAATTTGACCAAAAGACGAGATAGTATGGTAGGACACATCTTCAGATACCCAGGACTTGTGCAGTTAGCTTTTGAAGGAAGTGTAGGCGGTAAGAACAGTAGGGGTAGATCAAGGTATGAATATAATAAGCAGATTAGACCAGATGTAGGATGCAGCAGTTACGTAGACATGAAAAGGTTAGCACAGGATAGGGTTGCATGGAGGGTTACATCAAACCAGTCTATGGTCTGATGACTCAAACAACCACAACAACAACAACAACAACACATACCCAATCATCGTTTGATATCACACACTTAATAATAATAATAATAATAATAATAATAATAATAATAATAATAATAATAATAATAATAATAATAATAATAATAATGATCAGCATCATCATCTGTATTACATAATTTGCTTCTATTAGCACATCATTTATCATTATTACATATTACCTTCCTCTTCTAAGAGTAAATACGTCTCTTTCCAGCTATCACTTCGGTATGTTCGGTTCGTTGATTCCTACCCTGTGTTGCCGGGCTGAGCGGCTCAGACGGTTAAGGCACTGACTTTCCGAGCCCAAGTTAGCAGGTCAGGTCGGTGGTATTTGAAGATATTCAATCAAATACGTCAGTTCTGTATCAGTAAATTTACCGGTACGTAAAAAAAACTCCTGCGGGACAAAATTTCTGCACCTCAGCAACTCGAGAAACCTTAAAAAGTAGTTAGACCCTGTGTCGTACCTTCCGAGTGATGATACAATATACAGTGACATTCCTGAGGACTCATCGCAACACGATTCCAAGGTACATGAAGTAGTAATGTTAAGAATTTATGATGTTAACTTGGTATGCTTATCCCCTTCTTGAGTCGCATCTTGCATTACAGCATTCAGAGTGCTTGGTAGTAATGTATTTATCGTCGTTCTCATCGGCAAGATGAGTTATCAATTTAAAAATGCTTACTCTGTTGGCTATTACAATTGCAACACCAAGAACGACGAACATTGGGGGAATATGCAGGACAATGACGTGACTAGTTCTTCAACCGAATACACCGTGACGCACACCTAGCCGAGTTCTACGTCATACCTGGCCGTCATCTGAAGCTGTGGTACAGAGTGCCATCAAATTCCAGTCTCAGTCGCACCTAATCCGAATAGCCTTAAAATTGCGGAGGTGCTGGAGCCTGCTGTTGTCTTCTTCCTTTAGCAACAGGACAACGAGCGACTGCATGTGACACACATTAGCTGGCCATACACGGAAAGATTTTTTGGCAGGCCTCGCCTTTGCGGCCAGATCCGACAGACCGCCTGCCAGGCGTGACCTTCACAGACCCGGCCTGCTGCTCGCCACCAACTGTGACACCCAGCCTGTCGTATTGTGCAACATGATCTGTCAACATTCCAGACCTTCCCGTTAATGGGATGATTTGTGTGTTCTCGGCAGGCCAAGTCTCATCCGCTGGCCTTTCAAACTAGTCTGCCGTACTTAGAACTGTGCAATGGACAGCAGACAGTGTCCAGAGAAAAAGAAAATTTGCTGTTGCGCTACACTGAGGACGATCTTGATCTTTTGTGGACCATAATACCTACGTAGTGCAATAATTATTAATTATTAACCGATAAATCATGGCCTCATATTTTCTATAAAACTATAGAACTATATACTTGGAAGCTGCTGGGGTATAGGTGGTGCTGAGTAATGGCATTCAGAGTACAAACAGTGCGTCTAAGTGTTATGAAAGGTGTTGCTCATAGGGTCAGTCGTGCAGCAATAGCACTGCCTGGCCCAGTGAGGAAAGCAATGGCAAACTACCTCACTCCTCGTCTTGCCTAGTACGCCTCATTTTGGTACTGCCATTGGTTTTTGCGGTTTTCATATAACTGCATAGCCTTTGGTAGTACTATTTGAGGATCCAACCAGCCTCTGGGCTGATGACCTAACAGACAGACTTAGTTTCAAGTGTACTCGACAGTAGCAGTCAGAAATTTTTCGTATCGTAATCTGTTTACCCTGTCGGTTTTTCCCTCGGGCTCAGAGAGGGATCCTACCTCTACCGCCTCAAGGGCAGTGTACTGGAGCTTCAGACTCTGGGTCAGGGGATACAACTGGGGAGGATGACCAGTACCTCGCCCACGTGGCCCCACCTGCTATGCTGAATAGAGGCCTTGTGGGGGATGGGAAGATTGGAAGGGATAGACAAGGAAGTGGGAAGGAAGCGGCCGTAGCCTTAAGTTAGGTACCATCCCGGCATTTGCCTGGAGGAGAAGTGGGAAACCACGGAAAACCACTTCCAGGATGGCTGAGGTGGGAATCGAACCCACCTCTACTCAGTTGACCTCCCGAGGCTGTGTGGACCCCGTTCCAGCCCTCGTACCACTTTTCAAATTTCGTGGCAGAGCCGGGAATCAAACCCGGGCCTCCGGGGGTGGCAGCTAATTACACTAACCACTACACCACGGAGGCGGGTCAGTAATTTTTACTCACCATAATGTTGGTTCATAGACGTCATCTGCTCCCGCTCCACTTTTCTCAGAGGATTCGATTTTCTTAGTTTCTTCTAGGAAGCTGCTTCTTCAATTCTGAATTTTCTTCTTCACAAAACTATGATCTGCGTTAGGAAAGGTTTCCGCACGCATTCAACTAGATCATTGTATGCCCTACTTCTTAAATTTGTATTCATGTTTTAAATACCAGAGACACGGCCGCTCTCTGTACATTTCAATAAATTTCTCTAGCAGTGCCTTTGTCCACTCCATGCGTTCCTTACAAGAGGCTTGATCTGTGAGGCGAGGTCTTTCCGTTGAGGTGCTGACAACAGATATGGCCTGTAGCAGATTACGCCTCAAACTGACGTTGCTCACTAACGAGCAGCCCTAGCCTGTCGGTACGCGTCACAAAAGACCTCGCCTGTCAGAATTCCTTTCCGTGTATGGCCAGCTATTGTCCGACGGTTCCTAGATGACCACAATGTCACATTGCTTCCTTGGTCTGCGCATTCCCGGATCTCTCACTCATCAGAAACGTGGATGCCAACTGGCGTACCACAGCACACCTGCCGCCACAACGGATGAACTTCGGTTATGCATTAAAGCATAATGGCTGGAGATACCCCAGACGGGCATACAAGTCTCTTCCTCTCAATGCTACGTCATTTAGCAGCGGTCATTGCGTTGTGGGGTTACGTCGTACGTCGTACTGATCTCCAAGAGTAATCATGTCACATTACACCTGTGTATGGTGGGTATTCTGTCCAATAAATGTGGTTGTTACAATTATAATGGCCAGCAGTGTAGTAGTTCTGTCAAGGATCCATTATGTTACTTGTTCTGCTTATACGTTTCACGAGTTGCAATGCCTCCATCACACTCTGCAAATATAAGTTCTATCTAAATATGTACGTAAATATGCTTATAGAAAACGTAACTTCTGATATTTTATATTTCAGACATGTTAGCAATTATATGAAGGGAACGAATGATGATAAGGTTCTGGAACAAAAAGTGGCTGTTGATGCTGACAAAATAGGAAACCCAATCTTGAGGCTGAATTCGACGAGAGACCTAAGTAGGAACAAGGTACGTGGAATTGATGACATGCCCTCAGAATTACTGACTGCCATAGTAGAATCCGGCAAAGCGAAGTTATTCCATTTAGAGTGCAAAATGTATGACATAGGGGAAATGCCATTCAGTTTAGACAGAATGTTGTTATACTTATTCCCAAGAAAGCAGACTCAGACAAGCGTGAAACCTACCGCACCATTAGTTCAGTATCTCACACTTGCAAATTTTAACCGATATTATTGACAGAAGAATGGGAAGACAAGTTAAAACTGGCTTCAGAAGAAATGAAGGAACACGTGAGGTAATCCTGACTTTACGTCTGATCTTAGAATATGGAACTTCGAAGGGCAAGCCCTCGTACCTGGCCCTCGTAGATCTAGAAAAGGCATTCAGTAATATTGATTAGACAAAGAGATTTGAGATTCTGAAGGTGATCGGGATCAGATACCGAGAAAGAAAAATTATCTACAATCTGCACAATAATCAGTCTGCAGTTATGAGAATCGAGGGCTATGAAAAGAAAAGCAGCAATCCAGAAAGGAGTGAAACAAGACTGCAGTTTGTCCCCTCTCCTTTTCAGTGTTTATATAGAGCAGGTGGTAGAGGAAATCGAAGAGGAATTTGAAAAAGGAAATCACAATCCAAGGAGAGGAAGGACCCTGAGATTTGCCGATGGTATAGTCATTTTATCTGAGTCGGCAGAGGATGTGAAGAAATTGCTGAATGGTATGGACACAGTCTTGGAGAAAGAGTACAAGATGAAAATAATTAAATCCGAAACAAAGGTAAGGGATTGCAGTCGAACAAAGTCAGGTGATGCAGTGGTGCTTTGATGCAGCTTCACATCCACAAAAGAGGGTCGGTACTGCACCCTTGCGTACCAATTGTCAACATCCGCCTCTGGCTTTTGAAAATGTACTGTAGACTCTTCTGTACTCAGGGGTTCTTCAGATACTTGTTGACATGAATCGGTGGGTGGCATAAGAAAATCTAATTATTATTTGAAATAATATTCAAGAAGAAGGCTAAAATGGATTTATAGTAAAAAATAATACTCATTTCAATAGATGTGAGGCATAAAATAAAACAAATTCGACATTAATGGAACAGCTGACCGAAATTTGACCTAAATGTGGATAAAATGAAGACCTCAGAAAAATTGGTGTTGTTGTTATTGAGTTAACGTAAATTGTCATTGCCAGAATAGAATTCAATAATAATAGAAAATTAAAATAGAAAACTTGAAAATTACTATCGGATTACAAGTAACGCCGTTGGTCGATTCACTTGATCCGTGAAGATTAAGTTTCCGCAACCGGACTCCGATTTTTACTTAACTAAGGTTATGCACCGATTATAAAATACCACGTAAGATATCATCACCCACCGAATGGACCCTTAATCGAATCGACGTGGAAAACGGTACTATCTTACTAGGCTTCTCGACATGTCTATAACGTGGTATTGAACGGTTTCATTACGTTTCACAGGAAATTGTCGAAGTTTCTGTCGATATCCTGTTTTTGTTTGTTTGCGCAAATAATTCAGCACTTTGTGAGGGAAGATGTTGCTCGTGTGGTTATTGGAAGAAATATTGTGTGCGAGGTCCTATGTCTAAATCTCAGATTTTCAGTTAAGGGTTGTAAATATTTTCGGTAAGGTATCGGGTAAAGATCGGGTCACTTTTGAAGACTGTGAATTATGGGTTCAGTACCACAACAAATTTGTACACAAGTAGCCTGGTAGAGCAACTGATGTCATGATTATTGAAGGCTCTTTGACATAGGCTCTTGAAAGCTACTTCCTAACAGACAGTGTTCCCGTGACCTAACGTTCCAGAGCGCACAATTCTCAGTTGTCCGTATCAATGTTACCGAAACAACCTCCGGTTATATTTGGACCGATTAGTTATACACAAAAAAGGAATTTACTCCACAGGTTAACTTGTTCCTTGACAAGGCATGGTACTCCAAAATTCAATATTATCAATCCCTGATCTCTCTAAATATACATGATCGCACCATGTTGTGTCACAACCAGACAACCAGAAATGAAGTTACTTTTATTAATTAATTATTTTAAACTATATAGAATACTAGGGGCTGCCTGGCCGAGGCGGTAAAGGCGTGCTCGGTTCGCCCGGAAGGACGTGTGTTCGAATCCCCGTCAGGAAGTCGTAAAATTTAAGAAACGAGATTTCCACTTCTGGAGGTGCATATGGCCCTGAGGTTCACTCAGCCTACACCAAAAATGAGTACCAGGTTAATTCCTGGGGGCAAAGGCGGCCGGGCGTAGAGCTAACCACTCTACCCCATCACGTGCCGAGGTTAACAATGGTGGAAGCCTTTACCTTCCACTCCTCCAAGGGCCTTCATGACCTGTACGGAGGTGACTTTGCTATATAGAATACTGTTCCAATGAACTGTAATATTTATAAAAAATTTTAAAAAAACTTGAGTTTACATTTAAGTTAACACACAAATTAATCGGTAAGTTTTAAAACCCCGTAAGTCAATTTTTTTAAAAATTTCGTTTTATGTGACAAAATGAAAGTTGAAGGTTAGATATATCATTTTGTGTAGAATCCCCGTAAGTCTGCTGTATACAATGGCCGTGAAGAGATCACCAATACTTGGTTTGGTTTTAAAACTCCGTAAGTCACTGATTTTCTGGGTTTCTCAAGCTAACAGTGTTTTATTGCTAGTGTGTGCAGTCAGCATCAGATGCAGGTAACACAAATTTCACCAATCGCGGGAAGCACATTAATTTGCGTTTATTACAGAAGCGTATCCGATTGTTGTGTCTTCTTCGGGCGATAATTAATTATGTTAGTGTCAAAAAGAAAGAAGGAATTAGAAATACGAATTTATATAAGTGGAACAAAATACAAACAACAAGAGTGAAACAAACTTCTTGTGTAGGCTATCAAGACACAGAAGTGTATCCACGAAATGCTAATGTACCTTGCAGGTAGTTTGATATTTAACCTAATATTTTCTTACTATTGATGCATAAGTTAATTTGCAAAAAACTTCTCCAACCATTCTAACTTGTCTTCTGGAATACTGTATATAACTGGACCACCGCTTACAATGAGTGAATGGGGAATTTTCATTTTCATTTTTAAGAAGCATGTTCCATGTATCATTATGCATTACGATAACTATAATATATTTTATTGTATAAGTGACATTAGTACACGAATAAGTTTGAGTGCCGTCTTTAAAAGTAGGAAAGATCGCAATATGAAGATAAAGTTGGAATTCAAGAAGGACAAAGGGCGAAATACAGAGCAGTAACGGACAACTACATCTTCATGGTATTCGCAGTCGAAACGATGGGTATGTGGTGTCAATAGGCTAGAAGTCTGGCAAACAACTAACAGCAGTCACTGGAGACTCCTTTTCTACAGAATTCCTGAGGCAGAGGATAGGAATTGCTATCCAGCGACGAAATGCTGCCAGCGTTACGGGTACGTTTCCTGATAACGCTTCACTGGACGAAGTCCTTCATCTTACACCTTAGACTTTCGAGCTGGAGCGAAGTTTCAAAAAATGATTGTTGAAATATTATTTTGTATATATCCACAATTATAAAGATGTTCTTTTTGCTAGTTAAAAGAGGACAAATTGGGGAAAATATTCATTTATAAAAAAGGGGAGTTAGCAAAGTAAAGCAAAGTAACCTCCGTACAGGCCATGAAATCCCTTGGAGGAGTGAAAGGTAAAGGCTAAACTCGGCACGTGATGGGGTACAGTGGTTAGCTCTACGCCCGGCCGCCTTTGCCCCCAGGAATTAACCTAGTACTCATTTTTGGTGTAGGCTGAGTGAACCTCAGGGCCATATGCACCTCCGGAAGTGGAAATCTCGTTTCTTAAATTTTACGACTTCCTGATGGGGATTCGAACCCACGTCCTTCTGGGCGAACTGAGAACCCTTTACCGCCTCGGCCAGGCAGCTCCTAAGAAGAGGAGTTAGGGATTGGAATAACTTACCAAGGGATATGTTCAATAAATTTCCAATTTCTTTGAAATCATTTAAGAAAAGGCTAGGAAAACAACAGATAGGGAATCTGCCACTTGGGCGACTGCCCTAAATGCAGATCAATATTGATTAATTGATTGTATTATGTATATATTTTATTACAATAGAAACAAAATAGTCCGCCTCTGTGGTGTAGTTGTTAGTGTGATTAGCTGCCACCCCCGGAGGCTCGGGTTCGATTCCCGGCTCTGCCATGAAATTTGAAAAGTGGTACGAGGGCTGGAACGGGGTCCACTTAGACTTGGGAGATCACCTGAGTAAAGGTGGGTTCGATTGTCACCTCAGCCATCCTGGAAGTGGTTTTGCGTGGTTTCCCACTTCTCCTCCAGGCAAATGCCGGGATGGTATCTAACTTAAGGCCACGGCCGCTTCCTTCCCTCTTCCTTGTCCGTCCCTTCCGATCTTCCCATCCCCCACCTAGGCCCCTGTTCAGCATAGCAGGTGAGGTCGCCTGGGCGAGGTACTGGTCGTTCTACCCAGTTGTATCCCCCGACGCAGAGTCTGAAGCTCCAGGACACTGCCCTTGAGGCGGTAGAGGTGGGATCCCTCGCTGTGTCCGAGGGAAAACCAACGCTGGAGGGTAAGCAGATTAAGAATGAAACAAAATATTTTCTTAATGCAATTGTATATATCCATCACTTTTCTTATTTTACTTGACACCTCGCAACATATATTTTATTTATGGTTGACACGTGATGACATAGAATTATCATAAAAACCAGGCAGATAAGTTAGAACTTTTAATATTCTTATCCGTTGCTTGAAAACAGACCGGGCTTTTAGCCTGCACCCAAGAATTTATTTTATTTTATTGTTGACACGTGATGACTTAGAATTATCATGAAAACCATACACATAAGTTAGCACTTCCTCCAATTGTAGAAAGACTGGTTGCTGGTCAGTCCTCCTGTGTATGCACCCAGTTTTTGGCTGGAGGAGTGAGAACATTTATTGCGTAACATATGCCAAATTTGTCTCATTTCTGTAATTATTTATTTATCGTATGATGTGCACAGATAGATTATATAAATAAGTATACAATGTATACACAATATATACAAGCAGAAGCCTATAGTTCCAAATCAAGTCCATTGATCCATTTAAGGCCTCCTCAGTTGCGTTATGAATGTCCTCCAAAGGACCTTGAAATGCTTTCTGTGGATACTCGGCAATTACGTGGTGGATGGTCTGTGAGGTAGCTCAATCACACCCAGAAGACTTCTGCCAGTCCCATTTATAAAGAGTATAGCCGCATCTTCCTTGATTGACTCTTATCCTGTTTAGAGTCCTCCATTGACGTCTGGGTAGATGGAATCCGGGAGGTTGAACATGAGGTAGAGTCACAAGATGTTGATTGAGAACAGAAGACTGCTGCCATTGGTCTAACCACGCGTTCGTGATGGAGAACCCAGATTCTTCCAGTGTAAGTGCAGTGCGCCAGGGTGGAGATCTAGATTTAAGTCGTGGAGGGGCAGGTTGAGTAAAATCCTGGTGAACGGGGAGGTTGGAGTCCTGGCTGGTCTTCTTCCACAGTTTTAGAAGAGCTTCAGACCTTCAGACCTTCTTAAGCAAGGCGGTAGAATATTACTGAGTGTAGGCAGCCAGGCCACGTTTGTAGAGCGAATACAACCAGTTATAATGCGCATTGCTTGATTTAGTTGAGCATCAATCTTCGCAGTATGAGCACTGTTCAGCCAAGTTGAAGCGCAGTATTCGGCAACTGAATAGCAAAGAGCTAGAGCAGTAGATCTCAACACTTGGTTGTTTGCGCCCCAGGTTGTGCCGGCTAATTTTTGAAGAATATTATTCCGACTTTTGATCTTGGCGGCTGTGTTGTTAATATGATGTTTATATGTTAGGGATCTGTCTAATGTGACACCTAAATATTTTGGGAAGAGACAGTGTTGTAAGGATTGATTTCTGAATGTTATTGTAGGCTTGTAGTTGGCAAATTTATTTCTGAGATGAAACACAGATACAACAGTCTTTTGGAGATTTGGACGGAGACACCACTTTTGGAAGTATGTATCTAGCTTTTTTAGATCTGCTGTAAGAATTTGTTCAGCTTCTGGAAAACTTGGTGTTTGGCTAACCAGTAGTATATCATCTGCGTAAATAAATTTCCTGGACTTAGTTGCTGGTAAGTCAGCAGTATAGAGGTTGAAAAGTAAGGGTGCCAGAACAGATCCTTGTGGAAGTCCATCATTCAGTTTGTAGGTTTTGCTTACTGCATCATCCGAGAAGATCTGAAAGTTTCTGTTGCTAATCATATTGCCAATGAGATTTGTAATCAGAATGATGAGAAAAATTAAATGGTTACGGACTTTCTGATTTCATAATTTTAATTTGCCCCTAAAATGCTGAAGCGGGGTGCTGATAAATAATTTTCTCCCACTATGATGACATACGCGTGTGGCTTACGATCGGTCAGAATCTTCCCACGGTCTATCACAATCCTTCACATCTTTGGCCAGAAGAGAATTGTTAAAATTATAATTTCTATCAATTTACTGCGCGTTCCACTGTGCCAAGCCAAGTTTTAATTTACATGTGGATAATCATTATATTTTAGAAATTAGCCACGGTTGTACTAGAATCATCCGAAATACTCCCCTGTGATCTTACAAATCTGGATTCATTCCTGCCCAAAGAGATTACAGTCTATCCTCAAAGCTCTTGTCTCGTGGATATGAAAAGTGAAGAAGATATAGGGTGTTCCTCAAGTAATGATGAAAATATGGATATTCCTTTTCCAGAAAAGTATCGCGCGGTATGGTGGCTAGTAAGTTTATGGGTCTCTTTTGATTGCTGTGAATTATGGGTTCAGCACCACAACAGATTTGTACAAAATAAGGAAATTAGGTACAGTAAATAAAATTTTAATACGTTAAGAGACTGTAAATACGCTTGTGTATAATAATTACTGTAGGTGAATTTTAGAAAAGAATTCTACGATTGAATAATTCGTTGTAAAATTCAAGAAGTGAGAATTTCAGAATATTTGTAATTCAAGCAAGCAATTTAACAGGACGAAAGTTGGTTTCTTCTTTTTTTTGTTTTTTGAATAAAAGTCCACCCATTTCTCGTATTTCATTTCTTTTGTTGGCACATGTCATAGCCACATGGCCATCTTGTTACATTCCCCTATAAAAATGTGTTTGCATAAAATGCCTCGATAGTAAAATCAGTCACACGAACGTTCCACATTGGGAAGCCTCGTGGTCTCCGATTGAGCTAACTGTGGACGGGAGCATTTTGAAAATATATTACACGAAGTTTTGCGATTAACACAGAAAGCTTTGAACATTCCGAGACCGATCATTACTGCCTACTGGCCATGGGTAAGTATTGCAAGGCGCAAGTCTACTTGAAAGACCGTAGGTCGGTAATGTCTTTTAGGTTGAGCCACTCCTGAAGTCTGTGGTAACGGAATGATGAGGGCCCACAGAAAATAAACGGTGGCTGGTACACGTGGATATGGACGGGGTGGAAGTATCACCTGTGGTTGTAAGGCTAATAAATCTTCTGTTGAGCATGGAAATAAAAATATGAGGGTTAACTTCCAACTTTCTCCAGCTCTGATATTCGTGCGTTTATCCTGCCAAGTAATTTTCAAGATTTTCCCGAACATCTTTGATGGAAATTTTCAAATATTTTTTGTCTACGTCTCACATCCATATAAAAGGGTCGGTACTACAACAGATTTGTACACAAGTAGCCTGATAGAGCAAATGGTGCCATGTTTATTGAAGAATCTTTGACCCAGTCTCCCACAAGCTGTCCCAGCACATTTAAGACGGTGATGAACTTCTACATCAACATTGGCCTTTGCAGAGGGTTGACTTCCAATATTGCAACATTTTGAAGTTTCTGTCTGTTGATTGTTATATTAAGTGTTTGGGCGAAAGTTCCTGGAGCCGGCTGGTTTATTTTGCAGTTTCAGTTCCAATTTGTGATGTACCTCATTGAAAGAATCCAAAATAGCTTGAAGCGTAAACGTAGGCCAAACTTCAAATGAGATCATACGAAACTAATAAGTGCTGGATAATAATTTCCTTGCGAAGGGAATGTACCAGCTGGGAGAAAAATTAGGACACAAGTAAATGAGCTTGAATTGGTGAAATCCCATCTGAACTTTGGAAAAAATGCAACTCGAAACTATCTCATTCTAGTTGCCCGGGATTATTCTCCTTACAGATCCCCCTAGCGTAAGAACAAAAACCTTAGTAAAAGAATATATCACCAAAGTTAGGTATCCCCGCCCATGAAGATATATCTGTAGAATTTGGATGCCTGAAGTGAAGATCCACACAAGTTAAAATATCACAAGTACTTAAATGAAGCAACTGAATGGTGATTGGAATGGATTTATGCAAGTCCAATTGGGTGGTAGTCATTATTTAACATCCACTCGCCTCCAACCGCTTTTGATTTTCCACGCAAAACTTGGGTTGCCCTGAACAGAGTCCAAACAAACAATGGACGGTGTGGTGCATTGTTCCATAAGAGGAGTATGAGATCTTCCCCTAACTGAGACTATGGTATACCTAAGTAAACAATATGGCACGTTTCGCCGCATATGCGTCTAGGGCCTTCGTGAATGCCTTTGTACAGACTGAGCTATCTTGATTTACTAGTGCTAAGTTGATTGCATCCGTTTTTATTTGTATGTTATATAATATTTCCGCCTGTTATCTACTTGTCCGTCTCTGTGGTGAAGTGATTAATATGATTAGCTGCCACCCTCGAAAGGCCGGGTTCGATTCCCGGCTCTACCACGAAATTTGAAACGTATTATGAAGACTGGAAAAGGGTTAACTTAGTCGCGGGAGATCGACTGAGTAAAGAGGTCTCGATTCCCACCTTAGCCATTCTGTGGTTTCCCTCTCCTCCTACAGGCAAATACCGGGATGGTACCTAAATTAAGGCCACGGCCGCTTCTTTCCCTCTTCTTTTTCTATCCCTTCCAATCTCCCCATCCCCCTCCCCCACAAGGACCCTGTTCAGCATAACAGGCGAGGCTGCCTGGGCGAGGTATTGGTACTAGTGCCCAGTTGTATCCCTGGCCCAAAGTCTCACGCTGCCGTAAACTGTCCTTGAGGTGGTAGAGGTGAAATCCTTCGATGAGTCTGAGAGAAAAGCCAACCCTGAAGGGTAAATGGATTAAAAAAGGAAGAAAGAAAGAAAGAAAGAAAGAAAGATGTTATATACTACTTTTGTAAGCGCCGTACTGAGTGGCTCAGTCAGTTGAGGCACTGGCCTTCTGAGCCCAACTTGGAGGTTCGATCCTGGCTCAGTCCGGTGGTATTAGAAGGTGCTAAAATACGTCAGCTTCGTGTCAGTAGATTTACTGACACATAAAAGAACTCCTGTGGGACTAAATTCCAGCACCTCGGCGTCTCCGAAAACCGGAAGAAGTAATTAGTGGGACGTAAAGCCAATAACATTATTGTTACTCTTATAAGTTTGAGTACAGTTCACTATAAGCTAAATAATATAAATAATGGTAATACTCATACGTCTGAAGGACTGCGTTTTGAACAAGTTAGCTGAACGATTTCCTCTTATCTCCATTAAAACCAGCAGAAGTGCGGTAGATTGAAATCCACCTTCAGAGCAACAGAAATGCTGGCCATATGACTGGATGCGTAGGTTGATTGTACGGAGAATAGAATGCTCTCTGAAAATAAAGGAAGTCTTGTGACTTGAGGGCTACAGAAGTCTCTTTTTCTCAATCCTCGCTGATGGATCTGACAGGATCACAAGCAAACCCAATCACCTAGCGCGGGCACATCTCAGGATCCAGTGATGCGGAAGGACACATCAGTTCCTGCTGGAAAGGAAACAAACCACGAAAGACAACAGAGAAAAGAGAAGCGTGCAATCGAGAAGAAGGATTTCTAAGTAGAAAACAATAGAGAAGCTATTGATTAAATATACAAGACTTTGTAACGGAAGAGCGATGTTTTCAATGAAACTTCCGGGGAAACTAATGAAGTACCTAAACCAACAATGATAAATAACCCAAAAGAAATATTATAAAGAAGTTCTTTCTCCCGTTTTCCACTTCTTTCAGACATAATGAAATAAACATTAAGCAAAAATGATGATGTTTTATAAAGAGTCAGTACAAGCAAATCTCACAACAAAAGGTCGCATAGCAGAGCAAATGTCCTTCAAATACTTGGGCACCATGCTGCACGACTAATGTGATTCTAAACGATAAATGAGCCGCTGCTATATATTCCCTATTCTCCTACTGTATATGCATGTGAAAGCTGGATCCTGGATCCAAGCACTGAAAAAAGTATAGATGCCTTTGAAATGTACTTGTACCGCCATCTCTTGCGCATACCTTGGATACTGAAAATTTCAAATATCGAGGTCCTTCATCGTATGAAAAACAAAAAGAACTGTTATTATAGAACAAAGGAACATGCAATACACAGGGCATGTTGTGAGGGGCGAGCGGTATCATATTTTACAAGTAATTACTATTGAAGGGAAGATACAAGGGAAACGGTCCGTTTGTAGACGGAGAAATTCATGGCTAAAGGACATTCGAGCATGGCACAGACGAACATCAGAAGAAGCTTTTCGTGTTGCATTGTCAAGATCAGAGGATCGCCAACCTCCGTGTAGAGACGGCGTCTTAAGAAGAATTCAACACATAACAGTAAAATAGCACCAGTACTAAGGGAAAGGTTGTTGTCCGTTCGTTGAATGATGGTATCGAAGAGAGGTACTATAGCTCAGTGGCATAGAAATTAGCTTCTCACAGACAGGGCAGCGATAATTGAAATGAAATGGAAACTGATATTCGTTTTAGTTTTTTCGTTCGTTTGTTTGCGTTTTTATTTCTCAGACTAATGTGTTCCCTCTTTATGTTGTATCATAAAAGTCGTGAAATGAAAAGAATTAAAAATAAATCCAAGAATGTATCCCTTAGTCTTCACCTAGAAGGCTGATGTGATACTCAACAGATTCATCATCAGCTGTCAAAAATAGCTTAGGTTTCATTGAAGGAAATGAAATGTCGTATGGCTTTTAGTGTCGGGATATCCCAGGAAGGGTTCGGCTCGCCAGGTGCAAGTCTTTCTATTTGACTCCCGTGGGCGACCTGCGCGTCGTGATCAGGATGACATCAACACATACACCCAGCCCCCGTGCCATTGGAATTAACCAATTAAGGTTAAAATCCCCGACCCGACCGGGAATCGAACCCGGGACCCTCTGAACCGAAGGCCAGTACGCTGACCGTTCAGCCAACGAGTCGGGCTTCATTGAAGGAAAGAAGAGTGAAGTAGTTTCTTATCGCATCGCTCTCCTTACTGAACCACACCAAATACTTTAATATGACAATACCGAACAGCTTGCTGTTTTCAGTGAGAAAGTCGATAGTGCTGCTACCTGCATAGCTTGGTGTGACCAACTCTTCAATAACATTGTCATCTGTATGATTCTTGGCGCACTGCCGTGTTGTTTATAATGTATCTGTGTTTGTCACTAAATTATCTTAGATAGCAGTTATATTCCAAGAAAAGTGTTATGCACTGAACAAATTACCCACAAGATAACAGGCATGGGAACTGATAAGGACCGCAAGTATTAAAAAAAGTAATGACCTCGCATCTGTGTTGAGGTTATATTCTGCGCCTCTTATATTAAGAAAATCACTCAAATACTCTACTGAAATGTTAGTGGGACGTAAAACCAATAATATTAACAAATATGGAACTCTAGTATACTCAAACTTGAGGGTCCACACTGTTAAACAGTGCCATCAATTTCATAATCGAAAACTTGTGGGCCTGTAGCGTAATGGTTATCGCGGTAGTCTTGAAAATGAAAATTGAAGGCTATGAGTTTCGAATCCAGTCATTTTTTTTATAAGAAAATAATAATAATAATAATAATAATAATAATAATAATAATAATAATAATAATAATAACAATAATAATAATTTTCTTTACGTCCCACTAACAAGGGAACATACACAAAGGTGAAGTCGCCGATCGCGATGAAACTTAGCAAACACATTGAGGTACATGTAAAAACAAAGCCAGCATCAATTTTAGGCGCCAACATTCATTAGCGCGTTAACTAAGGGACCTAAAAGTTGCGACATTTCAAGTTCCGCGCGATCAGCGATGAATACCTGCTGGCCAATGCTAAGCCGGCACACACACGTCCCGTCTGGAGACACACTCTCTGCACCGCCTTTTACCCTCCAAGTGGTTCTCCCCGGCACGTTCCCCTCCCTTCTCCTCGCGCTGGCCGGCTGCTTGGCTGTGGAACGAGACCGGCGCTATATTTTGCTTCTTTACGTACTATAATTATTGAAATCCTTTAAATCACGTTCCGTTTCACACATAATGATAATAAATAACCTAAACGTATTTACTAATATTTTATGCAAATGTTATATTTTCATTCCTGCTAATTCCGGTGAGTTGTCAATTCGTGGGTACAACCCCGAGTTAAGCACCATCGGGCGTGGACAAACGTGGTATAAGGTACCGCGTCCGACCTAGGCTTAAATTATTATTTACGTCTGAAACACCTTGAAGCTGTCGGTAGTGTCATTTAGAGTTGACATACATATGAAAGTTATTAAAATAAATCACCCACCTTGAAACAACATTACATATCCTTTTATTTAAAGAAATTACGTGCCCGGGTAGAGGATCGCAATGAATGTAATGAAATGTTTTACCTCGGCATATCAAAATATGGTTACAGGTCCAGACCTTCTTTTCATGTCCACTCCCCTACCCCCATTTTGTGTACGCTATCAGTTGTGTCATAACGAAACGAAATCGCGAACAACAGCAATTATAAACTCCGAGTTAGAAACTGCTGGTATTTCCCGTATTACGTACGCTGGTATAAGGAATCTAGATAGAATGTTTTTATTTGTGCTTGTATTGAACGATGTATTTATGTTTTGCAGTGGAAGGCACAACACATTTCAATTGCAGCCATGGTTGTCGAACATAAATCAATTAAATGCATAGACAACTTTGATATGAGTATGACATGGAATGATGGACGTAATAAGCAACGTCTTTAAAAAGAACTAAAGATGTGCATTTATATATGACCGAGCTCGATAGCTGCAGTCGCCTAAGTGCGGTCAGTATCCAGTAATCGGGAGATAGTGGGTTCGAGCCCCACTGTCGGCAGCCCTGAAGATGGTTTTCCGTGGTTTCCCATTTTCACACCAGGCAAATGCCGGGGCTGTACCTTAATTAAGGCCACGGCCGCTTCCTTCCAATTCCTAGGCCTTTCCTATCCCATCGTCGCCATAAGACATATCTGTGTCGGTGCGACGTAAAGCAAAAGAGCATTTATATATGCAGTAGATATACCATAATCACAGGCAGAGCTGTAGTCCTACTTACTCGTACTTTTGCGCTATAGCTGACAGAGGTCTATGTATTCAACAAGTAGGCATATTAAAGTATCACACTACAGTCTTCTGGGTAAAATGGCAGTTACATACGTAAAGTTGTACATGGCTATTGTACGAACTGGTACAACAACAAAAAATTACAAGGCACCACAATAAATGACTCCATATACATTACATCGGGCAAACTCCTCGTCAATAATAGTAAGCAAAAACAATTTATGGTCTATTCGACACATTACAAAATAGTGAAAAGACGACTGAAACAAAACACAATTAACAACAGGCACCATACTTTTCTCAAGGGACGTATGCTTTACAATAGTGGTGTTCCTCGTAGAAGTGTGCGACGCACAAGTCCTTTGTACACCACGCACATTTGACAAAACCAGTATTCGGGCACAAAGAACATACCAAGCCAACACTGTCAAAGGAATACACTACCGGGTGTTCGAATTGTCCAGGATGATCTTCAAGGTACCCACTGCGGTACCACGAGTACTTCCACATGTTTATGAATCGAGGAGATGTCAGCTGGAAATGTAACAGTGATTGCAACTTTAAGATGGTGTTACGGTGATGCAGCACGATGCCGGTATTCATAAGTCGCAGCCCGGAATACATTCGTCTGGTGTATGTTTTCCAAATCCGAAACCCATACACGTCAAATGGCTGACAAACGGCTGTAGCGCCGGCTGGAATCTTCATAACTTCAACTTCCGTGCCATGAACAAGCGCATTGTGGCCAGAGAAAGAATCTAACAATAAAATATTTTGTCCATCGGGTAAACTTGGTTTCAAGATGTCATTATACCAGCTCTGAATTTCTGCTTTGCCCATCTTTCCAGACGTGGTGCACACGACATGAATATTTTCGTGTGAAAATATTCGTTTCTTAACAAGGGAACCAAAAACGCCATTTCTTTCCTTTAAAACGATTAGCAACGGGGAGAGTAGCTCACCTTCTGCTGACATGGTAGGCATAATCGTGTAGCTGTGCGTAGTAGAGGGAATTGATTGGACCACCGTGCTAATCGACTTTTCTCCTCGGCGCGCTAATGTTCTGCCGGTGTACATTTCCAAATTAAAGCCGCTTTGGTCGCTGTTAAAAACATGTGATGGGCTGTATAACTGTATTTTTTCTTTTACGTTTTCCACAAACATTTGGGCTTCCACCATAACGTCACTTTCCTTATCAAGTTTTCTCGTTGTTGTCACGACAGTAATTTTTCGGGATGTGATCCCAAATTTCTTTTTGAAGTCGTACACCCAGCGTGAGGACGCTTTAAAGTCATGGAGCCCGCGAGAGCGGGCACTTTGCATTGCCCAGTGTTTGATTGTGGCGTCATGGATGGTAGACGTACGGTACTCCGCGTCAAAGTTTTTCTTGCAATCCATCGCAATAAGACCAAATTTGTCTCGGAGAGAGCCTCCTTCATCCACAACTTTTTTCCAGGCGGAGAGCTGTGACACACTATGTAAACGACGGAAGTGCTTTTGCACAGTTGTAAATTTAAGATTTTTCCGTTTTCCACTCCTCCAGAAGTTGATTGCTCTTGTTTTATACTGTAAGTCTACGGTGTCCGCCGAACTGGCACTGTCTTGGCTTCGTCCCGGTTCTGGCTCGCTATATTCAATATCCTTTTCGGTTTCCTCCGACTGATTAGACTTGTACGTCAAACTTGTAACGTCCTCCAACGTCCTCACCTTCAAGACAGCAACTTATAAGCTCTGAAACAAAATTAAACAAATAACTAAAATACATGTTATTATGTGTATATGTATTGACAGGAACAACGGAGAACACAACTGTTCGTTTAAAAACAACGAGAGTGTTATCGGTAATGAAATGAAATGTCGTATGGCTTTTAATGCCGGGATATCCCAGGACGGGTTTGGCTCGCCAAGTGCAGGTCTTTCTATTTGACACCCGTAGGCGACCTGCGCGTCGTGATGAGGATGAAATGATGATGAAGACAACACATACACCCAGCCCCCGTGCCGTAGGATTCAACCAATTAAGGTTACAATCCCCGACCCGGCCGGGAATCGAACCCGGGACCCTCTGAACCGAAGGCCAGTACGCTCACCGTTCAGCCAGCGAGTCGGACAGAGTTATCGGTATCAACATATCATAAACCTACAATTTCACATGCAGCGCAAAAGACCACGCTTCAAGCTACGTTATTACGGCCTATGTCCGCAGTGTGACATCTCCCCGTGAGCGTCAAAACCTATTTGACAATAGTTGACTGCTTAACACTCACCCTCAATCGCGTCATAAAGCTGCAGCTCCCGAAAGTTCAGCGGACCGTCTTCACCGTGACTTCCGTGCTTTGCTTGAAGATGAAAAATAATTTTTGACACACTCAGTGACATTGCCCTTAAGGACTCGTCGCAAACGTTTTCATAAATATTTCATAAAATGTACACTGCCCATACAATGTGGAAATTCCAAGGGAGAGCTATGAGGACGGCTGATAGCGTACGCAGTGTAGCACAGGTTCTGTTCGACAGCTAAGCAGACGGCAGCGCGGGGAGAGGGAAACGAGTGGTGCTGAACCAGGCCGTGCGGTGGGGAGGAGGAGCAGAGGTGTGGCACAAAGCAGTGTTCCGGCTAAGCATTGGTCAGGAGGAATTCATCGCTGTTCGCGCGGAACTTGAAATGTCGCAACTTTTAGGCCCCTTAGTTAACGCGTTAATGAATGTTGGCGCCTAAATTTGATGCTGGCTTTGTTTTTACATGTACCTCAATGTGTTTGCTAAGTTTCATCGCGATCGGCGACTTCACCTTTGTGTATGTTCCCTTGTAAGTACTTTTACGGTTTTCAGAGACGCCGGGGTGCCGGAATATAGTCCCGTAGGAATTCTTTTACATGCCAGCAAATCTACCTACACGAGGCCGACGTATCTGAGCAGCTTCAGATACCACCAGACTGAGCCAGGATCGAACCTGCCGAATTTGGATCAGAAGGCCATCGCATCAACCGTCTGAGCCACTCAGCCCGGCGTAAGAAAATTGTTCTTCTAAATCTGTTTACCCTCCAGGGTCGGTTTTTTCCTCGAACTCAGCGAGGGATCCCACCTCTACCGCTTCAAGGGCAGTGTCCTGGAGCTTCAGATTCTGGGTCTGGGGATACAACTGGGAAGTATGACCAGTACCTCGCCCAGGCGGCCTCACCTGCTATGCTGAACAGGGGCCTTGCGGTGGGATAGGGAGATTGGAAGGGATAGATTAGGAAGAGGGAAGGAAGCGGCCGTGGCCTTAAGTTAGGTACCATCCCGGCATTTGCCTAGAGGAGAAGGATGGCTGAGGTGGGAATCGAACCCACCTCTACTCATTTCACCTCCCGAGGCTGAGAAGACCCTGTTCCAGCCCTCGTACCACTTTTAAATTTTGTGGCAGAGCCGGGAATCGAACCCGGGCCTCTTGGGGTGGCAGCTAATTACATTAACCACAACATCAGAGGCGGACAAGAAAATTATTTCAGTGTGTTATTGGCATAGACTTGAGCACCAGTCCAACTAATTTAATACTTGTGTAGAATTCGGGAAGATCGGCTGTACCGAAGAAAAAGAAGATGTCAAAATAATGGATCAAAACTCCTGTTCCTTAATTACAGCTTCTCTTTCCCAAAATCTTAATAAAACATGTAGCCTATATTGTTAAGTTATTTGCCCCCTATGGCGGTTTGGCTGAATGGTTAGCGCTTCGTGTCCCCCCCCCCCCCCTCGTTTTCATGATACTTTCGTTCTTCGGAGTGTTGGACCTCTTCCATTTCCCTTCTGATTAGTGCTAATAGAGGATGGCTGGCCAGTTGTACTTCCTCTTAAGAAATAATCACCACCACGGAAAGGTCAGCTTACTGGCCTTCGGTTCAGAGGGCCCTGGTACAATTCCCGACTGAGTCGGAGATTTTATTCGCGTCTGTTGATTCCTGCAGATCGGGAGCTACGGGTTTGTGTTCGTATTCATACGCATCTTCAAATATATACAACGTCACATGAGAAACAACCACAGAAACACGCAGTAGTGAATATACATCCCTCCACATACGATTGGTGATCGGAAAGGCATCCGGCAGCAAAACTAAGTTCATACAAAGTCCTGCGCCAGGCTATAAGGAAGAGGAAAGAGTAGGTAGATGTTGAATATTTCTCCCCAGAGGCTGGGTGGATCCTCAAACAAATTCTGCTTTTAATTTTTAAGACATAGCTAAAGGCACGTCTAACATAATGCTCGTTTTGGAGGTTTATGCAGGAGGCATTTAATATTTTAAAATTTCATCCTTCATTATTATGATTATTCAATTATTTTAACAAAAATATTTCCAATGAGTGTAGTGCATTCCTCTCAACTGTAGCATAGACGAGTATGCAGCTCACACCAACACGCTAGATGTCACCACCATCGCTGTTCGCACTCCACTCAATGCCGTTAAGATAGAGCTGTCCGGTATTGGTGTATTCACACACATACAGTTGGCATGACAATACTGCCAAAGGCGCTCAAAGTAGTCCCCTGCAACGTTCACCACACGCTGCCAGTGATATAGGAGGCACTGAATACTAGCTGCGTCACCATTTGCTGCACCATGTATGAATCAGGTCATCTCTTGTCTCCATAATTAGCGATGGTTCTATTATTATATCATTTGCCATTGCTTTGATTGTATGGAGAAGTTTAAATAACAAACTCCTCAAATTGCACATGTCTCCATATTTTGATTTCAAAAGTATTGTACATGCATTCCATAATGTAAAGCAGCGAAGTATGTGTTGTAATAATATTTCAGTTTAACTTCAGACTTCAAAAAACAAGTCCAAACAGGATCCAAAATTACTTTCTCCGATCGCTCCTAAGAATTTTGGGTTATACTGTGCTATATGAAACTGGTGTAAGCTGTACGTGACATAAATAAAACACAACAATTCCCAAAGGAAGATTTGAAAGTGAAATTTAACCATAACTAGGCTACCCAGTTTCAAATAAGATATCCCTCCTGACCTAGTCGAATACAGATCACCTGCATAATTTCAAACTGATGATAACTGTGTGATAATTTTCAGAGTTAACTGATAAACTTTGTAAACTTCCGTCAGCCTACTGGTTCATTTTCTCTTCGACTGCACGAGTATATTTAATTATAATAAGATATCCAAATTATACATTTATTAATACGAGGGGGTGGGGCAAAGTCATTGCAACCATTTCCTTTCTTGCAGATACCAGGCCGGTTAGAAAATGCGACACATAGGCCTACAGATGAAAGAAGGAGGTGGGAACTACATTTATGGACATTGAAGAACATGTGAACATTGTGCCTCACATATTTATTACGGTAGTGTACAGGACAATACCGGTTTCATTGTGCAAAATAATTTCAGCCAAGCACACCTCCTACATTACAGTACAACACAATACAGCACACATACAGTTGACATGATAAAACTGGGTATAAAGCCCCTCAAAGTAGTCCCCTGCAACGTTCACCACACGCTACCAACGATGTGGGAGACACTGAATACCATCTGCGTCACCATTTGTTGTACCATGTGTGAATCAGGCCTGTGTTGTCGCACAGCATTGGTAATGTCCTCTCTTGTTGGAAACTGCCTACCACGTAGTGGTTCCTTTACCTTTCGTATGAGATGAAAGTCACAGGAGAAATGTCAGGAGAGTACGTGGGTGCTCCAATTGTTCCGATCCCCAGCATCGTTTTATGTGATTTTGGGTTGTGCAGTATTCTCAAGGGCTTCCACCAATTCACTGTGACATACTGTCGCATTCCTCTCGCAGAGAACGGCTATTTTGATGTATGCGCGCTGCTCAACACGGGTTACTTCCATCTCGCACGACGCTCTCCACACAACTGATTTCACAGCGCACTCTATGCTACCACCAGCAATCACAGAGCCATCTGTTGTTGTGAATACACACTATGCCTGCATAGCTTCCACGCGACAAATAGCAGTTTGTGATCCACTCACATATCTGCAAGAAAAAAAGTTGTTGCAAATGGCTTCTTCCCCAACCCTCGTATTTTGACTTCACAAATGTATGCACTTGATAATACAAAACCGCGTGCTTTAAAATAATATTTTAATTTCATAAATGAAAGAACTTTCCATGAGTATTATCTGCGCACTTTTTAGTGATAGATTTACACTCTAGTGCTGAAGCGGTCGACTTTGGTTATCTTCGAGATACGTATTGGCAACCTTTGAAACACAAACTAAGAATCGCTTATCATCGCCGTGCACCAACTGGCGTACACTTTAAGTACTCGTACTGTTGTTGTTTACATAGCAAAGCTAAACTATAGAATTCATGCTAGGAACACTTTTCGCAACGGGAAATGTTATATAGTATTAAATATTGTGTGTGTGACACAGTTGTTTGCTTAAAATAATAAAGGTATACTTCGATCATATTATCGATTCAATCCAGATTTCATTTCCATTCAGTTGGCAGTATTAACGGAACCCTTCTTACTTCTCCAACGAGTACAAAAATCTATCACTAAAAAGTGCGCGGATAATACTTGTGTTGCACCGGTTCAATCATGCAATGTAACGTCAGTTCAGAAGAAATTCATGAGGATCCAAAAATACTTTTCCCGATCACTTATAATAATTTGAGCTAGAAAGTGTTACTGAACTATCAAATGCAGATATAGAAGATACCAAACAGATATAACTCTTTATCTATTCAGACTTGATGTCCATTATAATGTACATTGTTTTCCGTAGATGCTTGTACCTCCGTTCCCTATGGACTCTGTTCCTGTGATGAAATTGTTGTTCAAAGGCTCGGTTTTTGTGTGATGTCGACGGTCGTGGTAGACTGAAACGTAACGGTAATGTGTGGTTTAGTAAGGAAAGTAATGGGAAACTGCCACACTCTTACTTCCTAAAGTGAAAAATCAGCTAGTTATGCAGATAATGGTGAATCTATTGAGGATCACAGCAGCTTTCGGGCTGAAGACTAACATACACATTCTTGGATTTCTTTTTAATTCATTTCACAAGTTTTATGGTGGCTAATACGTACTTACGGCGTTCCTTGCTTCTAATTCTGGAAACAATGAGATCTGATGGTGATGATGATGATGATGATGATGATGATGACGATGATGATGATGATGATTGTCGTTTTAAGGGGCCTAACATCGTAGGTCATCGGCCCCACAATGAAATCTATGAGCACTTGGAGGATGTAGAACAACAATTGTACAATATCTCGCAACTTTGGCTGTGCATTCATCAAATAAAGCAGTGGGTCTCAAACTGTGGGCCGCTACCTTGGTTTATCTGAGCCTGGAGTCAGTCTCAAAGTGGTTGTCTACCCAAAGTCGCGGCTCAGACACGATCTGCATATGATATAGATGTTGATTCCCATAGGGAATCTGAAATATTTGTCCTGAATGAGCAAATTTATAATACCAATATAAATGGTCCGTTATTGGACATTATAAATTTTCCAGCTAGCTCATTCTTGGTTGCCAGCGTTTCGCCCTCATGTGCTAGGGTGGGCTCATCAGTTGGTACCTAGCACACTTACCAATACGCTGGCTAGTGCATACCGTGGAGGCCACTACGTAGGCTAACTGGAGCCACCGGCAGTGCCAATGCACTAAGAGACTTTGTCTCATCACTAAAAATTGATGCCTGCTTGGCCATCAGATGATATAGATGTTGATTCCCATAGGGAATCTGAAATATTTGTCCTGAATGAGCAAATTTATAATACCAATATAAATGGTCCGTTATTGGACATTATAAATTTTCCAGCTAGCTCATTCTTGGTTGCCAGCGTTTCGCCCTCGTGTGCTAGGGTGGGCTCATCAGTTGGTACCTAGCACACCTACCAATACGCTGGCTAGTGCATACCGTGGAGGCCACTGCGTAGGCTAACTGGAGCCACCGGCAGTGCCAGTGCACTAAGAGACTTTGTCTCATCACTAAAAATTGATGCCTGCTTGGCCATCAGATGATATAGATGTTGATTCCCATAGGGAATCTGAAATATTTGTCCTGAATGAGCAAATTTATAATGCCAATATAAATGGTCCGTTATTGGACATTATAAATTTTCCAGCTAGCTCATTCTTGGTTGCCAGCGTTTCGCCCTCGTGTGCTAGGGTGGGCTCATCAGTTGGTACCTAGCACACCTACCAATACGCTGGCTAGTGCATACCGTGGAGGCCACTGCGTAGGCTAACTGGAGCCACCGGCAGTGCCAATGCACTAAGAGACTTTGTCTCATCACTAAAAATTGATGCCTGCTTGGCCATCAGATGATATAGATGTTGATTCCCAGTGGCCCCAGTTAGCCTACGCAGTGGCCTCCACGGTATGCACTAGCCAGCATATTGGTAGGTGTGCTAGGTACCAACTGATGAGCCCACCCTAGCACACGAGGGCGAAACGCTGGCAACCAAGAATGAGCTAGCTGGAAAATTTATAATGTCCAATAACGGACCATTTATATTGGTATTATAAATTTGCTCATTCAGGACAAATATTTCAGATTCCCTATGGGAATCAACATCTATATCATCTGATGGCCAAGCAGGCATCAATTTTTAGTGATGAGACAAAGTCTCTTAGTGCATTGGCACTGCCGGTGGCTCCAGTTAGCCTACGTAGTGGCCTCCACGGTATGCACTAGCCAGCGTATTGGTAAGTGTGCTAGGTACCAACTGATGAGCCCACCCTAGCACATGAGGGCGAAACGCTGGCAACCAAGAATGAGCTAGCTGGAAAATTTATAATGTCCAATAACGGACCATTTATATTGGTATTATAAATTTGCTCATTCAGGACAAATAATTCAGATTCCCTATGGGAATCAACATCTATATCATCTGATGGCCAAGCAGGCATCAATTTTTAGTGATGAGACAAAGTCTCTTAGTGCATTGGCACTGCCGGTGGCTCCAGTTAGCCTACGTAGTGGCCTCCACGGTATGCACTAGCCAGCGTATTGGTAAGTGTGCTAGGTACCAACTGATGAGCCCACCCTAGCACATGAGGGCGAAACGCTGGCAACCAAGAATGAGCTAGCTGGAAAATTTATAATGTCCAATAACGGACCATTTATATTGGTATTATAAATTTGCTCATTCAGGACAAATATTTCAGATTCCCTATGGGAATCAACATCTATATCATCTGATGGCCAAGCAGGCATCAATTTTTAGTGATGAGACAAAGTCTCTTAGTGCATTGGCACTGCCGGTGGCTCCAGTTAGCCTACGTAGTGGCCTCCACGGTATGCACTAGCCAGCGTATTGGTAAGTGTGCTAGGTACCAACTGATGAGCCCACCCTAGCACATGAGGGCGAAACGCTGGCAACCAAGAATGAGCTAGCTGGAAAATTTATAATGTCCAATAACGGACCATTTATATTGGTATTATAAATTTGCTCATTCAGGACAAATATTTCAGATTCCCTATGGGAATCAACATCTATATCATCTGATGGCCAAGCAGGCATCAATTTTTAGTGATGAGACAAAGTCTCTTAGTGCATTGGCACTGCCGGTGGCTCCAGTTAGCCTACGTAGTGGCCTCCACGGTATGCACTAGCCAGCGTATTGGTAAGTGTGCTAGGTACCAACTGATGAGCCCACCCTAGCACATGAGGGCGAAACGCTGGCAACCAAGAATGAGCTAGCTGGAAAATTTATAATGTCCAATAACGGACCATTTATATTGGTATTATAAATTTGCTCATTCAGGACAAATATTTCAGATTCCCTATGGGAATCAACATCTATATCATCTGATGGCCAAGCAGGCATCAATTTTTAGTGATGAGACAAAGTCTCTTAGTGCATTGGCACTGCCGGTGGCTCCAGTTAGCCTACGTAGTGGCCTCCACGGTATGCACTAGCCAGCGTATTGGTAAGTGTGCTAGGTACCAACTGATGAGCCCACCCTAGCACATGAGGGCGAAACGCTGGCAACCAAGAATGAGCTAGCTGGAAAATTTATAATGTCCAATAACGGACCATTTATATTGGTATTATAAATTTGCTCATTCAGGACAAATATTTCAGATTCCCTATGGGAATCAACATCTATATCATCTGATGGCCAAGCAGGCATCAATTTTTAGTGATGAGACAAAGTCTCTTAGTGCATTGGCACTGCCGGTGGCTCCAGTTAGCCTACGTAGTGGCCTCCACGGTATGCACTAGCCAGCGTATTGGTAAGTGTGCTAGGTACCAACTGATGAGCCCACCCTAGCACATGAGGGCGAAACGCTGGCAACCAAGAATGAGCTAGCTGGAAAATTTATAATGTCCAATAACGGACCATTTATATTGGTATTATAAATTTGCTCATTCAGGACAAATATTTCAGATTCCCTATGGGAATCAACATCCATATCATCTGATGGCCAAGCAGGCATCAATTTTTAGTGATGAGACAAAGTCTCTTAGTGCATTGGCACTGCCGGTGGCTCCAGTTAGCCTACGTAGTGGCCTCCACGGTATGCACTAGCCAGCGTATTGGTAAGTGTGCTAGGTACCAACTGATGAGCCCACCCTAGCACATGAGGGCGAAACGCTGGCAACCAAGAATGAGCTAGCTGGAAAATTTATAATGTCCAATAACGGACCATTTATATTGGTATTACGATCTGCATAACCAATAAGGCTAAAACAAGGTCACGAGCCCAGCGTGGGCTGTCACAGTGACGAAGACAGCGACAGGTTCAGAGCCCAATGAACATAACCAAGACTCGAATACTGTACGTTGAAATGATTGAGTCAACTGAGCTTGGAATGATTTTGAGCCTAGTCAGAACAAGAGTCAAGTTTGGGACTGACCAATCGGAAAATTGTGTATTAGCAAGTGCTCTGTTGCTAACAGTGCATTTTACTCTCATAGGAAAATTAAATTCCTTGATAAGTTCATTAGCACTGAAATTAACTTTCGTGGTCTTTATCCCGTTGCCTGCTGAAAACCTGTGAATGTATTCAATGTGAATGACTTAATTTAACAGTACTGTATAGTTGAGTTTGGGCTACAACCAACCCATGAGCCTTAAAGGAACTCATTTTACTCACTGTGTCTCGTCTTGCTCATCCGCCCAGTGAGTATGGTTCATTGAGCACGACAAGCACAGAT
Organism: Anabrus simplex; assembly: GCF_040414725.1. NCBI lineage: Eukaryota > Metazoa > Arthropoda > Insecta > Orthoptera > Tettigoniidae > Anabrus > Anabrus simplex. The sequence goes on from NC_090267.1 coordinate 172,548,097, forward strand.
GCGACTGAAACAGACTCAAAACTCCTGGTTCATATGATTCTATTTGTTTGGGCGAACCCCATTCTCAGGCTCGTACAGGCGTAGGGGTTTCAGACATTTTCCAGGCTCAGTGCAGGCCTCTACCTCCAATGGAACGCAGTGTTGTGAAGTGGGGTCGTCATACAACAATTAAAGGGGTCTACATAAATTAAGTTAGGAATGTCCAACATATTATAAAATAAATATATTGATTTTGATTAATTTAATTCGGTTAAACATCTATTTGAAATTGCTATTAGGCCATCAATTCTGAAGAACATTTCGTGGATCTCATTAGTGATCAACTTCTAAATCTATATAAATAAAATTGTTTCTGTTTGTCTGTTTGTCTGTCTGTTTGTCTGTTCCACCATCACGTCGAAACGGCTGGATAGATCTCAACCAAACTTCATATTTAGAGTATACTGACCCCGGGGAAGGTTTCGATATGCATATCATTTTAAAATCTTTGAAAAGACGGGGGTTTTATAGGAAAAACGGTTTTCCTCCATTTTCTCTTATACTATTATAGGCAAAATATCGAATTTGTCGTATAAGGACGAGACAAAGCTCAATTTAATCCTCTTGACGCAAAGAACAAAACTCGGTAAGCCCTACGGGCCCGAAAACCATGTTTTAAGGCCCTAAAACCAACCGTTACGGAGATATTGGCACCACACTACCCCTGCTCTAGGAATCGGATAAAGAAATGAACTGCCGTAACCATGGCAACGTCAGCTCCAGGATTCTAGAGCAGTGAGATTATGCATGTACGTTTGGGCATAGCTGTCAACCAAAATAGGTACAAATAAGACTTAATATCTGGGAAAAAAATATACTGTTGTGTAAGGCACTCATAGGACTCCTTTGGGCGGGGATGGAAAGGGGGTGAAGAACGAGTGTAAAAATCTTACTATATATAGAAATGGAAGTGTGTGTGTAAATGACACATCTCCAACTAAACCACTGGAGCAATTTCAACCAAACTTGGTACACGAATCACTTACTATCGGGAGACGATCACTGTGGGGGGTAAGCCATCCCTAGCGCCCTTAAGGGAGAGGGTCAGGGGGGTGGTAGTTACAATAATAATCGAGAATAGTGTCGAATTCATAATTTTCGGGGTCGCTGAGTTGAAAAGTGATACTCTAGAATTTTTTTAAAATCCAGCCCCCTTTTAGGTTGGGAGCAAAGGGTCGGGGGGTGGGGTGAGATATAGAAATAATTAAAAACAGTTTCGAATCCATAGATTTCAGGGTCTCTGAGATGAATAGTATTACTCCGGATTTTTTGCAAATCCAAGTGGGGAGCGAAGGGGGTGAGATATAAAATTAATCGAAAAACTACATATAAAAATATTATCTTCTTCTTCTTACTATATATAAAAATTGATGTATGTGTGTGCGTGGGTGTGTGGGTGTGGGTGTGTATATGACACATCTCCTCCTAAACCACTGGAGCAATTTCACCAAACGTGGTACACTTATCAATTAGTATCAGGAGACAAACGGCGTGAGGGTAAGACACCCCTAGCACCCTTTTGGCAGGGAGCGAGGGGAGTGGTATAAAAATAATCTTATAAATAAAGTTGTTCGTTTCTGTTTGTCTGTCTGTTTGTTTGTTTGTTTGTTTGTTTGTTTGTTTGTTTGTTTGTTTGTTTGTTTGTTTGTTTGTTTGTTTGTTTGTTTGGCTTAAGTGCGGCCAATATCCAGTATTCGGGAGATAGTAGGTTCGAACCCCACTGTCGGCAGCTCTGAAAATGGTTTTCCGTGGTTTCCCATTTTCACACCAGGCAAATGCTGGGGCTGTACCTTAATTAAGGCCACGGCCGATTCCTTCCAACTCCTATCCCTTCCCTGTCCCATCGTCGCCATAAGACCTATCTGTGTCGGTGCGACGTAAAGCAACTAGCAAAATAAAAAGAATAAAAATGTTTGTTTGTTCCACCATCACGTCGAAAGGGCTGGATAGATCTCAACCAAACTTCATATTTAGAGTATACTCACCCCGGGGAAGGTTTCGATATGCATATCATTTTAAAATCTTTGAAAAGACGGGGGTCTATAGGAAAACCACAACGGTCTTCCTCCATTTTCTCTTATACTATTGATTTTCTGCAAACTCTGTGGACCGTATGTGAAAGGTCTCTTCATCACAAACAACTTTCGTTGTGTTCATAATTTACCTTACTCTTGAAATGACGGAGAAATTTACTATTTTCTGCCGATACCATGCTCGGCATTGAGGGACCGACAGAGCGATAACGAATATATGGGTTACCATGGCAACGTCTCTGACTGCTTGCCAGCAGGGAAGTAACGTATTGTCATTTTCCTCATCATTCCTTTAAATTCGTGGTTGTTCCTTGGGTAGAAAGCAAGAGAGTCGTCAATCGGCCATTCTGCGGGATATTGGCGGAATATCATTGGAGGTTATAACCGTCCTCGAATAGCATAAGTAATAACACAAATATTCATCTTCTTATCTGATTACCTAAGAATCCCTGCGCCTAAATTTCTCTCCGATTACCGCTTTCTTATATCCATAACTCACTCCGGCATAATTTATTGAGGAGCATTTGATTTTCCAATACATTCACTTGGTATTTATATATTTGTCGTCATCCGGATGTCCTCTGTTATAATCTATTTTCTATTAATTTCAACTTACTAAACTGTATTACTTTCTTCCTTAATTACCACGTATGTATGCGAGTGCTAATCCCGAATGCTGTACACTCTTTCCTTTGAGGAAATATTCTAAGCTATGCAAATGTATAACTTCTGGCCCAGGAAAATTCCGAAATATGGATGCAATTTTAACGGCGGTGCAGACCTTCGTTTCGGGGTAATTGGTGGCTAATCAGTAAGTCGTATCAAAAGTCACAAAGCAAATTGCGTTTCATTTTGGAGAGATCTACAACTTTTGTCCTGTGACTTTTCGTCGTATTTCTATCCCTAATACATTAAACACAAGTTGATTTTGTACTTTTACACGTATATGTTATCATTTGGCACACTTATAGGAAAGGTAGAATCATGACATTCGGCACGCACATTGACATGACCATTGGCAATGTTATAGCCAAATTTTATGATTCTAGCTGTCACATGAGAATCAAAAATATAAAGTAGCATTCAAAAACTGTACAACATTTCACGCCATTCAATGACTCTAACTCAATCTAACCCATAAATAAAGGAGATACGAGAAGATGTCATAGGACCAACCATGTAGAGCACTGAAAGGGGCGTCTGATGGTGAAGTCCGTTTGTAGATACGTCGTACAGTTGCAAAGCAGTAACTATCGAAATAAAGGTCTACACTTCTAGAGTATGTCTGTACATTGACAATTTTGGCGAAATTTCCGTACAGTTATCCGTTTCAGGTGTAATAATGACCATCTGCATATATTCTGTTTTGGTGTCTGTCTGTTTGTTTGTTTGTCTGTTTGTCTAAAACTTGGAAACTACTGGATATATTTCCACCAAACTTGATATTTAGAATCCATCTGTCCTTTGGTAGGTTTTAGGGCAAGTATTGTTTCTGAATCCCTGAATTGACTGGGGGATTATACGAAACCGAAACCGTCATTTTGCAACCAAACTTAATGTAAATTTAGCTGCCGTAATGGAAATTCATTTCTAGGCCTTTTTCCTCATGTGCAACATTTCAATACGAGGATTAATAAGGGAGATATCATTAACGGACCGTTTTCCGGTACAAGTCCCACCGGACTTAACTCAAGAGCGGGTGCGTGTAAAGCGTATGTTTTACAACTTGAAAACTACTGAAGATATTTGAGTCAAACTTTATATTAACATCCACCTGTCCAACGGTAGGTGTTAATCGTCAATAACATTTCATGTTCCCGGAATGGACTGGCGGTTTATAGGGAACCGAAATGGTGATTTTACTCTTCCAGAATATATACAGTACAAGACCAACCTGACTGGAAATCGACCAAACATGATGGAATTCCATCTCTAAAACTTTTTTTCATGTGCATTTTTTCGACAGGAGGATTAATAAGGGAGATATCATAAACGGTCCGTTTTTCCGGTTAAGTCCAGCGGATATAGCCCAAAAGGTGTTGTACGTGGAGCAGGTTCCTTATTTATCTATGTAAATAAAATCGTAACTACTGTGTGCCTGTACATAGACTATTTTGTCGAAATTTTCGTACAGCTACACGCTTAAGGGGTAATAATGATCATCTGCATATTTTTGGTTTAGTATCTTGAAAGTTCTACTTTTTACACTTCTCACTGAAAACCCAGATTGCGGCATAATCTGCCAGTCGAGAAAGAAAACTGAAATTTGGCAAAATTTTACGACTTAGCCTGTAACGGGCGGAAAACTTCCAAGAGCTTTAAATTTTTCCCTTTCTATCCCGAAGAATATCGAAATATGGAGGCAATTTTAATGATGGTGCAGACCTTCGGGAAGTATCATCACATAACGGATGGCACAATCCCCGTTCAATTTGGAGTGATCTACAACCTTGGTCGTACGACTTTTTGTCGTATTTATATCCATTTTACGTTTGACTTTTCTCTATTTCTCGATCTTAAGTAAAGTAGTACTTTTCACATACATAATTCATACCTTCCATCACTTAGAGGAAAGATAGAATCATCATACTCTACACGAAAATTGGTCCACCCAGTAGCCATATGTGAGCCAAATGCTATGTATGTAGCTGTCACTTAATTATCCGAAAAGCAATGCAATGTGAGATAATCTTACACAAATTTTACCCAAGTTTCTAACTCAATCTGACCCATGAATAGATGAGATATCATATGACCAGCAATTTAGGCCGCTAAATCCGGCGTCTTATGGTACAATCTTTTCTCGATATGATGTACCGTTTAGAAGCAGTTAATCTGTAAATGAAGGTCTGCAATATTGTAAACAAGCACATACTTTCGTATGTCGAACTATATATATTCACTGATGTCGATTTTGTAGCGATCGAGAAAGGGTGTGTCTGCTATTGTAATCAGTACTCCGCACACCGACTATGACTGGCAGTAGGAATGGAGTCCTTCTCCAATTCCTGTGTAACTGGCATTAATGAGGCAGGCCTACCATTGTAATGAATAATTCACTTCTCGATTTGACTTTCAGAAGGCAAGGGAGCATGCAGCATACAGTCTTTGGCTGTAGGCAAGCGTTCCCGCAGTTATAAACAGATGTACCCATCTAAAATGTGACTGGCATTAGGCATACTGGCCTGCTATTTTGATGGAAACTCATCAACTTGGTGTGACTGGCAGGAAGCTGGCTGGCAGTTGGAAAAGGGGCCTATCATTATAATGATAACTGCACAACTCAATTTTGACTGGTTGTAGGGAAGTTTCCTGCCATTATAATAAAAACTCTTCAATTTGTAATATGTCTGGAGGTAGGAAAGGGGGCCTGCAATTGTAACGGAAACTCCCCAAATAGATTGTGACCGCGCAGTAGGCAATGAGGCCTGCAATTATAATGTAAACTTCCCAACTCGATTGTGAATCGCAGTAGGGAAGTGAGCCTGTCGTTATCATCACAAATCCGTAACAAGCACTTTACACTGGAAACAACGTATGGGGACCTCTGCATATTGTTTCTCGGATAACGCTAAGAGACATGCTATTTTAAAACAATCTTATTTACTGCATGTACAGTATTTACTTCAATATTCGTATACAATGCAGAATACCGTAGCGAAGCACGGGTACATTTGCTAGTATTAAATAAAAGGAATTGTTTTTGTAGGAGTTCTGGATGGATACGCGTAATAAATTTCCAGCTTCGAGACAAAAAACCCTGAAGATCTTGATCCCTTTCACAACAAATTACCTATGCCAGACAGGCCTTTCTACTTTGGTAGCAATTAAGTCAACCTGTGGGTATTGCAAACGAACTGAGAGTTGCCATATCGGGTATACTTCGATCTTAAAAAACAGGAACAAGTGTTACACGTTACTTAAATGTTCATCTTAATATAATTATATTGATCTATTACAAGTGTTAAAACTATTGTATTGTAGGATTAATTTTGTGCCCTGTTCGCTGTTTTGGGAGCTGGTGGGGGAGCGATCCATTATGCCCCTGCCTCGTGTGATGTGGATGCACTGAAGGCTCGCTACCCGCTGAACCGCTGTACAGTCAACCTGACCGGGAAGGGGATGGTGAGGAGGGGAGGGTCGGCACCATTGGTTAGACACTGTTACAGTGACTGCCATTGGCCACTAACGTCCTTGTTATTTCTGAAGGTGCCGGAACTTCCCTAGCTCATTTTGAGTTTTGACCGTGGGTTGGACGAAATTCTTGTTTCCCTATGATTTAATGGTTTTTTTTCTGATGAACATTCCACTTTATTATATGCAATAATAAGAAGCAGAAGAAGATGAAGGTTTCCTGATTGTAATTTTCGACATTCTATTTACTGTAACTCCTCCAGACAACAGAGCAATCAGAGATACCTTGGTTGACCTATGGCTGAGTCTTAGTTAACTTTGTCGGTAAACAACAAATGTATCATCAGGGATCTTTTTATGTCACCATCGTACGACATGGAGTACCGAATGGGGAGTCCGGTGCCTTGGGGTCTAACTGAGACTTGTTCTCACACAAAACTGTCGCTCCGGTGACATAAATCATCTCGATGGAATGCGAAAGCACATGAAGAAACCCACTTAAGTGGCAAATATAGCGCATCAATGCGGACTCATTAGGAGTACCGAATGTATTTCTTACTGACCATCAAAAATAAGACTACCTCTATTGAGTTCGAACCCGTGATCTTAGGAACCGGAGAACGACGCTCTACACAGATCCACAGAGAGAGCTGGTATCCACATGATTCGAATCTTCGCATTTAAGTGGAACGTCAGAAGCTAAGGGAATATTATGTTATTCACAGTCCCCTGCCTCCCTCCACACACTTCCCCTCCCCTACACCCGATAAAACTAATAAATGTTAAGAAATATGTAGATCATTAGACTGACATACGACTAGGAATTGTTATTTCAGGAATGTGAAATAAATCATCACAGCAACTTTATTACGTCTACTGCGAGAATATTTTGAAACAAAGAGGATTTAAAAATATTAACATAAAAATTCCCGAGTCTCTCTTCTTAGTTCATATGAGTGTCGTAACCAGTGTTGCCAACTTATATTTTCAAGATCCGCTAAATACTACTAAAAATCCGCTAAAATTCCGCCAAGAAATCCGATCTCAAATAATAATAATAATAATAATAATAATAATAATAATAATAATAATAATAATATAAATAATAATAATAATAATAATAATAATAATAATAATAATAATAATAATAATAATAATAATAATAATAATAATAATAATAATAATGATAATAATAATAATAATAATAATGTGAGGAAAGTTCTCGGCCCCCGAAAAACAGAAGATGTATATAGACTGAGGTCACGCAAAGTGACAGAAGAGCTTTCCAACATTGCAGCAGACGTCCGCAAAAGACGTCTGAAATTTTATGGGCACGTCCGCAGACTGCCGGCAAGTAGACTGACACACACGATTCTCACCTACATAGAACATCTAAAAAATATTCCGTGTGTACTGGAAGTGAACAAGGATCTGAAAAAAGCCCAGTTGAACTCAAATGACACCGCGGACAGAAACCTCTATAGGAAAAAATTAATGGATGGAAAGTGCAACCAGAGAACGAAGTGAAAAAGACTGGAGCAAAGTGGACAGAATAACGAAAAAGCATCCACGGAGAAAGGTTGAGAGCTGTTTGGCAACTCAGAAAACAGAATCGTTAGAGCTTTGCGTGATCCATTGGGTCCATACGCACATAATAATAATAATAATAATAATAATAATAATAATAATAATAATAATAATAATAATAATAATAATAATTCGTCGCCATAAGACCTATCTGTGTCGGTGCGACGTAAAGCCCCTAGCAAAATAATAATAATAATAATAATAATAATAATAATAATAATAATAATAATAATAATAATAATAATAATAATAATAATAATTGTAGTAGTAGTAAATGTCTGTACTCACCTGATCTGTGAGTTCCACTGGGATGAACCCCTGCCTGCGAGCGGCGAGCTTAAAACTTGTAGGCGTTTTACTGCCGGGTGCAAACTAGGTGAATCCCCTACCTCAAGGGCCACACACAGAACAGGCCAGTTCATTAAAATGTCTTCCTTCATAGCATGAATATAAATGCTACTCTCTCACAGTTTCATTATCTGTCGTCATTCGTCAACTAAGAGATAAGTACACTTTCCTCAGTCATTACAAATTTATGTTACCACGATCTCATAACATCAAATCCAAACAACATGTTTTCCTCGTGTGACTGCTAGCTCCTGACAAGAAATACGGAATAGCTCAGAGACAGACTGGAGTACAATTTTTTTTAAAAAGTAAAATGGATAAAACGCTAAATTCCGCTAAAATAAATCTAGAATTCCGCCAAAAAGTCCGCTGTCCGCTAAATGGTATATTTCTCCGTCGACAGTCTTCTAATTCCGCCAAATTTAGCGGAAAATCCGCTAAGTTGGCAACACTGGTTGTAACTACATGTTGATCTACACGGAACATTATATTTTTTAAACACGAAACCTATTTTACCTTTACTTACTTTCTCTTCTATTTCAGCGTCTGATATTTGGTATTATGCTTCTGTAAACTTTAGTGGAAAGATGCAATCTATTGTCTTGCCGAAAGATTTACTATAGTCAACCTCCAGAGAACTGTTCTAGATCTCTTATGATTATGTTTACAACCATAGAATCATGATATTTTATATTTTCCACGTGACGGAAGCCAACTACAAAGGGACGAAGAAAGAAAACCGATAAAACAATAGGTCAGAGAGGAGATAAAAGTGGAGCAGAAATGGAAAAGAAATTCACAAGAGGGCAGCTTTAAGCCCTGGAGGTTGTTTGAAGAAGCGGAACAAAGCTATAAGCAATCATACAAACAAAACAGATCTTTGAATGGAAGAATTACACAGTCAAAACTGAACTCTCTTCTCTCCTCTTGTTGAGAGATTGGCTTATATTTGTCTCCCGACTCAGTGGTACACCAGCCGCTTGAACCTTTTAACGAAGGCTTTAATATTCTTCTAACGTAACTGGACTGAAGCACTCGTATAATTAATAAGTCTGGATAAAAGGAGAATAATGCTTTGTTCCTCGGTTGGATTGAGTTTCTAAATTAGCGAATTCGAAATCTACTGATGGAGAAACAACTCACAGTAGTATGATAATGTTAAACGTTTTTATTTAAATGTAGGCTAAGTTTACAGTCATGGCACACTATTTAAGATGATGAGTGTTGTAACCAAGGTTGAGATTTACAAAACACAACTTTATTATTCGCTTCAAATGCAAAATACACTATTTACACAAATAAAATTGAAATTTAACTTGAAGCAAAATGAATTAGGAATCTTGAGAAAGAGTCTATCTTTTGTACACTATATACAAGTTTGCAGTATTTACATCCACTACTATCTCGAAAAGATAGTCCTTGTGATCTGAAAAGTTGATAGTTGAAAACTATCAGAAGCACTGACACAAATGTCTTTGAAAGTCCTTCCTTGCTGAGTTCATAAAAGCAAGTTCAATGTTGGAGGAATTCTTACTTAGCGAAACCAAGGGAGTTTGCATTAATTAGGGAAATATACGGCATGTAATAGTATGACTGGACATGTGCAGAGGAATAGGCAAGAGGAGCGGTGTCCAGAGGTGAGACCTCGTACTGCCAGAAATTCAGTCCACCTGGCCGAAGCACATTTTCAAGAGGAGTAGCCTCCGTGCTCGACGTAGGGTGTATTCTGGAGTTGGACACCGGGGCAAGTGGGCATCTGGACAGGCCGGGAGTTCCTCTTTATAGTACACACACGACGGTCCAGGCATGCGCACTGAGGGCTGCGCGTCGAGGCTAGAAGAATGACACACTGGCGCGCGTGTAGCTGGCTGGCGGAGCGAGAAGGGAGCGCCGGACATACAACAATGAGTATACTCTTTCATGCCAAATGTGCTGAAATATAAATGTTATTATTCTAATGTAAATATTAAATAATTGTGGCTTGCTGTATACCACGTATTTTGAAATCTTGTGTCAGGTAGTCAGACTCTGAATATAACAAATACTGATATAGTTGTACATATACAGTACTAGCTGATGTACCCGTGTTTAGCTACAAAATTCTCAGAAACACTGTCTTTGTCGTTTTCCCAACTGTAGTCAACATAGGTCATTACAATGGCGTCAGTAGGAATGTCACGATTACAAACAATGCTATATATGAAATACTCGATCAAATGAAAAACCGCACATTTTCTCACTCTTGACGAACAGTCCAAATTTCCAGAGCTGGAATGACCAGGCCGCAGACAGCCGTGAACACTCCTTTGCCACTATTCCGTTAAGTGTGCACACTGCTCATTCCAATGCTATGATGAACCAGTGTGTTGCGTACCAATAGTATCAGAAAATTCATGAACTAGAGGAATGGCATGCTAAAGAAGATAGAGATCTAACTCTCCAGCTACTTCCCGCCAATATTCAGGCAGGCTGTTATACTCGGTGTGCAACAGTAATCACATCTGTCGGAGATGAGTGGCAGCAGAAGAGACAATGAACATCATAACAAACAACGGTCAATGAAATGTTATTGTTGATCAATTTTACGAGCTTTCTATATCGCAGGCCTTCACATTTACTTTTCCTCCGATTCTGTGATATTAGGTCATGTAATGTAAAGTGAAACGTCCTTTCTTTCATGACTACCTCTTGTCTTATTTTTCAAGCGATCGTTCCTTTACGGTTATCTTCACAATCTCCCTGGTCGATATGGACCGATGACCACGCGTTTTTACACCTTAAACAATCATGACAAAACCCGTCGCCAGCTAACACTACTGAACAATATTGCGTGTTTCTGTGATGTGGTGTATGTAAATAAAGACGTGTATTAACATTATCACTGAAAGCCAGTCCCCGAGCCAGAGGAATTAGCCAGGCTAACCAGAATTCGAACCCAGTGCCCTCTAAATTGAAGGAATAAGGGACTGGATTAATTTGATGTTTGATAAATTTCCAAGTTCTTTGAAAACATTAAAGAAAAGGCTAGGTAAACAATTGATAGCGAATCTGCCATTTGGACGACAGCACTAAATGCAGGTGATTGATTGATTGATTGATTGATTGATTGATTGATTGATTGATTGATTGATTGATTGATTGATTGATTGATTGATTGATTGATTGATTGATTGATTGATTGATTGATTGATTGATTGATTGATTGATTGATTGATTGATTGATATCTAAATTAACGGCACGATCCAACCGGGACGAAGAACGTAATAGTACTTTAAGACTTCTCTCCTTTTTGAACTTCCCCTTTCTTTACCCGATACCCTCGTCCTCAATGAATATGATAAGGGCTCAAATTTCTATAATATATCATCTTTTTCTCTTGTTATATTTTTACAAACTCAAGTTAAATTAGACACATTTATAGCTTTTATTAACAGATGACATGTTTTTTATTGGTCAGGTAAATAGATATTTTAGTGTATCTTAACTAATATTTTACCAATAATGGTAAAATAGGCCTAGAGCCCTGCACGGACGTGGGGCCGCGGAGTTAGTGCCTTGGAGGATGTATGCCAGTGCGGTTGGTATAGAAGATTGGTGATATACAAAGAGTCTTGAGATCATAAAGTCGTATATCTGACCTAAGACTAATTGGCTCCTGGCCACAATTAGTGGAAGGAAGGAACAATGGTTCCGAAAGGGAACCGCTCAGTACATCGGTAGCTGTTGCAGGAGTATATATCTCACAAACCCGTGACTAGCGGGTCTGGAGCCAGGTGTCAGGCTTGTTGTATTATGTTAACAGATATCTCCGTTTCAGTACATGCGTGCAATATAGTTAAATATTTACAATATCCGCGTATAACCATTCGCGGATGCGTATAATATTTTGTATATCCGCGCAGGGCTCTAACAATAACATATTTTTGTCATGTCATAACAATTCTAGCCATTATCCAAGTATTACTTACATGTCAAGCAATTTTGTTTGTGTTTTGTTATTTTGGACTTTCTTTCTTGGAAATATATTGTGGTTTTATGAGCTTTAAAAGAAACGGTTTTCGCGAGTAATTTGTCGACATAGAAAGGATCACTGATGGGAATATAAAAGAAAAAGTTAATTGGGGCGAAGTACAGTTACCTGAGAAATATTTTACTCAATTACAATTACAAATTACTTTTTCATCAACTAATCAGTAAAAATTACGTCCGACTCATTGGCTGAATGGCCAGTATTGAGGCCTTTGGTTCAGAGCATCCCGGGTTCGATTCACGGCCAGGCCGAGGATTTTAATCGCGTCTGATTTATCTTCTGACCCGAGGACTGCGTGTTTGTGTTTGTTCCAACACTTTCCTCGTCATATTCAGACAACATACTATACTACAAACCACCAAAGAAGCACGCAATATTGATTACATCCCTCCACATACGGTTGGCGTCAGGAAGAGCATCCGGCCGTAAACCAGGGCCAAATCTCCATATGTGTGATACAGTTCGTACCTGCGGCCACAGATGTGGGAAAAGCGGTAGTAGAAGAAGAATCAGTAAAATAACACAGTTACTTTACAGAAGGAAATCACTGGCATTTTTCGTATATATTAAATTTTCAAGGAAAATATATTACTTCATTTTGTGCGAGTTTTTTTACATAGAGATATTAACTATCTGTCATCACTAGCTGTGTCTAAACATGATACCTTGGAACATTCGAAATGATCGTTTTCCATCACTTTTATTTTTATTCATGACTTTTAGCGTTTGAAATAATTCGCCATTTACTTTGCAAATAATTTAATTGGTTCTTAAGATTCACATCGCTAATACTCGAAGTCTTTATGGAAATTACATCTTTGCATTTACTGAAAATATGCCGATAGGGGCACGTGAAGGAGTACCTGTGTTGAATTCTAAGAACATCGTTGGTACAATTTGTCTTTGGAAGTACTGAAGAGATAAGAAGGTACCTCGTCCAGAACTTGTGAGGTTACAGTTTCAGCTGTATTAGAACTGAAAAAAATATCTTCATCACTTTTACCCTTTCTGCTTCCATGCGATCTATATCAATTTATAAAATGCTTGAAAGTGACTATTACAGTTTTATTTCAATAATTAAATTACAAGTAAAAGTAGCATTTCATAAAAATGTAACGATTACAAGAAAAAATGACTGAGAATATAATCGATACAAGTAATTCGATTACTTATGAACCGCAGCCCCCATAACTTGTTTAAAGAAAGAGGTGGTAGTTTTTGTTCTCAGGGACAAAACAACGTGTTTATCAGCCCCAATAATTGATGAAGAAGAGGAAGAATAGTGTTTTCTGCTTCCATTTAGAAATACGTTTCTTCCGCAAGAATCACACTCATGAAGGGGTTAAGATGATGATAATAGTTATCTGGAGTGAGTAAGACAAGGGTCAGTAAAGCTGTGCTGCTAGGAAGAAGGTGTCGCCGCAATCTGAAGAGGTCGCGGGACATCGTCGTTGTTTTCTTCCCCGGGGAAATCAGTCGCGAGTGCGCCGCAGAACACACGAGAATGGTCCACGAATAACAAAAGAACAAATATTTTCCTCGGCTCTTCTTCTTCCTTCTTTTCTCCGTCATCCTATTCTTACTTCATCCTCCACTGCTACAGGTCCATCAACCAGCCAGCACTTCAAGACTCAAGTAGAGAGTTTCGTTCTCTTGAGCGCCTTACTACCGAGAGAAGATAAATTGGAAAGCGTCCTTTGAAATATACGATCACGTGTGTCTCAATAAAATTGGACAAGGCGCCAAGTTGGAGGTTGCAGCTGTTTTCTTCCCGAGCGCCATGTGTCATGTTTTAAACCAACTGAATAAATCGATGGAATTACCTTGTGCTATTGAAGTTAAACCTTCATGTTCATGTTCGTAGCAATTAAAATTGTAATTTTAATCTCATTAATTATAGAATATTTCTATTATTATTAATAATAATTCACTACTTTGCAGTTGCTAATATATTTTTCGATAGTTTACCTATAAGACATATAACTTAATTATAATTTTCATAAATGTACAATATGATTTCATTATTCTCTTCGCTATAGAGGTTCCAGCCTTGATCCGTATTGGGCATTGGAGAATGTTCTGACGATATTGCAGGTCTTCAAAGATGGACAGCTGTAGAAGCTTTGTGTTTCCTGGAAATGATTTTGGCGTGAGACCAGTGGGAGAAAGGAGAAAGGGAAAGATTGTCACTCTGCCTTGTTTCCAGAACCTTGCTACTTCCGTAGCAAGAGGAGTATATTTGTCGATCTTCTCCATTCTGTGACATATTGTGGCCATTCTTTGTAGCGATGTCAATGAGATATGTGTGCGGAGTTGTTTCATCTGTTTGTATCGTTCCCCAGAAGAGTTTTCTGGTACACTTTGTGAAGAATATTTGCATTAAGGCACTCTCTTCTGGATCAAAGTTCGAGTCAGGGCTATTTCTTGATGTATAACGTTGGCTACATTATTATTATTAGAATAATTTTATACTCGATAATCACAATTTTATTTTTATGGTGACAGTGATACAGATTAAAATAGGGAAGTTGATAATGATGAGTATGGTTGTTTTCAGGTGCATAACATTTAGATAATCGAACCAGCAGAAAAATGTACATCCATCTAAAAAGGTCCGAATTTAATTAATACATCCATACACGTTATTACAGTTTCTTCAATCATCATTAAAGTAAAATTACCTGGCATTCTGCAGAAGTGAACCTCGTACAATATTCATTGAAAACTGATGTTATTGAATCTCGATAGTGCCATTTGGCCTACTTCTCCCTTGCCGAGTTTTGCTATTGGCATTACGTCGCACAGACACAGATATGTCTTATGGCGACGATGAGACAGGAAAGGGCTAGGACTAGGAAGGAAGCGGCCGTGGCCTTAATTAAGGTACAGCTCCAGCATTTGCCTGGTGTGAAAATGGGAAACCACGGAAAACCATCTTCAGGGCTTCCGACAGTGGGATTCGAACCTACTATCTCCCGAATACTGGATACTGGCCGCACTTAAGCGACTGCAGCTATCGAGCTCGGTTGCCGAGTTTTAGAAGCCATTCACTGAAGTTAAATCTTACTTTTGGGCCATAAGGTAAATTATTTTAAACTCGACTAAACAACATTCTATGTGACAGGCACTGTCGGTATTTTCCACCAGGCAAGATAACTTTTCTAGTCAAAGGTGATTTTTTGCTCATTATAAGTAGCTGATCTACTGCTGAAGGAGCGTAATGACGAGCCATGGTTGCCTTAATTTAGTGTGGCTCATTTTCTCTGCATATTCTGATATCATTTTTACGTTAGACATAGAGGGCTGACAATTTATAATCATTACTCTCTTTCTTTCCTGTAACTTAACTTTACTCAGTTCATCTTTCTCCAAATTTGTCGATGTAGCTTGTTGCTTGTCTCCTGAACTGCATATTTTATCTCTGCTACATTTGTCCTTGTTTGCTATTTTCGTCTTTCTCGTGGAGTTTTAGTACGTTAGATGGTTGACTAATTTACAATTTGTTGATTTAATACAGGAAATTCATAGTCTTTGACGATCGAGTGAGACCTCATGCCTTTATGGACGTAATGTTCTCCGGACGGATTTCAACTAAAGATGGCAGATGTGGCAAATGCGATGGCGTAAACTCCAGAATCGGTCATGTCAGGATAATGATCTACAGGGTAATAAACACTGGGGCAGGAGTCGGGAAGAGCCTTGAAATAAAATCCTTCCGTCCTCGCAAAAAAAGTATTAGTGTTTAAACTATCGTAAATATTAATGTTGACGCTATCGTGATAAACACATGTAAAGTGGTGCGTGACATAATCATGATTTTGGTATTTCCTCTAATTATGTGGACGTATAGCCAGCCGGTTAAACTACGTGCAGAACTCCAAGCTCCAATGATAAGAAAAATAATTTGATGGCCTTTTTTCTCTGGAGACGATATCGTGAAAGAAAAATTTAACATAATCTCCCAATAAATAATCACTAAATTCTATTTCACTCATTGTACATCAGACCCTTGTCCTGTTTTTCTATGGGTACGGGTATGAAGTGAGATGAATCTTCGTAATTAGTTTTAGGACCGGATGCCCTTCTTGACGTCAACCTCATCAGACGAGTTAATGAGATAAAATGAATGACGTGATATATGATATTAGGAAGGAAGAGATGAAAGCTGTGCCGGCACAGAGCCTACTCCTGTCGAATAGCACAAGAGGTTCTGTTTTTTATCGATTAGTTTTTTATTGGTTTTGAGAGAGAAAATTGCTGCCTTCATGGTCCTTCAATACTTTATTAAATCTGACATGTATGCACCTTGCTAAAGTAGATTACATAACTTAATAAAGAGTTTGACAGACACATTCGCAACAATTATCAACAATACACAATTATACAACGAATGCTTCTGTGGATCAGGGGTAGAGTGTCGGCCTCCAGTTCGCAAGATAGGGGGTTGAAACCCGGCAGAGGTGGTCGAATTTTTGAAGGGCGGAAAAAAAGTCTATTCGACAATCCTTGTCGTACGATGTCGACATGTAAAAGATCTCTGGTAACACATTTGGTGCTTACCCGACAAAATTCATAAATCTCAGCCATACACGCCCAAGAGAGTTTCGGTTACTCGGTCTGCCATCTAGTAAGCCTAGAGTAACAGAATTGACAAGCAGACAGCCAGATAGCGTCAAATTGAAATGTCTGCACACGGTAGCTGAGGCCATAGATTATTATTATTATTATTATTATTATTATTATTATTATTATTATTATTATTATTATTATTATTATTATTATTATTATTATTATTATTATCCAACCAATCAGAAATTGGCGTGCAAACTGCCAACTTCAAGCAATGAAATAAATCTATAAAAACATTTAAAGTCACTTCATAACAGGCTCTGTTCAAGGCGTAACGTCCGCGTCACCATAAACCGCGTCATATGATCTCACTCCATAGGAACACTGCGGTGAGGTTTGGAGTTGAATCCAGGCTGTTAGAACGCAAATTCGTTCGACCAACGGGACACGTATCGGCTAACCGCGGTATCAGACCGCTTATAGACTTACCAAGCCAGTTGGCCATGCGGTTAGGTCCATGCAGCTGTGAGCTTGCATTTGGGAGATAGTGCCATTTTCCATCTTTGTCACTGAAAACCTTCGATCTGCTAGTGCAACGTTAAACAAGTAGGAAAAACAGAAAAAAGGAATTTATAGTCTTTAACGACTTAACGATCATGGCCAAGAGACGGACTTCTAACACACTCATTAAATTTGTGCGATCAAATGTCTACTACTCAGAAAGTTAAATGCACAGAACACAAATATTGAATACTAGCAAATGTACCCGTGCTTCGCTACGGTATTCTACATTGTATTCGAATATCGAAGTAAATACTGTACATGCAGTAAATAAGATTGTTTTAAAATTGCATGTCTCTTAGCGTTATCCGAGAAACAGCATGGGGAGGTTCCCATACGCTGTTTCCAATGTGAAGTGTTTGTTACGGATTTGTGATATAACGGCAGGCTCACTTGCCTACTGCCATTCACAATCGAGTTGGGAAGTTTACATTATAATTGCAGGCCCCATTGCCTACTGCATGGTCACAATCGATTTGGGGAGATTTCGTTACAATGGCAGCCCCCCCTTTTCTACTTCCAGACAGATAACAATTGAAGAGTTTTTATTATAACGGCAGGCAACTACCCTACTATCACTCGAAATTGAGTTGTACAGTTATTACAATGTCAGGCCCCTTTTCCTACTGCCAGCCAGCTTACTGCCAGTCACACCAAGTTGG
The DNA here is from genome assembly GCF_040414725.1 of Anabrus simplex. Classification (NCBI taxonomy): domain Eukaryota; kingdom Metazoa; phylum Arthropoda; class Insecta; order Orthoptera; family Tettigoniidae; genus Anabrus; species Anabrus simplex. The sequence goes on from NC_090267.1 coordinate 172,566,061, forward strand.
TGAGTTTCCATCAAAATAGCAGGCCACTATGCCTAATGCCAGTCACATTTTAGATGATGACATTTGTTTATAATTGCGGGCACCCATGCCTACTGCCAAACACAATCGGGTAGGGGAGTTTTAAACAAAAGTGCATGCTCCCTTGCCTTCTGCAAGTCAAATCGAGAAGTGAACTATTCATTACAATTGTAGACCTTCCTTACTAATGCCAGTTACACATGAGTTGGAGAAGGACCCCATTCCTACTGCCAATCAAAGTCGGTGTGGGGAGTACTGATTACAATAGCAGACACACCCTTTCTCGATCACTACAAATCGACATCAGTGAATATATATAGATCGACATACGAAAGTATATGCGTGTTAACAATATTGCAGACCTTCATTCACAGATTAACTGCTGCTAAACGTACGTCATATCGACAAAGGATTGTACCATAAGATGCCGGATTTAGTGGCCTAAATGGCTGGTCCTATGATATCTCATCTATTCTTGGGTCAGATTGAGTTAGAAACGTTGAACAGGGTAACGTTTTTGTAAGATTATCTCACATTGCATTACTTCTCGGATAATTAGGTGACAGCTACATACATAGCATTGGGCTCATATATGGCTACTGGGTGGGCCACTTTTCGTGAAGAGTTTGATGATTCTATATTTCCTAAAGTGATTGAAAGTATGAATTATGCATGTGAAGAGTGCAAATTTACTTAACATCGATTAATAGAGAAAATCAAACGTGAAAAAGGATACAGATACGACAAAAAGTCATAAGACCAAGGTTGTAGATCATTCTAAATTGAACGGAGATTGTGCAATCCGTTATGTAATAGGACTTCCCGAAGGTCTGCACCAGCATTAAACTTGCCTCCATATTTCGATATTCTTCGGGAATAAAAAGTGAAAAATTTAAAGATCTGGGAATTTTCCGTCCGTTACAGGCTAAAACGTATAATTTTGTCAGATTTCCATTTTCTTTTCGTCTAGCAGATTATGCCGCAATCTGGATTTTGGGCGAGGAGGGTAAAAATAAGTACTTCCAGGAAACTAAACCAAAAAATATGCAGATGGTCATTATTACCCCTTAAACGGGTAGCTGTACGAAAATTTCGCCAAAATAGTCAATGTAGAGGCACACATTCGTTGTGCTCCACGCACAACAACATTTGGGCTATGTCCGCTGGACTTAACCTGCAAAACTGACCATTCATGATATCTCCCTTATTAATCCTCCTGACGAAAAAATGCACATGAAGAAAAAGTTTTAGGGATGGAATTCCATCACGTTTGGTCGATTTTCAGTCAGGTTGGTCTTGTACTGTATATATTGTGGAAGAGTAAAATCACCATTTCGGTTCCCTATAAACCACCGGTCCATTCCGGGAACATGAAATGTTCTTGACCTATAAAACCTACCTTTGGACAGGTGGATGCTAAATATAAAGTTTGCTTCGCATATCTTCAGTAGTTTTCAAGTTGTAAGAAATACGCTTTACACGCACCCGCTCGTGAGTTAAGTCCGATGGGACTTGTGCCGAAAACCGGTCCGTTAATGATATCTCCCTTATTAATCCTCGTATCGAAATGATGCACATGAGAAAAAAGGTTTAGAAATTAATTTCCATTAAGGCAGGTAGATTTCCATTAAGTTTGGTTGTGTATATTTTGTGGGAGTGCATAATCACGGTTTCGGTTTCGTATAAACCCCCGTCAGTTCAGGGATTTAGGAACAATATTTGCCCTAAAACCTACCCAAGGACAGGTGGATTCTAAATATGAAGTTTGGTGGAAATATGTCCCGTAGATTCTAACACTCGCGTACATACGTAGTGATTGGTGAAAAAAGTGGCATTTAACCCTAAATATTTCAAAGTGCAGTGCAATATCCTTCACGAGAAAAATGCAAGTTAATGTATTCAATTATCATGTAGGGGATCAAGAAGTGAAGCGTGTTAATAAAATTAACGATCTTGGTATTATTTTTAGTAATCAAAATGGTCTATCTTCCAATGAGCAAGTGTTAAATATCGTTAAAAAGGCATTTAAAATATTAGGCTTCCTCAAAAGAAATTGCAAGAGTTTTAAATCTGTTGTCCCATTGAAAATCCTGTATTTTTCGCTTATACGATCTATTCTAGAGTACTGCTCTGAAGTGCTGATCCCCTCACAGCAATACTTAGTTAATGCCTTAGAGCGAGTGCAGATCAGATTCACAAAATGGATCAGTAAAAAGTGTTTGGGTATCAAGCTGTCATCGACAGATTATGATTTGTTTTGTTCAAACATGTGTATTGAGTCGCTTAGGACTAGGCGC